>NW_006408595.1:2301059-2302257 GCF_000296735.1 Chrysochloris asiatica
AATTTCTGAAGCCCCCATATATATGTATATAAATACACACACTCCACAGTTTTAGAAGAAATACAACCCAAATGTTCCTTGTTCCTTACTTTAGACACATAATCAGGAAAGACCCGTCACCAGTCACTAGAAAAGGACATCATGTTTGGTAGAGGGTGAGGGAAACCCTCAATTAAATGGATTGACACAACAGTGACAACAATGATCATGAGGATGGTGCAGGGCCAGGCAATGTTTCATTCTATTATACATAAGTTTGGCATGAGTCGGAAGCAACAAAACAGCAATTAACAACAATAATAACATACAAACATATAGTATTTTTATAAACATAAATCCATAAAACTTAGTTTTATAAATGTATATTTATTTTATAATTTTCGATTCTTCAATTCTAGGTGGTTTGAACAGTGTAATATCATGGGAAAACTACTGGTCTAAGATCAAGACTTACGTTTGAGTCAATTTCAACTGCTTGTAAGCTACGTGACCTAGGGCAGGTCACTTAACTTCATTAGCCTGTTGCCCAATGCATAAAAGGAAGGCAACAATACCTGTTTTACCTCCCTCAAAGGCTTGTTCAGAGAATAAAGTGGCAACAGATGTAATAATACCCATTAAACTATAATCTCTGTACAAATGTACAATGTTGTTATAATCCAAAACCTGAGAACTCATTATTGCTTTAACTTTCAAAGCTGTTAACGTATTGTTAACATACTTTCATGTAAATTTTTAAGTAAAACAATCTCAAATTAATATCAAAGTCGTACTCACTGTAAGCCTACTGTTGAAAACTGAGTTAATGTTAAAAACAATGGTAAAGTATTAATAAAAATTGAGCTAATGTTGAAAGACAGTCAAAACTTTCTTAAAGGACCAGATGCTTCTCTGTCACCTGGGGAGTATGTTAAACAGGTTAATTTGTGAAATTTGGTGTGGCACAGCAAGATAATGCACTAAACCACAAGGTCAGTTTTGAACAGCAAGGTCAGCAGTTCAAACCCACCAGCTGCTCCTCAGCAAACCTCTCTACAGGAGCTCTGGTAGTATAGTGGTTACGAATCGGGCTGCTAATCACGCGGTCAGCAGTTTGAAATGACCAATCAATCCGTGGGAGAAAGATGAGGCTTTCTGCTCCTGTAAAGATTTATAGCCTCGGAAACCCTTTTCAGGGTCACTGTGGCCTAATGTGCCA
>NW_006408595.1:2302922-2322287 GCF_000296735.1 Chrysochloris asiatica
TCACCAGCCACTCCTTGCAAACCCACACAAGGTCACTGTGAATTGGAACCGGTTGGACAGCACTTAACAACAACAAACAAAATGTTAGAGGAGACCTGGTGTGGCACTGTAGGATAAGCAATGGACTGTTAACTGTAAGATTGGCACTTCAAACCCACCAGCCACTCCTCGAAAACCCTATACAGGTTTGCTTTAAATTGGAACCAACTGAGTGGCATTTAACAACAACAAAATGTAAGAACCACTGACCTAAACTGAAAGATTATTTAATCTTTTCTGATCATTTTAAAACATGGTTTTTAAAAATGGTGATTTTTAATAACCATCATATAAAGTAATTAATGGGTTTTCAGCTTCTTGTATATATATATATTTTTTTTTAATTTAGAAAGGATAAGCAAGCTTTAAATGTTAGTATTACATTAAAACCAGAAACCCATTGTACATAAAAAAGTCCAGCTTATGTTAAAAAAAAAAAAAAAATCTAAAATCTTAAGTAAAATTAGTCCTCTAAGAAAACTGCTACGCAGAGAAATTTAAATCATAACAGTCAACAAATAAAGCACTGTTGAAAAAGTTTCATACAGTTCTTTAAATATTCTTTATATTAACAGTTAAGAAACCAAAACCTACACACACTTATCCTAGCAGCTGCTTTATAAAAGTGTATATAAAGTTCCAAAACAAACTACTAAAAAAAGCCTCACATTATTGTTGCATGTTTCTCAGTAACAGACGTTTCTCTGTTTAAAACAGAGGGCTGCCTGTCTACTGAAATCACTGAAAGCACGGAGTTCGTCATTCTTAACTAGGCCATAAGAAAAAAAATATGCAATAAAAAAAAAATAATAAACTCCCTCACCAGTGAAGACAAAATAGTGACAGGACAGCTACAAATCCATCATTGTATGTGTGATTAGCTAAGGTTTTATTCTGTCCTACTGTACACCAAAAAATCTTCTCTTTACCTCATAACTAAAGCATGTTTTTACATATTTCCTTTCTGACCACACTTTATGTTCAAGTCAAAGAAAGCTTAGAACACTCAAAACACTTGTGCAAATTCTAACAAATCTAAAGTTGCAGATCAAACACTGTAAGAAGTACTATTACTCCACAATCTCATTCTTGCCCCCTACAAAGCATACCCCCACCTGACCAAAGAGGCTACAAAACAGTATCTCCAAGTTTTGGCAAATTTTCAAGCAATATATTTGGCACATGAAGTGAAACAGAACACATTTCAAGGTTATTAAGTATGATTAGATCTCATTTAAGGATAACTGTAGAGTCGAAACCATGCAATGTTCTGCAGGAGAAAGATGAGGCTTTCTGCTCTGGTAAAATTTTACAGCCTTGGTAACGCTACACAGGGTCGCTATGCATCATCGGAACGAACCCCATGGCACATAACCAAACAAACAAAGTATAGTTTTCTCTTCAGAGGGAAATGGAACCAACAGGAATCCTAGTGGCACTGTATGATACACACTAGACTGAAACCACAAGGTCAGCATTTTGAGCCCACAAGCGACTCTACAGGGAAAAAATGAGGCTTTCTGCTACTGCAAAGATTTACAGCCTCGGTAACCCCAAGCAGGGTCACTTTACAGCACTTAAAATTCACCCAACTAAAGGAATCCGGGTGTGGTGCTGCAGTATAAGCACTGGACTGCTAACTGCAGGGTTCAAACCCACCAGCCACTCCTCAGAAACCTTATATAGGGTCAACATGAGTCAAAATTGATTCAATGGCACTTCGCATTCTACATGGGAAGTAAGATAGAAAGATCAAGAATTCTCAATAACTGGATTAAAACAAAACATGGTGCTGAAGCCAAGGAAATGCTAAATGATTGATTCTCCATCCCTCCCTATTTTCTTATCTTCAGCTTTGGGCAAACATTGCCCTGCTGGTTGTTTGATTATAATTGATTGTTCTGAGAAGACATTCTTCACCTTGTTTTTATAGTCCCAGGAATCCATGTGCAGGGTCGCTATGAGTCAGAACCAACTTGAAGGTACTTAGCAATAATTACACTTATATGACTAGAAGCTCTAATGGTGATGTGAGTTAGGCACAAGACATTGCGAAACCTAAAGGTTGGAGATTCAAACACAGCAACTGCTATACAGACCAATGAGGCTGTCTGCTTCTGTAAAGATTATAATCTCTGAAACCCTATGTATATGGTCACTATGAGTCAGAATCAACTTGATGTCAGTGTGTTTGGTGGTTTATTACTATTATTACTTGACGAGTAGGTAGTATCCAAGTGTGTCTTCAGTTTCAAGTTAGGAGGTTTTCTCATGGCAATACCCTCAGAGGTCCCTCTAGTTTCTCACAGATCAGTAAGCCTGGTCTCTTTAATTTTGTAACCTTTAAATTTTGTTTTCCTTTTATTGTTATTATCTTAACCCATTCTTACCAGAACCTTCTATTATGGTCTTAGTCAAAGTGATTGGCAGTGGTATCTGGACACCATCTAGTTTTTCAGGTCTCAGGTTAGAGGAGGCAGTGGTTCATGTTGTCTATCTGAACTGCTTGCTTCATTTTTCTTCATTCTCCCATGTTACAAGTGAGAAGAGATCAATACTTGCTTCTTAAATGGATGTTACAAGAGCTTAGAACCCCAGGTGATACTAACCAGACTAGAATGTAAAACCTTATCTTTATGAACGGAATTTTGCAATTAACCTAGGTGTTCCAAGAGACTACAGCCCTTAAGGGTTGTAAACCTTTGCACAAGCAGATTGCCACATCTTTCTCATAAAGAGCAACTGGTGTGTTAAAACTGGTTAGCAGCAAAGTCCTTTAACCACTATGTCACCAGGGCTCCTCTTTTGTCATTTACTCACACTTTAATGTCCAATCAATGCTCCCTCTCACTAAAGTCACCCATGGCCCAAAGTGTTCTCTGAAAGGCCTGTTGTCCAGATGATTCAATTGACTTACTTAGTATTGTTGTTAAGTGCCATTGAGTGGGTTCCAGCCGTAGTGACCCTGTATAGGGTTTCCTAGAAGCAGCTGGTGAGCTTAAACCACCAACTTTGTGGTTCAAATCGACCTTGCAGTCCAGCACATTAACCCACAGCACCACACCATGACAATAATTGACTTACTTGGTGGTGGTGGTGGTGGTATGCCTTGGAGTTGGTTTCAATTCACACTCATAGCAACCCTATATAGGGTTTCCGGGGCTGTAAATCTTTACGGGAGCAGAAAGCCTCCTCTTTCTCCAGTGGAACAGCCGGTAGTTTCGAACTGCTGACCCTGAGGTTAGCAGCCTGACTTGTAACCACTATCCTTAATTGACTTACTTAGGAATCCTCATAATTATCTGACTTAATTTGACACGTGGGTCTTTTTAAGGGAAAGTGCTTACCTTATTCCTTTCTTTATTTTACCAGGTTAATGCGTCTTCAATTCATTCATCTTTTATTCCATCTTAGAGCTGTTGAGCTCACATTTCTATCTCCCTTCTCTCTCCTTCCTTAAATATGATCCCCACTTTAACTATGATCACAAACTACAAATGGGCCCTCAGCACAACAGAAAAACCCATCCATATTTCAAGTTAATTCACTTGCCCACTCTCCAAAATAGTCATTTCACTACTTATCCTCCAACATCTCCAGTTTCACTCTTAGCTAATCATCTTGTTTCTTACTTCTGTGAGAAAATACAAGCTATCCGAATTTATCATTTGTCTTCACTACTGTTAAAATTACACTCTTTTGTCAGTTTGTCATACTGTGATAACTTGCATGCTGCTGTGTTTTAGAAACTATACCACTGGCATTTTAAATATCAGCAGGATCACCAATGGAGGGCAAGTGTCAGCTGAACTTCCAGATTAAGACAGACAAAGAAGGAGAGGTAGACCCCTTCTAAATGGTTACTATTGAAAATCTTATGAATCGCAGGGGAACACTGCCTGATATAGTGCCAGAGATAAGTCCCTCAGGTTGGAATGCTCTCAAAATACAACTGGAGAAGAACTGCTTCCTCAGAGCAGAGAATGCCTTAATGATGTGGAATGAGTAAAGCTTTCAGGACTTTCATTTGCTTATGGGGCACAACTCAAAATGAGAAGAAACAGCTGAAAACACCCATTAATAATCAAAACATGGAATACATAAAGCAAAAAATTAGTAGTCATCAAAAATGAAATGCATAAACATCAATATCCTAGGCATTGTTGTTGTTGTTGTTGTTAAATGCCGTATTGCTTACAGTAATTCTCAATCTCTCATAACCCATGTCCTATTTAAAAAAAGATAAGCAAGCAAACAAAACTCTACTCCTATGAGCCTTTGAAATCTCTGGGTGTTACAAATGAGGAACACATTCATCTGTTAAGCGAACAGTTGAAGGTTCAACTATAACCAGTGGTGGTTAGAAAGAAAGGCCTCGCAATCTATTTTAAAAACCAGCCAGTGAAATCCTATCAAGCACAGTTCCCTAACACACATGGGGTTGAATGAATCAGTGTTGATTCGTAGTAACTGGTTTCTATCAAGCATTTTACTCTGTATCTGGCATAAAATCAAAATTTTCCAGCTAGATAAAAAGGCAAAAAATGGGACCAGTAATCAAAAAAAAAGCAAAATCAGATAATGAAAACAGATCCAAGAGGATCAAGACGTTACAGGAGGCTGGCGAGGACTTTAAAATATATATTCAAGAAAAAAGTGGAAGAAAAGATGGAGAATTTCAACAGATAATTTGAATCAAGGAAAATATTTAAATGAATATTCTAGATTTGATAAATACAATATCTGAAATCAAGAACTCATTGAACAGATTTAACAGCAGCTTAAACAAAGAAGATGTTTGATTAATTAATTAAAAGAACAGGTCAATAGAAAGTACTCGATATGAAACACTGAAAAAACTAAGAACACACCACAAGGATGATGCACTCTCAACATAACATGTGTATAATTGGAGTTCCAGAAAGAGAGGAGAGAATGGAGCAGAAATAATATTTTAAAATAGTAATGACCAAGACTTTTCCAAAACTGGTGAAAAATAACAGCACACTAGACTGGAAGGCATAGTCTGTTAGCTCCACTGAAACCAGTTTAGTATCATTTAACATGCAAGCCTCCACTAACAGACAAGTGATGACCATGTATGAGGGGCACTTTCAGGTCTCTCATATTGAAGGTGAGAATCCAACCAACCACTGCATCACTTGATGTTATAGGTCCTTAAAAACCAGATGGAAGCAAAAAGAGGCCTGAAGACACTACTCTGCTTGAATTCAAGATGGGGGAAGGAACCATGCGAGAACAAAAAAACAAGACTACAGCTCAAGAAACTGAAAAAGGCAAAAAATCAGATTCTTCCCTAAAGTCCCAGGGCAGCTTGGTTTGTCCTAGTGAAACCTATAAATGTGTGTTGCTTTAAGCCACTAAGTTTCTGGCAAGTTGTTAACAGCAGCAATAGGAAACTAATACAAAAAAAAAAAATACAAGAAAACATAACCATCCTGACTGTCTCCACCCAGTAATCTGACTTTGAACATATAAAGCAAAAATTGACAAAAGGAGAAAATGATAAATCCATTATTATGGTTAGGTAATATGAGGGGCCTTCAAGAAGTTCTTAGAAAAATGTAATTAAAAGATAATGGAATTCTTCCATGATTTATTTGAAGCTCCCTTATATTATTTCACTTCTCTCAATTATTAATAAAACATACAGATAAAAAATAGCAAAGATATAGAAGATGTAAGTCATACAATTAGCTATTTTGATCAGGTTGATATTTCTAAGACACTTATCACAATTGCTGTAGAAAATACTTATAAATTATTTTCAGTGCTCAAGGAATTTTTACCTAAACAGACTTATACCTAAACAGTGCTCAGCCATGAAGCAATTCTTCACAAATTTCAGGTAACTGAAATCATATTAAGTATATTCTCTGATCATAGTGGAATTAAACTAGTAGTAAGTAAAAGGAAGAATATACTACAAAATCTCCTAAATGTTCTAAAATTACAGAAACTCCTTCCCTCTCTTTCTCTCTTGCTCCAAAAATTTAGATACCCTGGAGGTTTGGGGAGAAGGAGGGAGAAAGTTTCTTTCTGGACTGAAAAGTCACTGCCCTAATTCTGGCTCATCTTTGTCATGGATACTGCTCCCATTTTTTGTAAAGCCTTTCCTTTTGTCTTTCATCCCTGCAGCCCTTCAAGGCCTGGATTCAAGCCTTGGCCAAGAAGCAATCCCTGATTATTTTTCAGCCCATAATGATCTCAGATGGTCTCAGTTTTCCTTCAACTTTCAGACTGTCTCTTTTAGTCCTCAATCACTGCTTACCTTATTATTTAAATATAATAGGATCAAGTCGCTCCTTAGAAACCTTATACAGGCTCGCTATGAGTTGGTATCGACTCAACAGCATTTAACAACAAAATTATATGCCCACTTTCTTATCCTTATTTTGGAAACAATTTGGTAATTATTCTTTCATGACTCTGCCCAGTCACCTACACAGACAGAACAGTAACACATAATCCTTGAGTGGGTGGATTTGAGCCACTGATATCGCTGTTAACAGTCAAGCATATACCCATTCATAAAACCAAGATTCCTTCTAGCACTGTTATTGCTAGGTGCTATTGATTTCCACTCATAGCAACTCCATATGACAAAGTAAAGCTGTTTCATAGGGTTTTCTAGGCTGTACAAGAGCAGATTGCCAGGTTTTGTCTCCTGCGGAGCCACTGGGTGGATTTAAACTGCCAACTTTTCAGTTAGCAGCTGAGCATGTAACCACTGTGCCACCAGAGCTCCGTTGTTACAGTATAGGAAATGAAAATGTATTCAGGCAGGAGTGATAAATAAGGTCAACACATGTTGTGCACAGAATTAAAGCTATAGTAAAATGTAAATAAATTTTGTCATAAAATTATTTTCCCATAAGAAAGTGGAACAATTGAGAGCTATAAAATGGTGCTGTAGGTAGGATAAGCACTGGACTGGTAACCACAAGGTCAACAGTTCAAACCCACCAGCCACTCTCAGAAACTCTATACTGGGTCATTATGAGTTGGAAGCAACTCGAGAGCTAATAAAAGATTAGCAGCTGTTGCTGTTAAGTGCCATCAAGTGGGTTCCAACTCACAGCAACGCTGTACAAGGTTTCCGAGAAGCAGCTGGTGGATTTGAATCACCAACCTTGTGGTTCAAAGCCCAGTGCTGATCCTACAGCGCCACACCAGGAGTCCACAAAATACACACACTGTATTAATTTCACAAATGATTCATACATGT
This sequence comes from Chrysochloris asiatica, assembly GCF_000296735.1. NCBI lineage: Eukaryota > Metazoa > Chordata > Mammalia > Afrosoricida > Chrysochloridae > Chrysochloris > Chrysochloris asiatica. The sequence goes on from NW_006408595.1 coordinate 2,310,211, forward strand.
GCTAGTTTAAGTATATGTCTATAAGAAATGTAAAAGAAAACTAGCATGGTATGTCCTGGTGTGGCACTGTAAGATAAGCACTGTACTGCTAACCACAAGGTTGGTGGTTCAAACCCATCAGTCATTCTCCATAAACCCTAGAGCAAGTCACTATGAGTCAGAACCAACTTGATGGCACTAACAACAACAATATAACAAATTGATTAAAATTTTAATAAAATAACGATCATTATGTATCATCTTAAAACTTGGCCTAGGCTTTAGGACATAATTTTGATCACTCAATCTCTTTTTAAAATAAAAGTATGGATATTTAATGTTATATTTTCTTTTTCTTTATATATTAGAAGAAGTATTCAAAACCATTCTATATATTTAAGAAATTTCACTAAATGATTTAGATATAATTATTTTTCCTGTTGCTGGATATTATAATATGAAGACAATTTCATCAAATGCCCTTTCCACTCTCTTTTTTCCTAACTTACAATGGCAAAAGTACAGCTGTGCCAAAAGCTGATTAAAAAAAAAAAAGATTACATTTCTGCTCCCGTAAAGATTTACAGCCTCGAAAACCCTGTATAGGGTCGCTATGAGTCGGGATTGACTCCACAGCACATAACAACAACAACAACAACATGAGACCATTCCTGCTATTATATCACTGGTACTTTTTTGTCAAAAGAACTAGTTGTTATTTGATTGGTAACCATGTACTTGCAAGCACGATACGAAAATCATTTTTAAAAGCTATTAAATACCTCTCAAAGAATTTAGACATTGTTATGCATGGGCTTGGTAAACATCTAATCCAACTAAATATAGCTCAGACCTAAAGACCACAAGATCTTGTTAAGCAAGGGATTACAACAGCAGCCTGCAGTAGAAAGGAATCCATGTATACAGGTAGAAAAGAATAAGTAAGCCAAGAAGTAAGCCTGGAGATGAGAGAAAGAAGAGGAAGGGCTGGTTGGTTCAAAGTGTGGTGAGACATGGGGACACCTAAGCCCATGGACAAGGACATAGCCACAGAGGGTTAGGACTCAGAGTGAAGCATCCAGCTGATATAAAGGCAGGGGAGACACACAAGAACACCCAAACTTGCAGATAGTACCCATCTGACCTAGTCTCAGTGGCTAGCCACAAGATTGGTGGTTCAAACCCACCAGTCATTCTTCAGAAACCCTAGAGCAGATCACTAGAGGAAAATACAAAAGAAAACAATTTTTGATAAAAGAAATGAGTGTAAATTGCTATAATTTGATGAACTTGACCTATACTCATGAAGGTAGTAGCTCAAAATATCAGTGAGAGGGAAGGTGTGTTTGCATCAAGTATCTATGCTAATCCCCTGTGTATACAGGGTAGATAGGGACGGGCAACCTAGACATTGGCTACCTAAGATAAGAGAGCGATAAAGGCACGAAGTGACTGACTAACAAGGTTTCAAGAGGGAGTTTAACTAAAGGGGGGTGGGGGGTGCAGAGATAGAGTCCCCACTGAATAGTTTTCATCTTGTCTAGATGGGTCTGGTGAAAGGAGATAGGGATAAGACTCTCATGAGTCAATCGTGAGTAACTGTTATCATGACTAATTGTGACTGTCACAATTGTAAAGGTAGAAGTTTTGTAACAAAAATGGGGGAGTAGTTAATCTTACAGTTTACAGTCCAGAAACAAAGAACCCTAGGACCATCAAGGGAGAAGAGCACAAGCAGAATGCGGGACTTTATCCAGAGAAGCAGTGCGACACCAGAGATGGAGGCAGAGATAGGGGCATGGAGAGGGGGAGCAGCTGAAGATTCTAGATTCATGAAATGAGAGGGACAGAGAGCTGGCAGCCAGATGGCAGACTTGCAGAATGTGCCTTTTGGTGGTGTAAATTATTATACATGCCTGAGTGTTTTTTGTTTTTGTTTTGAAGAGCTAAAATGACTAGAAAGAAATACTGTTGATACATGGTGGGGATTGCAATCATTGTAATGAAACAAAGTATATGATTTGTTGAATGTAAAACTGATGATCTAACCTGTAAACTTTTACTCAATTCACAAAAACTTAAAAAAAAAAAAAGTAGTCAAAGAGCAACACATCAAGAATCTAAAAGCAAGTAGCAAGTAGAGGTCTAAGGAAATATACAGTCAACATCAGAGAGGCAAAGCAGGTACTGAGACTCAACTACCAAAAAAATTATTTCTATTTAAAATAAAAATTATTGAACTCAGTCAAGAAATATTTATTAAAGGTCTCTTCTGGGGTCATCATTTTGCCAGATCCTGGGGATCTAGTTAGGAGAAAACTAAAGAAGACTGCTTACAATGTGCAAGAGTCTGAGCTAAACATTCTATGAATACAAGTGTTTATGTTATTGTTAATACTAGGGAAAGCTAACTAAGGCAAAGGGAGTGACAAGACAGTACAAATTATTGGAACAGTGATACAAGGCAGAGCCAAAAGTTCAGTTCCTGGAATCAAGATACCGAAGGGCCAGTAATAAAGGTTTCATTCATTCAGCAAAACAATGTTTGTGCCTTTTCTAAGTACCAAAGATGAAATAGGAAAAAAGGACAATACAATGCTGACCTTCAAATTCCCTGGAGCTCAGCAAGGCCTGGTGTGTAAGAACAGGATCTGCTCTAGAGTCTAGAGCACAGATAAATCTGCAAGTGTTAGGCAGTCTAACTTCAAAGGCTATAGACATATACAAAGACAAAAAGACAAAGAGATCAGTACAGACGTATTCAAAGTGTAGTTTTTAGAAAATGATAATCTGATAGCCACCAAATTGAGAGATTAGAGAAGCACATAAAATAAAGCAGCACAGGAAAATACAAAGAGCATGTGATTAAAAGTCAGAAGACTTGGCTCTAGCTCTGTTCTTTTACTATTATTCCCTGATACTCTCTGTTTGCCGTCCTTCAACAGAAATAACAACTGGAAGGACCAAAAGAAAATATGGGGATTCATACACTAATCTACAAGAAGTCAAGCAAACACTAGTTACTAGTATCATTAATAGACTATAGCAATAGGACTTACCACTGTTTGTCAGTTTGTCATTGTGGTGGTTGCGTGTCATTGTGATGCTGGAAGCTCATGAAGAGCAGTGGAACATCATTGAATGGCACTGAAAATACAACTGGGGAAGAACTGCCTCTCCAAAGTGAAAAAAATATCCACTGCCATCAAGTAGATTCTAGCTAATGTTGTTGTTGTTGTTGTTGTTGTTAAGTGCCTTCGAGTCGGTTCCAACCCATAGCGACCCTGTACAGGGTTTCCGAGGGTGTAAATCTTTACAGGAGTAGAAAGCCTCATCTTTCTTCCACTGAGTGTTTGGTAAATTTGAATTACCAACCTTACGATTAGCAGTATAGTACTTACCCTAAAATGAAGTCAACTTTCATAATGCGGAAGGAGCAAAACTCTTGATACTTTCATTTGCTGATAGAGAATGACTCAAAGTGAAAAGAAACAACTGCAAACATCCATTCATAATCAGAACATGAAATGTTGTTGTTGTTGCTGTGAAGTGCCATCGAGTCAGTTCCGACCCATAGCGACCCTGTATAGGGTTTCCGAGGAGCAGCTGGTGAGCTTGAACCACCGACCTTGCAGTTCAAATGGCTTTGCAGTCTGGAGCATTAATCCAGAGTGCCACAATGTTGTTAGGTGCTGTCAAATCAGTCTCAACCCATAGCAACCCTATATATAACAGAAGGAAACACTGCCCTGACCTTGCACCATCCTCACAATTGCTGTTATGCTTGAACCCACTGCTGTTGCCACTACACCAGTCCATCTCATTGGGGTCTCCCCTTTTTCAATGGCCCTACAATTTACCAAGCACAATGACCTGGCCCTATTGATAATATGTCCCAAATATGAGAGACAAAGTATGGTCATCTTGGCTTCTAAGGAGCATTCTGGTTGTACTTCTTCCAACATTGATTTGTTTGTTCATCTGGCAGTCCATGGTATCTTTAATATTCTTCTCCAACACCATACCTCAAATGCATCAATTCTTCTATGTTCTTTATTATCCATTGTCCAACTTTCACATGCACATGAGGCAATTGATAATACCAGGGCTTGGGCTAGAGACACTTTAGTCCTTAAACAGACATCTTTGCTCTTGAACACTTAAAAAAGGTTTTGTGCAGCAGTACAATGCAATACATCATTTGATTTCTTGACTGCAGCTTCCAAAAGTGTTGATGGCGGATCCAAGCATAATGAATACTTTAACACTTCAATCTTTTCTCCATTTATCATGGCTTTATTTCTTGGTCCAGTGGTGAGGATTTTTGTCTTCTTCACCTTAAGGTGTAACCGATATCAAAGGCTCTGGTCTTTGATCCATATCAGTAAGTATTTTAAGTCTTTTTCACTCTCTGCAAATCAGGTTGTACCATCTGCATATCACAGGTTATTAATGAGTCTTCCTCTTATCCCAATGTCTCATTCTTCCTCATTTAATCTAACTTCTTGGATTAGTCGCTCATCATGTTGTTGTTATTAAGTGTCATCAAGTCAGTTCCAACTCATAGTAACCCTGTAAGGGCCGCCAAGTTGCAGCTGGTGGGTTTGAACCACTGACCTTGTGGTTCACAGTCCAGTATGGATCTTAAAGCTTGGAAATTGAATAAGTGTGGTGAAAGAATACAGCCCTGGTGCACACCCTTCCTAATTTTAAACCATTCAGTGTCCCATTGTTCTGTTCTATAGACTGCCTATTGGCCCACATACAGGCTCCATGATAAGTCATTCTTGAACCTCTGGCAGTTCCCTATCAATGTACTATTGTAGCCATTTTTAAATTATCTTTATCAAATTCTACTTGCAAGTAATATTAATGCTATTGTCCAATGATTTCTGCATTCTGTTAGGTCACTTCTCCTTGGAATGGGCACAAATATGGATCTCTTCCAATCAGTTGGCAGGTTGCTGTCCTCCAAATTTGTTGGCATAGATGTATGAGTACCTCCAGTACTACATCAGTTTGTCGAAAGATTTCAATTTGTATTCCATTAATTCCCAGAGTCTTGTTCTTTGCCAATACCTTCAGTGCATCTTGGACTTTCTACTTCAGTACCATTGACTCTTAGTCATATGATAGCTCTTGAAATGGTTGAACATCAACCATTTCTTTTTGGTACAGTAAATGTATGAAGTATGAATCTGGGAAAATTGGAAATCATCAAAAACTAAATGGAACAAATAAAGATCAATATGCTAGGCACTAGTGAGTTGAAATGGTATTTGCTATTTTGCATCAGAAAATCATATGGTCTACTATGCCAAGAATGACAAATTGAAAAGGAATAGCATCACAATCAATGTTCACAAGACTATCTCAAACTATATCCTGAAGTGTCAATGATAGGATAATATCCATACACAAATAAGGGAGACCGATTAACACAACTTTTATTCAAAGATGAGGAAATTGAAGGTTTTTATTAACTTCTGCAGTCTGCAACTGATCCAATATGCAATCAAGGTGCATTGATACCAGAAACAAAGAACCCTAGGACTAAGAGAGAAGAGCACAAGCAGAATACAAGACCCTATCCAGAGAAGCAACAACACCAGAGATGGAGGCAGAGATGGGGGCATGGAAAGAGGGAGCAGCTGAGGACTCTAGATTCATGGGAAAAGAGGGACTAAGAGATGGCAGCCAGGAGGCAGACTTGCAGAATGTGTCCTTTGGTGGTATAAATTATTATATATGACTGAGTTTTAAAAGAAAAAGAGCTAAAGTGAATATAGAGAAATACTGTTAGTTGTTGGTACATGGTGGGACTATAATCATCATAATGAAACAAGGTGTATGATTTGTTGAATGTAGAACTAATGATCTGCCCTCAATCCATAACTTTCACTCAATCCACAATAACCTTTAAAAAAATAGAAAGAAAGAAAGATGCAATGATAATTATGGAGTATTGAAATACAAAAGTTAAAAACAAAGAAGGATCAGCAGTTGTAAAATGTGACCTTGGTGATAAAACAACACTGGGGGTCACATGATAGAATTTTGCAAGACCAACAGTTTATTCATTGCAAATACCTTTTTTCAACAGCATAACTGGTGACTACACAAGGGGTTCTCACATGAAATACACATGAACCAAACAGGTTACATCTATGGAAAAAGATGCTAAAGAAGCTCAATACAAGAGGCTTCAAAAAGTTCATAGAAAATGGAATTAAAAGCTCACTGAGTGTTTCCATGAACTTTCTGATATCCTCTCATACTGTCAGTCACAACAAGGCTAGGGCTGACTATGAAACAGACCATCAAATGCTCATATGCAAGTTCAAATTGAAGTTGGAGAAAATTTAAACAAGTTCACATCACAAGAACCAAAAGAATGACCTTGAGTACATCTGTGGTACAGTGAATTTACTAGTTATAGCTCTTCGATCCTATAAAATGAAGCAATGAAGTCAGAAAGCTAAACAGATTGCAAAGGGTATCTCAAGAAGACAAAGTAAAGTATTATAATGAAATGTAAAAAGAACTGGAGTTAGAAAAGCAAAAAGGCACTTGGTATTTCTCAAGCTGAAAAACTGAAGAAAAAAAATCAGGCCTTGAATTGCAATATTAAAGGATTCAAAAGAAGATGGAAGGAGAGCCCCTGGCATTGACCTAGCCCCAGGGTGCTAGGGCTAACAGTGAAACAGGCAGTTGGTCTGAAGTGCAGGGTGGTGTGCATGAACTCACAAACTTGCAGCCATTACTCATTTGACCTAGCTTGGATGGATAGTTGAACAGTCTCAAACCAAGGGAGATAAAGATGCTTGATACTGAAAACAGTACAAAGTGCTACAATTTGACAAACTAGACTTTTGCCTATTAATGCAGTGACTCAAAATTCCAACCAGAATGGAAGGATTCTTGATACCAAGGAACAACCTTGTTTACTCAGCATATTCAAACTGACTTTGCAGTCCAGTGCATTAGCCCACAGCACCACACCAGGACTAGACCTTATAAAACCAGTCTTATCGGGATACTGTTTTGTTTACAAGTATCCTTTGGTCATTTAGACAGTGCTTTGAATTTAGACATTGGCTATCAGATGTGGGGAGAATTACAAAGAATGAAATGGCTGGTTTACAAGCTTTCATGAGTGTGCTTAGTTGCAGAAGGAGGAGGGTAAGGTACAATACCCACTGAATACTTTCCCTCTTTTTCAGATGAATCAGGTGAAAGGGGATGGGGGACAACAGTGATAGGACTTTATGACTCAATTGTTAATAACTGTTAGCAGGATTAATTTTGATTGTCATGTTGTATTTGTAGAAGGTGAATAATTAAAAGGAGAGAATAGGTCAACTTTCATTTCAGAACAGATGATCCCAGAGCCATCAAGAAGGAAGAGCATGGGTGGAGCATGAGATCCCTACCTAAAAAGCCGAGACAGCAAAGGCAGTGACTATGTGACTACGGGCAGGAGACTGGCTGGCAGAATATGCCCTTTGGACATTTAAATGTGTATGTATTTTTTTTTTTGTTTTGCAAGTGTACACCAAATATTTTTGTCTTGTTCATTTGTGAAATACAAGGTGTAACTGGGGAACCACAGGGAGGAAGTAGGATAAATGTTTTTTCAGGGAAAGGATTATAATCATTGAGATAAAGCAAGGTATATGGTTTGCTGAATGTAGAGCTGATGATCTTGTCTGCAAACTTTCACCAAATTCACAATAAAAAGTTGAAAAAAAAAGAAGAAGAAGAAGAAGTAGAAGATGGAAGGAATACATAAGTCACTGTACCAAAAAGAATTGGTCAATTTTCTGGAGGCAGCATATGATCAAGAACCAACGGCACTGAAGGAAGAAGTCTAAGCTGTTCTGAAGGCATTGGTGAAAAACAAGGCTCCAGAAATTGACAGAATACTGACTGAAATGCTCCAACAAACAGATGCTGCACAGGAGGTGTTCACTCATCTATGACAAGAAATTTGGAAAGAGAACTACCCGTCCAACCAACTGGAGGAGATCCATATTTGTATCTACTCCAAAGAAAGGTGATCTAACAGAATAGGAAATTATCAAATAGTATCATTAATATCCACCACTCTTCTGTCAGTTTGTCATACTGCGGTGGTTTGTGAGTTGCTGTGATTCTGGAAGCTACACCACTGGTATTTTAAATACCAGCAAGGTCACCCATGATGGACAGGTTTCAGATGAGCTTCCAGACAAAGACAGACTAGGAAGGAGTGACGAACTACTTCTGAATACTTAGTCACTGAAAACCTTATGAATAGCAGAGAAACACTGTCAGATAGAGTGCTGGAAAATGAGCCCCTCAGGTTGGAAGGCACTCAAAATGCGATTGGGGAAGAGCTGCCTCCTCAAAGTAGAGTTGACCGTGATGATGTGACGGGAGAAAAGTGTACGGGACCTTAGTTTGCTGATGGGGGACGGGAGAAAAGTGTACGGGACCTTAGTTTGCTGATGGGGCACAACTCAAAAAGGTGGAGGGTCAGAGAAAAAGAGGAAAACACTCAGTGAGATAGACTGGCCAAGTGGCAGCATTAAGGGGTTCAAGCATGGCAACAATAGTGAGGTTGGCCCAGGATCAGGCAGTGTTTCATTCTGCAGTGCAAAAGGTGGCTATGAGTCAGTACCGACTTGATGGCACCTAACAACAACAACAATAATCATTAATATCACATGCAAGTAAAATTTTGCTGAAGATAATTTTAAAATGATGTACATTGACAGTCAACTACCAGAAATTCAAGTGGAATTCAGAAGATGACGTGGAATGCAGGATATCATTGCTGATGTCAGATGGATCTTGTCTGGAAGCATAGAATACCAGAAAGATGTTTACCTGTATTTTATTGACTATGCAAAAGCATTCAACTGTGTGGATCATAACAAATTATGGATCACGTTGCAAAGAATGGAAATTCCAGAACACTTAATTGCTTAATTGTGCTCAAATGGAACCTGCACATAGATCAAGAGACAGTTGCTTGAGCAAAGCAAAGGGATATTGTGTGGATTAAAATCAGTGGGGAAAAAAATTATATTGTGAAACAGACAAGGAATAAAAAGGTATCAAGTATTTTTTTTTTTTTTAGCTTTTAAAGTGAATTTATGGTGTGAGATTCCCTTGTACTACTTTGCAATAAAAAGGTAATAGTTTCTTCATTTTGTTACCTCTTGAGTTATGGAAAGTCTATAGTCAATAAGACAATCTTTAACGGATGGTCAGATCATTCTGGAAGATTTTCTCTTTGGAATAGTCATACAATACTGATCTACATCTTTAGTTAATGTTGTTGTTGTTAAGTGCCACCGAGTTGAATCTGACTCATAGCAACCCTGTATAGGGTTTGAACTTCCAACTTTGTGGTTTGCAGTCCAGTGCTAATCCTACAGTATCATACTATTCTAGACTACTATACAGGCATCAAACAATTAAAAACTAGGGTACAATGAAAAATAAAAGGTATAGATATAAAAGATAATAATAGCATATCTATCTACACTATCTATATAGAAATGATAAAGGCCTCAAATGTATTGGTGAAAATCTAATTTGGTCCCAATTCAAAGCACTGTCTAAATGACCAAAGGATACTTATAAACAAAACAGTATCCCGGTAAGACTGGTTTTATAAGGTCTAGTCCTGGTGTGGTGCTGTGGGCTAATGCACTGGACTGCAAAGTCAGTTTGAACCACAAGGTTGGCAGTTCAAGCTCACCAACTGCTCCTTGGAAATCCTATGTAGGGTCACTAAGGGTTGAAACCAACTTGATGACATTTAATAACAACAACAATCTATATTTGGAAATAGATGATTGAACAATGTTTCAAGATTTGTCCAGTTAGTAATTCAGCAACAATGACCTACATCTATGAAGTGGCATGTTGAGTAATGAAAAACATAGAACATATTGCTGTTAAAATCTCCTCCAACAAAGCAAATGCCTCTTTTATTACATGGACATTTGATATATGAAAACATTGCGGGATTTCTTATAGTTTTTCATTGTCTGCTGATTCCATCATTTGATTATGAAACATTACCTGGATACATAAACATCAGGATGAAAAAGTATAGGAACTACAGTCATTCAATTCAGAATGTTCCTCAATAAATGGTAAATACTCAAGCATCTTCAATAGCATAGTGAGGACTAACCATTAATAAATTAAAAGAAGATCTAGTTTTGCAGCAACAGCAAGTTGCCAATGCCATCAATGATGGTGCTATAAGAATAATGCACCTAGAATCCCCACTGGCCACCAAAACATTAGCATTAATATGACACAGTCTGTATAGCTGACAGCCCCCAGGATATGTTCAACTGGCTAATTGGAATTTATTTCAAAGGGGAATTAGTATTTGTTAAGCACCTACTATGGCAAGCATGGTGGCTCTGCACAAATAGGCACTGGACTGTGAACCACCAGGCACTCTGCAGGAGAAAAAGGAGACTTTCTGCTGCAGGAAAGATTTATAGCCTCAGAAACCCTATCCAGGGTCGCTATGAGTCAGATCGACTAGACAGCACTTAACAACAACAAGCATCTACTATATCCCAGAAAACATGTTTGAATTTTATTTCCTATTTGCTCAACTACAGCTCCTCAAACTGTGGGGTATTAGTCCTTTTAAAAGAAAAAGTACAATATCTACCTTGTATGTAAACTTGGTGCAATGATTGGGTTTATAGAAGCGTATGTAATAGCACATTTTAAGTGAAGGACTGGAATGGAATGGAACTGAACAGTATGATACTGGTTCTATTTTTGCAGCTCCACTGTCATAGGCACTCTATTGACAAGTTCCTAGAATGGTACATTTCTAATGATAGGAATGCCTGGGAAACTTATTCAAAAACATTAGAGCCTAAAGGATTCTTAGAGGAGATCCTTTAATCTAATTCTCTCATTTTATAAATTGTTGTTGTTGTTAAGTACCATCAAGTCAGTTCTGATCCATAGAGACCCTGTATAGTTTCCAAGGAGTGGCTGGTGAGTTTAAACCACTGACAGGTGAAGGGGCTTACCTGTACTTTATTAACTATGCAGGACTCCATATATTATAGATTAGGCCAAGAAAAATTAAGTAATTTACCTAAAGTAGCAGAAGCCCTAGACCTTCTAACTTCCATTTTGGTAGCATAAATGTTGTTGTGGTTAAGTTGCGTGGAGTCAGTTTCAACTCATAATAACTCTGTACAGAGTTTCTGAGGAACTACTGGTGGGTTTCAACCACCAACCTTGTGGTTCAAACTAACCTTGTATCTAGTGCTTAGACTACAGAGCCACAACAGGACTCCACAGCATAAACAGTGCCTAGTGCCTCTATCACTCCCTTAGGTTCTTGGTAAAGGTGCCATATTTCCCCAGCAATGATTACTATGAAATGGCTTAAACTTTAATTCATACAAGTAAATTATTTTCTAATTTATATCAGGCTAAATAATGGAATTGTTCTTGTATCATAATTTCAACTAAAGATCTAAAAAAAAATGTTACTAAAGACACATGACCATAGGCCGAACGGGACAGTCAACTATGGATCCTTATCTTTAGGTTATATATCTTATATCTTTAGGCTATATAAGAAAAGGTTAAATTCCAGGGGAGGATATTTTGAAGGGAATTCACAGGTTCGAAGGAGACTGTTTTCTCTTTTCTTCCCCAAAGCATAAGAAAGCAAAATTCCTCTTCCATACCAAGCCAAGTGAGGGGAGTGCTCTATGAAAACCAGTTATAGAGATTGAAAAGCTGTAAGAAGGAAATTCTGACATGTCACTCTTACAGAACTCGAGTGTCCAATCTCAGAATGTTCATCTCAAAGAGGATAAATTGATCTCAAAGCATCCATCCAGAGAGGAAGGGTAAGAGAGTTCCTAGGAAATCTGATGTTCTAAGGAGCAGCTGGTGAGTTTGAACTACTGACCTTGAAGTTTGCAGTTCAGTGCTTATCCTACAGCACCACCAGTGCTCTTTTCAACCATATAAATTCTGTTTACTCTCAAAAGTTAACCTTCACCCCACACATCTTCCCTATGATCCAAACTCATATATATATATAT
>NW_006408595.1:2322387-2326190 GCF_000296735.1 Chrysochloris asiatica
TATATATATATTCAATAGCCTATTTGGTGTCTTTATTACAGAATTTCAATAAGTATAGTGATATCAACACAGTCAAAGTAAAATTACTGATCACCTCTCCCCCAAATTAATTTCTCCTCAAAACCTTTCTCATTTCAATAAATGAAACCAATTGCTTATGCCAATATAACCTAAATTGTATCCCCTCTAACTATAAGATGATGTCCTAACAATCAGTACTTGTGAACATGAACTTGTTTGAAAACAAGATCCTTGAAGATACTTTTATTTAAATTAAGTGAAATCATACTGAAGCAGGTAGGCCCTAGTCCACTTTGAGCAATGTCTTTCTTAAAGACGATAATAGACACAGATATAAACACAGAGAGGAAAAACCACCACCGAGCATCAAAGACCACGAACTGTCAGCTGAAGTTAAGAGAAGAGACATGGAACACATTCTCCCTCAGAGCCCTCAAAAGGAGTCAACATGGTTATAAACTTCTAGACTCTAGACCTGTGAGATAATAAATTTCTGTCATTTTAAGATATCCACTTTGTAATTATTTATATAGCAACCCTAAAAAACTAATGCAGGTCCCAAATCTGTGAATCAATTTGATTCTTCTTTTCTTAATATTTTTTACCAGCAAGTCATAGCAGCTCTATCTCTAAAATGTATTCCCAATTTAACACTTTATCATCTGTACTGTGACTGTTTAGTCCAAGCTACCATCATTTCTCTCCTGGAACACAATCCTGAGTTTCTTACTTGTCTCCCCACCTCCACTTTTAAACTCTTATGTTGGAGTCCATCTTCTACAGAGCAACCAACTATCTTTCTATAATGTAAACTAGATTATGTCATACCCCACTTACAACCCTCTGAAGGTTTCCCACTAAATCAAAATTAACTTTGAACTTTTCTACCTGAACCTACAAAGCCCTAAATTCTCTGGCTCCTGACTACTTCTCTGACCTTATCTAGTTTCATCCTCTTCTGTGTGTGGCTACAATCTGGCTAGCCCACTCTTCTCATCATTCTATTAACATGTCACTCAGTCTATTTCTATCTCGGCTTTTGCACTACTTTTACACAGAATGCTCTTCTCTCCGATCTTCTCATGGTTCATTTCTCAATATTCTGGTCTCAAATCAAATGTCTCCTTCTGACCAAGTCCAATAATTCAAGTATACTGTTTTATCATCTCCATTTTATTGTTTACTATCAAGTAGATTTCAACTCACAGAGCCCCTATAGGACAAAGTGAAAGGGCCCCATAGGGTTTCCTAGCCTATAATCTTTATGGGAGTACATCACCTGATCTTTCTCCCACAGAGCCACTGGTGGGTCCAAACTCCAACCTTCTGATCAGCTTAAGCATTGCAGCACTAGGGCTCCATGTCCTTTGCATAGCATGTACTAATATATGGAAATATTTTCTTCTCTTCATGTTTACTGCCTCTATACTCACTCAAGACTCTTGTCTTGTTCACATCTATATTCCTGATACCTCGAACACCTTTTTCTAGTACATGATTGTTGTTGTTGTTATGTGCTGTGGAGTCGGTTCCGACTCATAGCGACCCTGTACAGGGTTTCCGAGGCTGTAAATCTTTACGGGAGCAGAAAGCTTCATCTTTCTCCTGCGGAACAGCTGGTAGTTTCGAACTGCTGATCCTGAGGTTCACAACCCGATTCGTAACCACTACACTACCAGAGCACCTTCCAGTACATGATAGGAAGTCAAATATTCTCCATAAGAAGAATTTAGTAGTTGTTGTTTTTCTTCTCTATGTTGACTGAGGACCTGATCTGATGTGTCTGATGATAGATTAAGCAGTTCACAGAGTACAAGAATAAAAAACAGAACCTTACTTTTAAATAATTCAGAATCTATTTGAAAAGAAAAAAACAACAAGTATCCAAAACACTAAAAATAACTATTTATTAAGCAATCTATGTCATATATTAAGCTGTTAAGTGCTGTGGAGTGGGCTCCAATTTGTAGCAGCCCTGTATAGGGTTTCCATGGAGAAGCTGGTGAGTTTGAACTGCTGACTTTGTGGTTAGCAGTCCAGTGCTTATCCTAAAGCACCACACTAGGACTCCATCATATAGTACAAAATATATTTATATATGTTAAGGGGCCCTAGAGTTGAGAATATAGTCCAATTAGTCAGGAAAAACACCTTTAGAGGGGAATAATTTTATGAGGTACATATTTCCAATATGTTTTTACAATTATTATTAAGATTCAAGTTGATTAAATAATCAATGCAAGATCCAAAATTAGGTAAGGAGTCAAGTTCAATCAGATTCTACATCTAACAGAAAATTGGATAATAACAAATGGAGTCAATATAAGATTTAACAGCAGCAGTTGTTGTTGTTGTTATGTGCAGTGGAGTCGGTTCCGACTCATAGCATCCCTGTATAGGGTTTCCAAGGCTGTAAATCTTTATAGGAGCAGAAAGCCTCCTCTTTCTCCCACGGAACAGCTGGTGGTTTCAAACTGCTGACCGTGAGGTTCGCAGCCCGATTCGTAACCACTATGCTACCAGAGCTCCTTAACAGCAGCAGTAGCCCATCAATATTAAATGTTCAAAGTACCTTGGTCTTTGGGTGTTCAAATGATAAAACAGATCATCTGTCCACTAAAATAAAAATAATACACAACCTGCCACCATATAACACTAGGGATTGACAAAATGGGTAAGCAGTCTTCAGTCAATCCAATGCCTCACTCAGATCCCAACTGGCCACTCTTAATGAATTAGTTACTAATTAACTAATACCACATATGAATGTGTATGAGTGTGCATACATGCATGTGTATAATCAGCTGACAATGAATCTTTACAATTAATAGATCTGATGAAATTCATAAAGATTAAAAATTAAAGAAATGAGCAGGAAATTTTAAAAAGCATTACAAAGGTAAATAGAAGAAAAGAAAATAAACTAATGGAGCTATATCAGAGATTAGAAAATTTGGAATAGTAAATGTCATGGGACTTAATCATTAATAACAGTATATATTACTATTTTGGAAAATAAGAAATCATTTTTCTGTCTTAAAAAGTACACTAATGTAATTACAATAATTGTGGAGCAGTATTTCTTTAATAACTTGCACATAATGGGTCTGAACTGTACTAAATTTAAATACATTGAACTGATCTGAACTGGAATGATCAGGGACAGGAGTTACTTATTACATATTTATTTTTATTCCTCCTGGTGTGGCACAGTAGGATAAACACTTGACCTCAAGGTCAGTTTGAACTGCATGGTCAGTGGTTCAAACTCCCCAGCCACTCCTTAGAATAAAGGGTGGCTCACTATAAGTCGGAACCAACTTAATGGCACTTAACAACAACATTTTAGAAATCAGAATATACTTCTGCTGTACTTATAAAAATTGAGGGCAGTAGCTATCTTTTTTGTTTTTAATTAGGTAATTTACTCAGCAATGGTACACTCTAGTGGGACCTGAGCCATAAAGCAGTGTCACATTATTTTTCCCAAGTTATTTATACACTGCAGCCTCCTTGAAGTGAGTCAGTGGAACAGACAAGATTCAAAATCCAACAGTATTACTTGCATCAAAAAAGGTCATTCTAATAGTTTCCATTTTAAAAGGAAAAATTATGTAATGTACAAATAAATGTATTTGATAATAGCAAAAAAAAAAAAAAAAAAGGAAAGACAGAAATTCTTGTTGTTACATCTTTATTCAGGTAAAATAAGAATAAGGTTCTCCACAGAGAAGATTACAATCACTGCAATGAAATGATGATGTAAAGCCAATGTTCTCCCA
>NW_006408595.1:2326290-2340601 GCF_000296735.1 Chrysochloris asiatica
ATATATATATATATATAGTTCTCATTAGAATGCACAGAAGACAACTCAGATTGTTGTTGTTGTTAAGTGCTTTAAGGTGGTTCCAATTCATAGCAACCCTGTATAGGGTTTCCGTGGAGTGGAAACCACCAACTTTGTGGTTCAAACCAACCTTGAAGTCCAGCACATTAGCCACAGCACCACACCAGGACTCCAGATAGTTATAAATATTGTTTTACAGCATGAGATAGAGCACTTTACTGGTACTGAAGGATATTTATCTTCACTTACATTATTCTATTTCTACCACTGTGTCTCTGATTTGAATTGTAAGTATTTAGATATTTTTCTGCTTGTCAAACATAGCAAGTAGTCCACTTTACTTTATACCATATATTTTCTAGGTTCATCTATTAACACAGTGTTTCATTTCATAGTAAACCAACTTGCGAAGGACACAAAAGTGTTTTAATAGTTCATTCAAATTTGTTTGCTAAACAGGTTTGTTTTCAAAAATGAAGTTTGTTTATAGGGTCATTTAAGTTTCAAACTTATTTGCTGATGACTTTTTTCTCAGAAATTGGTTTTCAATGCAAATAAAACTAGTTATCTAGTTAAAAGTTCGAGCAACTAATCTTGTGTAAACAATGAAGATCCAATTATTGACTAAAGTCCTAAGGTAAAAATCTGCTTATTGTTATTTTTTTTCCTTATTTTATTACTATGGAAACTCCAATCAAATGTATGCAAAATAACTGGTGTGGTTCTGTAGGATAAACACTAGACTGCTAACTGCAAGGTCGGCAGTTCAAACCCACCAGCCACCCTCTATACTCTATTCAGGGTCGCTATGAGTCGGAATTGACTTGACAGCACATAACAACAAAAGCCACAATATCATATGAACTATGAAAGTAATCAAATGCCATAAATTAGCACAGGAACTCTGCCAGCTCAGTCTTTAATAATTAGTTCAAGTAAGGCATATAAGAAATAATGAGATATTTTCTTAGAGTTTATATATAAAATATATGTGTGTACGCATATACATGTATGGAGTACTGGTGTAGTGCCATTGGATAAGCACTGGACTGCTAACCACGGTCAGTGATTCAAATCCACTAGCTGCTCCTCAGAAACCTTCTACAGGGTCGCTGAGTCAGGACCAATTTGACATCACTTAACAACAACAACATGCATGTCTGTATGCGTGTGTTTCTGACCACCTTTAGGTTCCAAGTAAAAGCAAGGAACAACAGAGGTGAGCCCAGGTTAATGATATATCAAATAATATATTTAAGAGGTTTAGGGATTAACATGTTGTCAGCTCACCTAGCCAGGCAATCAGTTTTGGAAATCAGTAAGTATCCCCCATATGTACTTAAAGACAAACAGGAAAGCAATGTAATTTCATTAGTGTACATACCAACATGACAAAGATTAAGAAAACATTTTATTCAAACTGGTCCAGAAAGTATCATCTCAATCTTGGTTTTCACATTTGGTAATGTAGATTCTCTTCCCAGATAATTTTCTACCAAATAAATAAAATACTGATCATCACAGCTTGTAATAAATACGATTATACATTAGCCAACATCATCATGTTGTTGTCAGCCCTTTTCTTAATGACTGTGTCATTGTTAAGTGACAAGTTTTTAAGTGTCAGTCCAGTTCCGACTCACAGCATTTCTGAAGAGCAGCTGGCTTGTGGATTTGAAACACAGACCTACCCTAGGCACCACACCAGGACTCCATTCTTAGTGATTAGAGAAACCAAATCAATCTTTAAAAGGGGCCCCAACTGAAGACTTTAAAGAACCTTTGTTAAAGAAACAGATTTTTACAAGTTATAACATTTATTGAAGCTTACTGTGTGCCAGGCATTGTTCTGAGTGCTTTATAAACATGCCAATTAACTCTCATAATATTTCTCTGAGGTTGGCACTGTTATTATCTTCATTTAACAGATAAAGACACCAAGGTAAAAATGAAGTTTTATAAACAAGAGCTTACCAAAGAAATTATTCCTACCTTGAGGTAACCAGGAACCAATTTTTGGTTAGTAATTAGAAATTGACTAGAAGAAAAACAGAGATAGAGAAGAAATGGAGAAAGAGAGATAAAAAAAAAAGAGGTAGAATAGAAAAAAAATTAAAACAGGAAAAAATAATCTAATCTCTTCTATACACTTTTCAATGTAAGACATTTATAGCATTCTTCACGTAATCTTAATGACCCTACCAAACAAGCATTTAACTATTTTACAGGTGAGAAAACTAAGACTTACAATGGTTAAATGACTGTCCTAAGATTGTGAACTCAAATCTTTGTGACTCTAAAGTCCATTCTCTTTCCAATAAGCCATGATGAACAGGAAAATGAAATGGAGGTGGGGAGGATGAGGAAGAGAGAATTCCTAAGAAATGTGAAGCTACAAAAAAGAGCCGAGATTAGCCAGCTCTTTGAAGCTCTTAGATGGGTATTGTTGGGATGAAACATGACATTGTTGCCACAGAACCAACCATGAGGCTTTTGTTCTAGAATATATGCCTGTCAGGATAATAGAACCAATGAACAAAGATGGTTATTTGATTTATAAAAATCGTTATCCTTGATCCCTTCACACATTCTTCTTCTTTTCCTATACCATCCACTTGTCAGTGAACTGACAATGAGAAAATCACAGGCTGGCTTCACCAAAATGTGCCACCTCCAAATTAATCAATTGCAGAAAGTCCATCAGTGACTTGGCATAGTCCAACACAGTGGATCTACTGCTTTATTAAAACTGTGATGTAATGTCAATTGTCATTGTGCATATATTGTATGGCTACAACAGAACCATTTTCATATTCATTCCAAGGAAGGGTCAGTAAGAGTGACCAAAAGTTTCCATTTAAGTGTAATAATCAAGAAAACCATAGACAAGGATTTCAAAACTCCAAAGTTTCTTGATTATCATTTTTAATAAAAATATAATAAGGTTAAGTCGAGAACTTTTTCTCCAACTGATATTAAGAAACAAGTAATCATTTCTATTAGCATTAATATATTTTGTACCATGTTGACCAGATCAATTCAATTCCTTAATAGATTTATGTGTGTGTGTGTGTTTTATGTCAATCCCGGTAACTTCTTGATCTCAGTCTTAAAGCATAACTAGCCTGAC
The DNA here is from genome assembly GCF_000296735.1 of Chrysochloris asiatica. Taxonomy (NCBI): domain Eukaryota; kingdom Metazoa; phylum Chordata; class Mammalia; order Afrosoricida; family Chrysochloridae; genus Chrysochloris; species Chrysochloris asiatica. Next base: position 2,329,442 of record NW_006408595.1, read on the forward strand.
CAGAGGCCTGCCTAACAAGACAAAGAAGCAAGGTGTAGAGTTGGCCAAAGCTTGATCATACATATGTAAGAGCATTTAACTGGGTGGTACTTTCAGTACAGAGTGGCTCACATAAGTTAGAGGACACCACAGTTTCCTCCTTCACAGGAAAGGGGCTTTCAATGACTTCACAGTAGTCAATCTTAGTTTATGATATAAGGAAAAGGATTTAAATCCGGAAACCAAGCCTGAAGACAAGCATAGACAAACAACATACGAGGTTAAAGGGCTCTAAAAGCACAGGAACAATCAATAAGAAGTTTAAGCAGCAAAAAAAAATCCAGACTACATAGTATGGTGGGACAAAAACACTATTTTGATTTACTTGTGGCTTTGTTTAGAACTCACTGAGAAACTCAGGATTATGCCTGCCCACCGTGGGCATCAAAACTCCATTTGAAAGGGGTTAAGAAAGACTGGAGTTCAAGTTTTAACCATTTGGAAGGTCCTGATAGGCAGAGTTCCTCAACATACCTGTATATTAAAGCCTTTGAGTTGTGGTGTTGGAGGAAAATACTAAAAGTGCCATGGACTGCCAAAAGAACCAATAGATCTGTTTTGGAAGAAGTGCAGCCAGAGTGCTCCTTGGAGGCCAAGATGGCTAAGCTTCGTCTCTCATACTTTGGACATGTTGTCAGGAGGGAACAGTCGCTGGAGAAGGATATCATGCTTGGTAAGATGGAGGGTCAGAGAAAAAGAGGAAGACCCCCAACGAGATGGATTGGCCAGGTGGCATCATTGATGGACTCAAGTGTGGCAGCGGTAGTGAGGTGGGCCCAGGATCGGACATTGTTTCGTTCTGCTGTGCATGGGGTCGCTATGAGTCGGTTCCGACTCGACGGCACCTGACAAAGGAGCACTCTTTTTCTTTTTCTCCAATTTATTTTTGTTGTTGTCATTGTTATGTTCTGTCACAACAGAACATATAGCAATTCAACAATTTTCATATTTACAATGATCACATTGTCTACAATGCTGTGCAGCCATTCTCTTTTCCAAACTGTTATGTTCCTATTAATATTAACTTGTTAATAGCCAATCTTGCTCAAGGCCACTTACTTCAAATTCTCCATCAAGAAAACCCCACACATAGTATAATCTTTTTAAATCTCTCCTTGTGAATCTCAGATGTACACAGAATAGAGAATCATTGAGCAAAGAAATGGTTATATTGCTACAGAAAAATGGTAACACCACCAACCAAGTAGTCACTAAATGCTTGCCACATGACAAGGGGTTTGAATGCATTATCTCATATCACACTACTAACATGTGAAGTAAACATTATTTTTACTTATTGAGAGCCCATAGACTGATAATAAAATAGTATTTATTGAGTTTCAATAGACATTGAGTATAAAAATATTTCTATTTATAATAACCTAATAAAGGAATGAAAATCTGGAACTTGCTTGGGGATATTTTTCACCAGTGTTAGCATCTTTTTAACTGATTCATCCTCATTCACTCCAGTCCCTGCTTTTGAATAGCAGTATTTGTTGTAATTGTAAAGGTTACATTAAACAGAAGCAAAACTAGCAGGTCCACCCACAGAACAAACTCATAATCTTGGCCTTAGTAGCACCATACAGAAATTAACTTGATTAACAAGTCATCAATACCCACAGTATTGAATAACACATAATCGCCTTATGCCTGTTTTTAAATAGAGTGAGGTAGGATACTAATACTAAAAGATACAAAATGAGACAACAAAATCAGTATCAAAAAGCACTCAAATTTAAGTGTGAAATTATCAAAAGTCCTTGAGTTTCTCTACATGGAGACCTGCAATCATAGAACACACATACAAGATAAATGAAAATGATGAGGGCTGGCGGCTAGTTGAGGAGGCCTGATGGAGCAGTAGTTAAGTGTTAGACAAGTAACCTAAAGGTGGGCAGTTCAAACCCACCAACTACTCATCAGGGGAATGATTTGGCTGTCTATTTCTATATAGATCTACAGTCTTAAAAACCCTATAGGCAGTCCAACTCTGCCCTACAAGGTTGGTATGAGTCAGAATTCTCTACAGCACAGCTCTGGTAGCGTAGTGATTACGAATCGGGCTGCGAACCTTACGGTCAGCGGTTTGAAACTACCAGCCGCTCCGCGGAAGATGAAGCTTTCTACTCCCATAAAGATTAACACCCTCAGAAACCCTGTACAGGGTCGCTATGGCGGCACTTAACAACAACAACAGTTAACACAAAATTAAGAATCAAGAATAACTTAAAGAAACCTAATACTCAAAAGACAAAAACTGAATTCTGCTACTAAGTTAGCAGAAGATTCAATGCTATAGGATAAGCACTGGACTGTTAACTGCAAGCTCTGTGGTTCAAACCTACCAGCTCCTCCTTGGAAACTCTATACAGGGTTGCTATGAGTCAGAACTGAGTCAACAGCACTTAACAACAATAACAAAATAGGTAAGAATATACCCGAGGACAGAAGGAACTTGTTACCCATCTGTGGGAAACTTGGCAAACTAAACGTCAATTAATATATTATATTGCCTAAATGGGAGTCCTGGTGTGGCATTGTGGGTTAATGCGCCAGACTGCAAAGCATTTGAACTGCACGGTCGGCAGTTCAAGCTCACCAGCTGCTCCTAGGAAACCCTATACCGTTATGGGTCAGAACTGACTCGACGTCACTTAACAACAGCAACATTGCCTAAATGAGATTTGAAGATGTCATATTTGTATTGTTGTTGTTAGGTGCTATTGAGTCGGTACCAACTCATATCAACCCTATGCACAACAGAGTAAAGCACTGCCTGTTCCTGTGCCAACCCCATGGTCATGGGGTTTGAGACCACTGATGCTGCCACTGTGCCAATCCATCTCGCTGGGGGTCTTCCTCTTTTTCTCCGACCCTCGACTTTATCAAACATAATCTCCTTCTCCAGTGACTTTCCCTCCTGATAATATGCCCAAAGTATGCGAGAGGAAGTCTGGCCATCCTGGCTTACAAGGAGCATTCTGGCTGCACTTCTTACAAAACAGACTGGTTTGTTCTTTTGGCAGTCTGTGGTACTTTTAATATTCCCCTCCAACACAATAACTCAAATGCATTAATTTGGATTGTTGTTGTTGTTGTTAAGTGCCGTCGAGTCGGTTCCGACCCATAGCGACCGTGTACAGGGTTTCCGAGGGTGTAAATCCTTACGGGAGCAGAAAGCCTCATCTTTCTCCCGCGGAGCAGCTGGTAGTTTTGAACCGCTGACCTTAAGGTTCGCAGCCCGATTTGTAACCACTACACTACCAGAGCTCCTTTAAGGAACCTTAAATGGCAAGGTCAAAATTACTGGGAGTGAGTAATATTGTTTGCTTAATCACTTGTTGCCAACTTTCATCCAGGGCAGGAGAGATGCATAGATGACCCACAGACTACTCAAGCAAAATGGTTGAATGAGGTGAACACAAGCAAAACAAGAAACCTATCAGTGAATTAAGGAGCTCTGGTAGTCAGGCTGCTAACCTCAAGGTCAGCAGTTCAAAACTACCAAGGGTTTTGCAGGAGAAAGATGAGGCTCTCTGCTCCCATAAAGATTTACAACCTTGGAAATCCTGTACAGGGTTGCTATGAGTCAGAACCGACCCCAAAGCACATAACCACCACCATCAGTGAATTAGACTAATGCTTTAGGCAACTACCTCTATTGTCCTAATAGATTACTATCCAATCAGTTATCAACTGTGTGTGAAAATAGAACTGGCTAGATGTCACTTAACAACAAGAAAATGGTACAAGTCAGCTTATAAAGTACATCCACATGCTGCTTTCAACAATTAAAAAAATAGACTGAAAAGAAATATACCAAAGTGTTAACACTAAAACGTTGGAATTGTTGTTAAGTGCCACAAAGTTGGTTTTGACTCATAGTAACCCTGTTAAGGGTTTCTGAGATTCTAAATTTTTGGGAAAGCAGAAAGTCTCACCTTTCTCCTTTGGAGTGGTTGGTAGTCTTAAACAGACAATCTTTTAAAATTTGCAGTCCAGTACTTATCCTACCGTAAAGATTTACAGCCTTGGAAACCCTGTTCAGGGTCGCTATGGGTCAGAACCGACTCCACAGCACTTAACAACAACAACTTATCCTACAGAGACACAGTGTTCATTACATTAGGGATGTTGTAGTTGTGAAATGCCATCGAGCTGGTTCTGACACAGTGACCCTATGTAGGGGTTCCAAGGAGCAGCTAGTGGGTTTGAACCACTAACCTCACTGTTAGCAGTTTAGAGTTCATCCTACAGAGCCACACCAGGGTAACAGGTTCTAATTGTTTTCCTCATCTTTTCCTATGAGGTTACATTATTTCAATATTTGCATATTTTTAAATAAAAATAACTTCTTTATGAAACTGAAAGTTGATTTCAAGATAAGTAGACAACACATGAAAGATCTATTTCCTACCTCCAAGTATCCCATCACATGTCTGTCAGTTTATCTTACTGTGGAGGCTTGCACATTACTATCATGTTGGAAGCTACTCTACCAAGATTTCAAAAACCAACAGGTTCACACACAGTAGACAGGTTTCAGCAGAGTTTTCAAACTAAGAGAGCCTAAAAAGAAAGTCTAATAATCTATTTCCAAAAATTGGCCAATGAAAACCTGATGGATCACAACAGAACACTGTCCATCTCACTTGATTTGGACACATCATCAAGGGGGACCAATCACTTAAGGAGGATATCATGTTTGGTGAAGTAGAGGGCCAGAGGGAATAAATAAGGAACATGCTCAGTAACATGGACTGGTAACAATGGCTGCAATGATGGTCTCCAGCACGCCAGTAGTCATGAAGATAACACAGATCAGATACTGTTTCATTCTGTTGTACATAAGTTGGAGTCAACTAGGCAGCAGCTATCATCATCATCTAAGATATTTTGTGGCTTTCAGCTGTCTTCACATCGCTCTGCCAATGAGTATTGCAGATGCATTGCTCAATCAGCACCAGTTCCCAGAAAGAAAAAAAATGTTCTAATCCATACATATACACAGAGACAGAGTTCTAGTGTAGCGCTATAGGATAAGCACTAGACTGCTAACCAAAAGATCAAGAGTTCACACCCACCGGCCACTCCTCAGAAACCCTATACAGGGTCGCACTGAGCCAGAACCAATTCAACAGCACATAAATAGCAGCATATATATGGAACCCTGGTGGTGTTGTGGGTTAGGCATTGGGCTGCTAACTGCAAAGTCAGTGGTTCGAGCCTACAAGCTACCCTTTGGAGAAAGGTGAGGCTGTCTGCTCCCATAAAGTTTTACAATCTCAGAAACCCTATATAGGGTCACTATGAGTTGGGATCAACTTGATGACAGGAGTTTGGTTCTTTTGTTAGTGGTGCAAGAGTTAAGAGCTCCGCTGCTAACTGGAAGGTTAGTGATTCAAAATCGCCAGCTGCTCCGTGGAAGAAAAATGTGACAGCCAGCTTTTATAAAAATTATAGCCTTAGAAACTCTATGGGACAGTTGTACTCTATCCTATGGGATGGCTATAAACCTAGCAATGGGTTTGGGTTACATAGTTTATCCTCCATAATACTCTTTAATGCATAAAATAATTAGCTTTAGTTGCAAAGGAAGGTGAGAGGAAACAAAAGCATTAGCAACCGTTAGTTTCTAAAAGCTAATGTACATGAATCCAGAAGGAAAATTCATATTTTTATTATGTAATTAGTCACCATCCTCTTATATTAGGTTAAGCAATTAGCGAAAAGTATAACTCAAAATCACCATTAATCTCACCAAGTATATGGTAGTAAACTTATAAAACATAACCAATTAAAAACCTGTGCAGGAAGTACAGAGGAAAAGGAAGAATAGTGGATTCTATTAAACTAAAAAATGAATGATTTGGTAGGATAGAGCAAGAAGGCATCTACTTTAGACATTGAAAAGAAAATGAAAATTGAAATACTAAGCAGGATAAGGTTTTTGAAAGTGTTAGGATTGCTGGTGCAAGTAATGGATACTCAATAAAGCAAGCAAAGAAACAAACACTTTTAAAGCACTTTGCAAATTTAATTTATGGGTTACACACTAGAAATTGACTAATCCAGTTGCTGGAGTTTGGAATATTGCCAACATGCCCATTTTTCAACAAACTCATCTCTAATGTTACTGTCTTATGTTTGTATAAGAAAACATTTTCTGAATGCTTTCACATGATTTCTCTTTTGAGATTTTCTCAAGTTCACTGAAGTAGGCAGAAAACTTAGCAGAAATGAACTTCCCAAGGTCAAGTTGATCGGTGCTAAGAGTCCAGATCAGAACAGTATTGTTACCTTCCAGAGCTCTTTCCATTATATCATTGCTTTAGAACCTCCAATATACATGACTCCAGTACACGGTAGACATTCAATAATCATACAGTGAATGAATGAATGTTGACACGAAATAGTAACTAAGATTAGAAGAAAAACAGTGAGGGGAGAGATGACCCTGTGCCTCATTAGTATACCATGTGGTCAACATTCCACATTATAATATTTAACTATATCATGACCCTCCCAAAGTTTCTTGTTAATGCTTGCCAAAGAAAAATGTCTCTTATCTTAGAAAAACTCCAAAGTGACTTTGTTGCTATGTCAAACAAAGTGAATGTCTATTCTAATTATGATTCCTGCGTCATATTCAAAGAACTGATACTGTCATGCAGAAGTGACACAGTTCTCCAAGACCAAGAATAATGTCAAATTCAGTCTCAAAATTTTAAACCGTATCACACAGGTCAGACCTCCATAGAGGGTGAGTTATTCTTGATTCCTACCTCTTCCTTACTGAAGAAGCAGTAGAGAGTTCCCTAAGTAGATTGACCCATACGTTGAATCTTCAATGACTTTCGTTATTATTTGGATATTTAAATATCTGCTTGTTCCTATTTGGTGGCCCCAATGTCCTTCATATATTCTATTGTAATAATCCTGTCAGTATGTCAGCACCTTCTAAAAAAGCATTAAATATTTTATATAAGTTTTTGTGAACATTTCAAGCCAAAGATGTTGTATATGTCTCTCCCATTGGAATTTTTAAGGAAAATAATCATATAAGAAAGTCCTGGTGTGGTGCTGCAGGTTAATGTGATAGACTGCAAGGTTGGTTTGAACTGCAAGGTAGGTGGTTCAAGCTCACCAGCTGCTCCTATACAGGGTTGCTATGAGTCAGAACTGGCTCAACAGCACTTAACAACAACAATCTACTTCCAAAATATCATCCACTGAAAACTCTATCGAGCAAACATAGGGTCACTATGAGTCAGGCTTAACTCAAGGGTAGCTGGTTTGATTTTTGGTTTTATGGTTCCAAAAGGGAAAAACTTTCTTGTTTGAGAGCAAATCTCAAAAGACTTTGTGTAAAAAAAGGGGGGATTTAGTATATTATTTGGGTTACAGAACTTGAAAAATGTCTGAATACATAGTATTCTTTATTCCTTCTGAAATAAAAATGAAAAGGACTAAGACATTATTTAAAAGCTTAAGAACCACTGGTCTAATGAAGTGATTATCAAAAGAGGTTTCTTTGTTTTGTTCTAATAATGTGTTCTTGTATTTTCAGTGGAAGTATGCACAGCAAAATGGGTTCCCATTCAACAACTTCTACACATATTAGTCAGTAACATTTGTTACATTTTTTACATTGTATCAACATTCTCATTTTATTCTAATTGTTCCATTTTCATCAGCTTCCCCAACCTTTGTCTAGTTTATGCTATAAAGTATTTGTTGGCCATTTGGTCTCACATAGACTTTTTTTTTTTTTTTAAGAGCACAATATTCAAGGATGTAAGGATATCAGTTCATTACTTTACAAGCAAATTGACTACTTAGTTACAAGATGAAATTGTGTATACTTTCAGTTTAAGGTTTAGAAAGTGTATCAAGGCAATCAATAGTTTCAGGGATCTTTCCTGTCTTGATGGGTTTAATAAGTCTGGATTTTTTTAAAATGTGATGTTTTATTCCCTATTTTCTTCCTTTCTAAGAGGATCCATGTATTGTGGCCTTGATCAGAATGGTTAGTCATAGTAGCAGACAGCATCTAGTTTACATGGTCTCAGGGTAAAAGTAGCCAGAGTTCATGTAAATATAGAGCAGTTTCTTTGAGTTTCAAGTTTTCTTCATCCTACTGATCCAGATAAAGACTGACTATGCTAGATGGCTACCCAACAGCTTTCAAGATCTCAGAAGGATTTTTGTAAACTTCTACCTCCATCTCCATTCTAGATCCCAATAGATATCTCACCCCACCCAGTCTACCCTCCAGCTACCTCCACTGTAAAGAACACAGGAAAGCTGCTGTTATTACTGGAATATGCTACAATCCTCAAGTAAGTTGGAATAGAAAAAAAAAATGTTGAACACCAAAGTGGCAGAGGAATTGAGGGTGGAGGCCACATGTACCAGACCTAACATTTACATAAACCTCATATTTACATAGGAGTCCTGGTGAGGCACTGTAGGATAATGTACAGTACCTCAAGGTACCGCATGTCCAGTTCAAACTCACTAGCCACTCCTAGGAAACCCTCTACAGGGTCACTATGAGTCAGAACACACTCAATGGCACTTAACAACAATGACGTTCAACAATAGATATTCAATATTATCTCCAAACTAGTTTATGCAAACATTATATTCTTGTGGTTGTTCTTAAATCATTAGTGCATTATAAATAAATGCTGGGGGAAAAAATCTAAATTTATTTTGTAGCCCAGGAGTTCTGGTGTGGAGCTGTAGGATAAGTATTGGACTGTTGATAGCAGGGTTAGTAGTTCAAACTCACCAGTTGATCATGGATCCTAGGGTAACTATGAGTAAGAACCAACTCAAGGGTACTTATTATCAAAAACCAACAAACCCAGTTCTGGCATTTTTTTTTCATATTTTAATATGCCAGAAACCTCAAAATAAGGTGCTGGTATGGTGCTGTGGCTAATGCGTCAAACTGCAAAGCCGACTGAAATACAAGCCCACCAGCTGCTCCTTGGAAACCCTATACAGGGTCGCTATGGGTCAGAATTGACTCGACAGTACATAACAACAAGTTTCTACCACTGACGTCTTTCCCTATACCTCAGAGAGATCTTTGTTAGAATCAATCGTCTCTGTTTCTAGAATTAAAGCAATAATATAGACAAAATAATGGACATTATAGGGAGGGAAGCTCATCTAAATGTTAAACTTTTGTAATGAGTTATGAAGAATAAGTTTTACAATAGAAAGATGTTCTATTTTAAGATATCTACCTGGTCTGGCATTGTGGGCTAATGTGTCAGACTGTAAAGTCAGTTTGAACTGCAAGGTTGGTGGTTCAAGCTCACCAGCTGCTCCTCGGAAACCCTATACAGGGTCACTATGGGCCAGAATCAACTAAACAGCACTTAACAACAGTAGCAATCAGCAAGATGTGAAGTCTTAGATATTTCATGGTACTGATCAACAGAAGATTTGAGTTGCTAGTTACATGACCTCAAGCAATTCTCTTAACTTCTCCAAGCCTGGTTTGCCTTAACTGCCTTAAAACAGAGGACTAGACCTGTAAGTCCCTTCAATGTCCCTTTTAACTTTTAAATCTATTTTTAAATAATTATAGGGAAGTCCTGGTGTAACACTGTAGGATCAGAACTGGACTGTTAACCGCAAGGTTGGTTGTTCAAACCCACCAGCTGCTCTGTGGAAACTCCATAGAGGATCATTATGAATCAGAATTGACTCCACAGCACTTAACATCAACAAAAATTAATTTCAACATATATATTTTTTTTTATTTTAAACAAAGGACAAAAGAATTTCAGATACAATTCTTAACTATTCAGAAAGATCTCATAATAATTGTTGTTGTTAAGTGCTGTAGAATCAGTTCCGTGTAGAGCTTCATAAAAATTGTCCCTTTGGTTTGTTGTTGTTGTTAAGTGCCGTCAAGTCGGTTCCGACTCATAGCGACCCTGTACAGGTTTTCCGAGGTTGTTAATCCTTACGGGAGTAGAAAGCCTCATCTTTCTCCCGCGGAGCAGCTGGTAGTTTCAAACCGATGACCTTAAGGTTCGCAGCCCGATTCGTAATCCCTTTGATTTGGCTATCTATTATTTGCTTCAAATAAAGCCTGAGCCACAGGAAAACTATTTTAATACTCTAAGAAGATTAAATAGTTAATCCCCTGAGAAGCCAAGTTTAAAGAATTCACAAATCCACTTTCCAGATAAAGGCATTTAAAATAACAATAAATTTGTTTTATTTTAAGTAAATTAATTCCAATAATGCACTGTATGCAAATACTCAGTATTAGATGTCACACATTTTCACTGATGTCTTCTTTCCGATCTTAAACATGATGTCAGGTCATGGCTAATGCTGACAGAAAACAAACGTTTATATGTCATGCAGATGAGCTCTGATGCCCCTTGGAAAAAACACCCAAAATAATAAATATTACAAGTCAACCTCTTTGAGGAAAAATTGATAAGAATTGGAAGACTGCACGTATTATGTTATTAGCTACCACGATAATTTCTGTCTTCACAGCTTTCCTGAACTGGAATTTCTAGTGCATCATTCATTACCCCATAATTATGCACCAAAATATCAACCAATTAACAGGTAAGAGCTCTCAAGGAGTAGTGATAATTAACATGAAACCTGAACTTCCATGAAGTTACAAATAATAAGCAGGTTTGTCACCCTTTATATAGTTTAATAAGCAGTAGCTGAAAAAAAAAAAGTATCAACTCATAGTTTGCAAATAATTGTATTGACTTTTAACTATCATCTGCTCATTCTTTAGTCTCTCATTTCTATTACTTCCTGACACAAACACAAAGACATACAAGTAGGTCATCTATGTTATAGTAAATTGTTATTGTTGTTGTTCAATGCTGTCAAGTTGGTTTCAACTCACAGTGACCTTATACAGGGTTTCCAAGAAGTGGGTGGTGAATTTGAACTGCCAACCATGTGGTTTAAACCAACCTTGCTATCCAGTGTTTTATCCCACAGCACCAAACTAGGACTTCTGCATCAAGTAGGACCTGATATAAACAATATCCTATTAAGTGCATGAGTTTTAGAATTCAACTTTTGTATGAAAGGTCTTTGGAAGCAGGA
>NW_006408595.1:2340701-2370402 GCF_000296735.1 Chrysochloris asiatica
AATTTGGGACTGGATAAGGGTGATGGTTGAACATGATAAACATAAGTTAATATCACTTAGTCGGTTTGAACTGCAAGATTAGCAGTTCAGGCTCACCAGCCGCTCCTTGAAAACCCTATACAAGGTTGCTGTGGGTCGGAACCAACTTGATGACAGTTAACAACAACAATCTGTACATATGATGAATTGAAATGGCAAATCTTTTGTTCCAAATACAATTACCATAATAAAAATAAAATAGTTAATCCCCTGGGAAGCCAAAAAAGGAGGAGGAAGAGAAATAAAACTCAACTGACTGCAACAATAATCTTTCATTTCCAATTTGTACAGTTCATTCATTATACTTTGTACTGTTGCTGTAATTAAAGGATGTCGAGTTGGTTCCAACTCATAGAGATCCTGTATAGGGTTTCCAAGGTGTGGCTGGTGAGTTTGAACTGTCAACCTTGCGGTTCAAATGACCTTTTGGTCCAGTGCATTATCCTGCAGCACCATACCAGAACTCTACACTCTATTAGTTCTAATATATTTTGTGCATTTAAAATTGGTATTGCTAGCTCTAAGCTCCATGGAATCAAATACCATGTGTGTTGCATTTGCTGTTTATCAAACTGATAGAAAAGTGTCTAGCACACATGCAATATATAATTTCTTATTTATTAATAATTTAGAAAAAAATAATTACTGCATGAAAGAGTAAACAAATGACCAAATACCAGATTTCCATCTATTTCCATTTAATAAGTGTCTCTAAAAGGCCTGCCTCATCTACCAATGTAGTGTTTTTAGCCCTTGACTCATGGCAATTGCAACAAAATGCTGCATGGTCCTGTGCCATCCCAAAAATCCACTAGAGATTGTTGTTGTTAAGTGCTGTCGAGTAGGTTCTGACCCATAGAGACCCTGTATAGGGTTTCCAAGGAGCAGATGATAAGCTTGAACTGCCAACCTTGCAGTTCAAATGGCTTTGCAGTCTGGCACACTACCCCACAGCACCATACCACTGCAGATTAGACCACTGCAATTCATAGGGTTTTCATTGCTTGATTTCTGAAGCCGATCACCAATCCTTTCTTCCTAGTGTTTCTTAGATTAGAAAGCTCTACCAAAACCTGTTCACATCATAGCAACATGCAAATCACCACTAGCAGGCAGGTGGTGGATACACATGAAGTGCAGTGATTGGGAATCGAACCTTAGTCTCTTACATGCAAGGCAAGAACTTTATCACTGAACTACCAATAAATGCTCCCCACCTAACAATACACAAACTAAGAATTAAATTGTTTCAAATAATTCATTAAATGTATACACATGTTTCAGCTTGAAAGGCCCTAATTACATGAAAAAATTAGTCAGTGAAATGTTTTGAAAACAATTGGAAATATGTTTAAGAGCACAGAAGTAGACATAAGAAACTTGAGTTTTGGTTCCAATCCCAATTGAACTGGCCATCTAGTTTCTTTGAAGCTTAAATTTTACTGTATAAACTAGGGATATTAAAATTTGTCTAGCATGCCTCATAGGGTTTTATGTAGATCAAATAAATAATACACAATTGTATTATGACACAGAAATGGAACACAAATCTTTCTCCTTTAGTAATGTAAGTACTCAAAACAAATATATTATTGGGAAAGTCAAGTTTGAAATATTAAAACTAGTTCCTTCCTGTCAATACAGAGGCATGATTAGTGCCAAGAGTTTAACTTGTTCTTAAAACTCTTAATACCATTAGGTTGCCACCTAATGATGCAGAAAACAAAAGTATAGAGAGGTCAATAGTATATCAGTGATGGTAACAAATTAAAAATGAACTTCTGATGATCCAACCAGTCTTTATACCTGCTGAGCAATCCATATCTTACAAGAACTTTATTAAGACAACAGCATAGCATACCGAAACACACTTTAGACCACAGTATCCAAAGTAGTACAGTGAAGTATGAAAGAAAGTCCTTCTAACCATAGGAGCTTGGTGGCTCATCACAAAGTCAGTGGTTCAAGCTCACCAGCCATTCCACAGGAGAAAGATGAGGCTTTTTACATCTGCAAAGATTTAAAGCTTTGGAAACCCTATACAAGGTCACTTTGAATCTGAAATGACTTACTGGCACTTAACAACAACATAGTCTTTGTGATTCTCAAACAATGATTGGATGGGATTATTCATATAAAGCACTTGTGGCCCGCAAAGCGGACTGAACAGCTTGCTGCTAATACAAATAAGGTCTATGGAACCTGTGATTGAAAACAAACAAAAACCCCACAGTTATCAAGTTACTTCTGACCCATAACAACCCTAAAGGAGAACACAGAACTACAACACATTGGGTTTCTAAGGCTATAAATCTGTACTGAAGAAGCAGATTGCCATATCTTTCTCCTGCAGAGTGGCTGGTGAGTTCAAACTGGTGACCTTTTGGTTATCAGCGGAGTGCTCTCACCACTGTTCTACTAGGAAAATACAGAACCTGTGATGATTAAGGTTACGCATCAACGTGACTGAGACATGATGTTTAGCGGTTTGCAGTTATCTAATGATATAATTTAGCAGTTATATAACAATGCTGTCATCCTACATTTGTGATCTGATGTAATTATCCACCATTTTATGATATGTTGTAAATCATATTATGCCTATGGTTGTGAATTCATTTGGGAACAAATTGTCCATCAGACTAATGAGGCAAGATTAAGGTAACCTATATCTTGAGTCACCACCTTACTACAGGTTGGAGTTCAAGTCATCACCCTTAGTCCATTCACTGCCCTTCACATGCTTGCACTGCCTTGCTCAAGTAAGAGAAGTTTCTTTGAGGATATTGGCTGTATCCTATATATTTGAATGCTCTGGCAAACTTCTTTCTCTTGCTCTGGATCCTGCATCCAGCTTGTCATCATCCGTCCAATTCTTGAGCCAGCAGTCTATCATCTGACATGATTCAATAGCTTCCACAGCCTTGCAATCCAGCAGCCTGTCAGCTGATCTGTTTATTGACATTTGTCAGCCACTACAACTGTATGAGTCAGGAGAAGTCTGCGCCTCATGGCTGACCCATGGACTTGGGACTTGCCAGCGTCCACAACTACATGAGCAATTTCTTTACTGTGAGTTCTGTGAGATGTTACAGAAAATTATGGAACCCAAAGATGGGAGAAAGAGTACTGAGGGGAAAAGCAATGGACAGTTTGATGTTAGAGTTGACAGAGTTTGGAAAAGTTGGACATTTGGGAGTTCTTTAACCTCTGCCTCACAGGAACCAGCTGACCCTTATAAAGCCAGTATTCGTTTACACACTAATCCAAAGTTATTGTCAAGGATATGTACAATTTTCAGGCAAAAACAAGCAAAGAAATCCTAGTTCACAACCACATACAATGATGTGAAAACACAGTGGTCCTTTCTGTATATCTCCATTACCTTCCAGCTCTTGACATCCAAGGGGGCTTCAATAAATTCATGGGGAAATTCCATTTAATCCCAGTTTTCCATGAACTTTTTGAAACTCCCTCATATTTTGCAAGCTAACATTGTTGTTGGAAATTCTTGAAAAGGAAAAGGTTTTACATTTGTTGTGTCAGCCATTAGAGACAGTGAAGGGTTTTAATTTGTTGTGTCAGCCATTAGAGACAGTGAAGGGTTTAAATTTGTTGTGTCAGCCATTAGAGACAGTGAAGGGAAAAGGGCACATCATTTTATATCTTAGATTTAAAGTCAAAGTATTTAATTTGTCACATCATTTTGAGTTAACTGAATAGTTCACTTTAGTATACTCAGATAAGAATATAATATATAGTATATTGCATTGTTCACTTTTATTGATGGATGATAGCTAAGATATTCATTGAACTGACCATATTTTCTAGGAAATTAGTGACCATAACGAGTCCATAATCAGTACCTTTCTGCACCTATGCACACAGGTAAAAAATGTTGCTGTTGAACCATGTCCTATATGTGTGTGTGTGTGTATGTGTGTGTGTGTGTGTGTATCCATATTGTTGTAGTGGTTAATGTAGTGGTTAAAATGCGGGCGAGTCAGTTCCAACTCATAGTGACCCTGTATAGGGGTTTCTGAGGAACGACTGGTGAACTCAAACCACCAACCTTGTGGTTTAAACTGACCATGCAGTCCAGTACATTAACCCACAGCGCCATACCAGGACTCTCTATATATACATAAATATATATATTTATATGGTATTGTTGTTGTTAAGGAGCTCTGGTACCACAGTGGTTAGGAATTGGACTGCTAATCTCACGGTCAGCAGTTTGAAACTACCAGCTGTTACATAGGAGAAAGATGAGGCTTCATGCTCCCATAAAGATTTATAGTCTTGGAAACTCTGTACAGGGTCGCTATGAGTTGGAACTGACTCCACGGCACAAAACAACAACAACAACATTGTTGTTATTAAGTGCCATTGAGTTGGTTCCAACCCATAGCAACCCTCTCTAGGGTTTCCATGAGCAGCTGGTGAGCTTGAATGGCCAACCTTGCTGTTCAAACTGACTTTGCAGTCTAACACATTATTCCACAGCGCCACACTATGTGTATGTTGTTGTTGGTGTTATGTGCCGTGGAGTTGGTTCCAACTCATAGCGACCTTGTACAGGGTTTCTGAGACTGTAAATCTTTACGGGAGCAGAAAGCCTCATCTTCCTCCCGTGGAACAACTGGTTGTTTCAAACAGCTGACCATGAGATTAGCAGCCCGATTGGTAACCACTACACTACCAGAGCTCTGTGTGTGTGTGCGTGTGTAGAGAGAGAGTGTGTGTTCTGGTGTGGTGCTATAGGATAAGCAATGGACTGTAAGGCAGTTTGAACTGCAAGGTTGATGGCTCAAACTCACAAGCTGCTCCTCAGAAACCCTGTATAGGGTCACTATAAATTGGAACTGACTCGACAGGGCTTAACAAAAACAAAAACAACAACAACATATTATATATATATATATATATATATATATATATATATATATATATAAGACACTGATAATTGACATTGATCTAGGGTATGGATATCTAGAGTAATAGTTGTATTCTATACCTTTTCCTAGAGACCCTGTTCATAAACTTCACTGTTGAAAAACAAGGTTCACATAACCAATTTGTTCCAAGCATGATTAAAAGTTTTCTAATAACTAAAGAGGACTAGTTTTTAAATTTAAATTAAATTAAAAACTCAGTTCACCAGTATGTTTGTCATAGTTCAATTGATCAACTGTCACAAGGGGCTGGATAACAGGGCTTGAAAATCATCTGAATCCAAAGAAAGACACACTACAGAATATTTCAGATATGCTCTGCCCAGAAGCATTTTTGGAAAGTGAAAAAAAAATTGACTAAAAAACATGCTCCCTAAATGACTCCTGGTGTGGCACTGTATGATTAAGTACTGTACTTTGAACCATAAGGCGGTGGTTCAGTGGTTCAAACCCACCAGCTGTTCCTTGGAAACCCTATACAACATGGATGGGGAACATCCAGCCCACAGGCCATATAAGGCTAGCAAAATCATTTGGTATGGCCATGCCAAGGCAACCACTGTTCCAGCCATCACATTATAACAGATTGGTGTGGCACTGTGGGTTAATGCGTCAGACTACAAAGCCATTTGAACTGCAAGGTCAGTGGTTCAACTCACCAGCTGCTCCTCAGAAACCCTATACAGGGGCACTATGGGTCAGAACCGACTCAACAGTACTTAACAACAACAATTTTTTAAGCGGATAATTTCCTATGGTCTACAAATAGTGTTATAATTATCCAAATGGCTCTTAGCAGAAAAAAGTTTCCCCATCCCTGCTATACAGGGTAGCTATGAGTTGGAATCAACTCGACTGCACTTAACAACAATAAACGAGAAACTTTCTGTAATTCCTTTACCCAAAGCCTTATCTGACCTATACACTTATTTTGAGAAACTTACACTAGAGTCACCAGCCTTAACATACAGGGAAGTCTGCACATCTGCATACAACGCATGGACGGAGTCCTGGTGTGGTGCTATAGGGTAAGCACTGGACTGCTAACCCCAAGGGCAATGCAAACCCACCAACCACTCCTTAGAAACCCTATGCAGAGTCACTATGAGTTGTAAGGGACTCCACGGCACTTAACCACTACAGCAACCTCTGGAACATTTTGTTTATTTATATAAGTAGAGTTATCTCTATATACCTATCATTACATTATTCACAGAAGGGAAAAAACAAGTCAAATACCTCTGTTGACTTTGCTTCTATATGTATATTAATTTATCCTGCTGATGAAGCCTACTGCAAGCTAAAGAGTAGGATTGGAAAAAACCGGAAAGATTAAAGAATCTAAAAAAGCATTTTCATTTTCGTTGATTTCTAAATGCTTTTCTCCCGGACACTTTAAATTCAGGTCCTCTATTTCTAAGTTCTATCTTTTCTAGCATGGTCAAAATACAAATAGACTGCCAAGGTCTTTCATTTGTAATTATATATGAAGATGACTCAAAAAGTTTGTGCAAAAGATGAATTAAAAGATAATGGATTTTTCCCACAAACTTTTAGAAACCCCCTGTATATATACTGCTGTGGAGTCTATCCTGATTCATAGTGTCCTTGTAGACCAGAGTAGAACTGATGTGTAAGGTTTCCCAGGCTGTATAACTTTATGGAAGCAGATTACTCCAGCTTTCTACTGCAGAGCATTTGGTGGGTTCAAATCACCAGCCTTTCCTTTGCAGTCCAACGCTTAACCCACTACTCCACCAGGGCTCCTTCATTTGGAAATGAACTAGTACAAAACCAAGAAGAGGCAAGTCACTTTAAGTTAAATAAAGCTACACTCTGCCAAGCATTTTGTTTCTGTTTTTGCTTCTCGCCTGTTAAGTGTTGCTGAATCAATGGGTTCTGAGTTGTAGTGACCCCTGTATAAGGTTTCCGAGGAGAAGCTGGTGTTTTTGAACTGGGACCTTGTGTTTAGCAGTCTAGAGCTTATCCTACAGCATCTTAAGAACTTTGGCTACAGAATCAAGTTATCTCAATTGGAACCTTGGTCCCACATTTGCTATTAGTTTGCATTGGGCAGGCAACTTAATCTTTCTGTGCCTCATCTGCAAAGTGGTCATAACAATAACATCATTCAAAGAATAGTCGGGTAAGTTAGCTATTTTTAGAAGAATTAAGTGAGATTCTATATGATATAAAACATCTTCATGCAGCACTAACCCTGGCACTACAATTGTGACCTCCAATAATTGTAACTATTTTTAGCTCAGAAATCAAGAAAATAGTGATCAGGATACAAACTCAATAAATATTTGTTGTCATCTGAATAATATTGGAGTTCCTGGTGTGGTGTTGCAGGATAATGCACTGAGCCACAAGGTCGGTTTGAACTGAAAGGTCAGCGGTTCAAACTCACCAGCTGCTTCTAGAGAAACCCAGTACACAGTTGCTATGAGTCAACAACAACAACTTTATAAATACTGAGGTGTTACATATAAACATAAGCCTTTTTTATCCTACATAAAGTAGACTAAAAGAGTAGCTCTGTTCACACAGCATTGTATTTCAAGAACTACCACCCAACTTCAACAAAATGGATCCTCACAAAAGTGCTAATATGCATTTGAAAAACCTAACTGCATTCATCTATCAAGTCACTTTAGGATCACTGAAGGCTCTGCTTCCCTCCACTGCAAGTAGAATGAATAGTTTAGATGTTTCACAGGTTTAAAAAATTAAATCTCTGAAACTTGTTTTCCTCACAGAGATGAATGTTTTGTTTATTAATATATTTTTATGTTCTTTTGGCTTCTCTGACCAGACCTGCTAACAAGCAACAAAACTGTTTCTGACCAGATTTTTTTATCTTTTCCCTTCCCATTCTTCTACCTAGTATAGTTATTAATATATATTTAGAAGCCAAAAGAGAGGCAGCAACAGTGAGTAAAAGAAACAAACTTATCCAACAATTGGCTAAGTAACTCTAGACTAACCAAGAAGGTCAAATTAAAATTTCAAAAGCTTTATAGCACATGATTCTAAGCAGTCATAAAAATGTCACTTCCATGGGTGGTAATTTTCTCATCTGTAAAATGAGAGAATGAAAGACGAAAAACTCTAAAACTCATTGTATTCTTTAAATTGATGAAAGATACAAAGTATAAAAAACAGTTATTACCTATGCCCAACCATGATTGGTCATTAAAATAATAGCTATAGAAATGCTCACATGACAGAATTTTATAGTTAATTTTTCAGTAAAGGTCAAAGACTTTCTTAATAATTTCACATTTTTGGAGGTCAGGTTATTTTTTTAATCTTTAAAGTATAAATAAAAGAGAATTAACAGGAGACTGTCAGAGCTGTGACAGGAACATACATATTCTACCATGAATGCTTCATTAATTTTTCAGCGTGGTGATGTTGCAATTTTCCATGAGCAACTATCAGAGCTTTGCTTGTCGATATGTATCAGAGAAGTCTAAACCCCATTTAGTATTCTGTATCTGTCATTGACAAAAAAACAATTTTGATAACTAGCACTTCGAAATTCATACCCAGGCATATAATAGTATATATTGCTATTACATTGCATCCACCCTGCTTAACCTCAGGATGTTTCCACCCGTCACCCATTTAACCCTTCCACTTGCTGAAGATTTGTCTTCCCTCTAGATACCTCTCATCGTTGATTTACCTTAAACATAATTCTCATTCCAACACCTAAGAGGCCAGATCATCTCCCCTACCTCCACCCGTTTGCACATATTAAGTGAAAATAATAAGGCACACATTCCATTTACACAAATATCTAGAACCCAACTGGGCCCAGCGGTTTGGAAGTGCTGTCAGTCTGATGCTTTGTCTCCTGCTTCAGAAAGCTGGACTTGCAAAGTACACGTATGACAGACACTCTATAAATAATAAAAACACCACAGTCCAGCAGAAAGGCCACTCCCCAGGCAAAGTCGGATAGGCGATCGACCCAGGAGGCCAAACCTGGGACGATTGTTCCTTGGATATGGGACCCGCGGGGGTTGGCGGCGACACGGCTTAACCCCACAGAAGTCAGGACGCCCCAGGGGAATCTGGCGCCGCTCAGCCGCCTGCCACCTGCAAACACCGACTGCGGGCGGCGGCGGTGGGATCTCCGGAGAGCAGCCAGGCGGGTAGGGATCCACTGCCTCAGTTTCCATAACTGCCGGTTCCACCGCTGGGCAGTCCCTTAGATCTCTCCACCTCGGCAAAAAGCTCTCCACCCCCCAACCAAAGCAAGTCCTCTCCGTGCCCTGAGCTGCGGGCCGCCGCTTCGGTTCTTACCTGACAGCCACTCGCACGGAGCTCTCGTCCGAGGTGCTCCACATGCTGGCGGCGGGTGATGGGCTGGCCCCTGGGCCTCGGCACCGCAGAGCTGAGGCGCCGCTGGAGCCGCAGCGCTCGAGCGCAGGAGGCTGGGGCGGCAGGGGGCGACCGGCTCACCTCCGCCGCGCTCCAGCCATGTTGAGACTGAATGGAAAGGTGGCGGTGGCGCTGAGGCAGGAGGAGGAGGTGATTCACCGCTGGCGGGCGCCCGCCCCTTCTCTTCCACTATCCCCTCCCCCCTCAAGGATCGGGGGCGGGGACAAGCGCGCTGGAACTGCTAGCACCTCAGCGAAGGAGCAAGCAGGCAGCCTGCGGCCGCCTGGCGGCTGAGAAATCACGCCCTGCCCCCTCCAGTGGGGACGCGGCCTCCCAGTGGCGGGGACCGGGACTCCACGCCCGCCAGGGCTCCTCGGCCCGCACTGCGTCAGCGACGGCCACTCAGCAGAGCCCTGCCCCACCTCGCCCTCCCCCAGCCTGAGCCCTGCCCTGCCCTGCTCTTCGCTGGGCACTGCCTGGCGCTACTAGGCAGGGAGGCGCACGAGGGAGGGATGCTGGCCACGGGCTGCCCACGCCCGTAGGCAAGGAGCCTGTGCGCACTCCCAGGCTCTACTGTGAGAATGAATCAGATAATGCTCGCCCTGGTGCCTGTGTCCTATTTAAAACCAAAGCTTGAACCTCCAAGCTGCACAAGGGGACCAGCCAGCTGCTGCTCTGGTTCCGCTTTGTTTCCCTCCTTAGCCTTATGGTCCGCTCTCCAGCCTGGACTTTGACCCTCTTCTCCAGCCCCCTGTCTAAACGCCCTTCCTCCCAAGCGTCATTCACACTAAACAGGATCGCTGGTTTGTCCACTGTCGCTCCGCAGCTGGGCTGTTCTGCAGCCGGTGTGAGACATGGAAATGATTTATTCTGAGACTCCTGAATGAGTTTCTGTTAAATCTCTTGCACACTGGTAAATGAACCACACCCTGGTACTGCCAAGTATTCTCAGAACTGAATATCCACCAAGACCTGCTGTGTAGTAAATCCTTCCAAATCGACTTTCTTTCTCTTCTGGCCTTCAAAAAGCTCCTCCCAATCTCTGGATTCTATCAACATTGACCTATTGTGGTTTCTACTTGGGACTATTGTGTTTCCACATGCCTTTACTTAGCTCTGTGGAAACAGTCTTTATTAGCTTTACCAGAGTGTCTTTTGTGGACTGTCCCATACATTGTTATAAATAAACATGTGGGTTCATACAAAAAGGTACAATAGATTAAATGGCTCTATCAAAATAAAGGCACTGCCCTTTGTGTCTACCATCAAAAATCACAAATCTAATCATCCTACTCAGCAGAGATACAGCAACCTGGGTCAGAGGAGGTAACACACTTTTTGGAACAACCAGATGTTTATTATAAATGAAGGCCCAGGAATTCTATATAGTTTTACATTTATTCTGTCTCTTCAACTTACTACCCTTGAGCATGACTGAAGGATGAAGAATGCAGAGATAGTGTTTCCTATATACCAAATAGGTAACAAAGCTCTCCCCTCGCTGTCCTCTAGAGGAGACTTCCCTCACCTCAATATTTATCCAGCAATAAATCGAAGCTGCATTTCATCCTACCCTCCCCATGCCACATATAAGTTGACCTGGACTGGACACTTTGCCTCTGATTCCTAACAGCTACATGGCAGACAAGAAAAGCCAAGCGTATTTAGTAGAAAATCTAAAAAGGAAATATGCATAATTTAAGTCACTTAAAAAAAACAACATTTAAACCAAAACGCTATATACATCTGCAGATACATCTCAGCAGGTAATTTTCAGAAAGACAAAGGCCTACATGGATCCAGGCAGGTAAATTAAGTGTGTGGAACAGGCTGGGTGAAAACTATAATAAAATAGAGAACAACATCCTTTGCAAAAGCAGATGCCTCCCCAGCTGTGGTTGATGGTTATCCTGCTAGAATGTTGACCCAATGCTGTCAGATTGGTTTATTTGCTGCTTCTGAGAAGAAAGAGAAAATTCAGATCTTAATGTGAAACTGCCTTGGTTTCAAACATCAACCAATAATTCAGCAAAATATATACCCGTATATGCTAGGCAGACCAATCAAAATATGTCTCCAGTCAACTTCTGGCATTAAACTTCTTACTAAAGCATTGTTGTTGTTAACTGCCGTTAAGTCTGTTCTGACACATAATGAGCCTGCACAGGGTTTCTGAGGAGCGACTGGTGTGTTTGAACTACCAACCTTGTGGTTAGCAGTCCTGTGATTAGCAGTTCTGTACTACAGCATCAAAATAGGACTTCGACTAAAACATTGCCATCAATAAAAGCTATGGTTTGGGTGTTATTATAGAATAGATTTCATCCCCCCAAAAAATATGTTGATATTCTAACCAATTCACAAGCTGGAAATGGGGTCTTTCAAGATGTAAACAGCATGAGGTCATACAGGATGGGAGGGGGAGGTGTCTTAATCCAATATGAGTTGTCGTTGTTGTTTAGTGCCGTCGAGTCAGTTCCGACCCATAGCGACCCTGTATAGGGTTTCCGAGGAGCAGCTGGTGAGCTTGAACTGCCGACCTTGCAGAGCCACACCAGGACTCCAATCCAATATGAGTAGTGTCATTTTAAATAGAAGGTGAAGAGGGAAGAACACCATGTGACCTAGGGGCAGAGATTGCAGCTGCAAGTTATAATTAACACCTGGGCTACTAGAAGCTGGCAGAGAAAAAAACAAAAATGTTTCCCTAGAGCCTTCAGAACTCATTGCCCTACTTACATCTTGAATTCAGACTTTTCAACTCCAGAGATTATCTCTAAATTTTAATAATTTCTGTAGGGGAACAGTCTGCAATGTGGGTTGACATCACAAACATCACACAAGAAGAAAACAAAATGACATTAAGAAGAGAAGAAGGCCAAAATAGATGTCAAAAGAGACTCTGAAACTTGCTCTCCAGCATAGAGATACTAAAGCAAATGAAAGAAACAAGGAGGTAAAAAAGCTGAACAGCAAATTACAAAGGGCAGCTCAGGAATATAAAGTCAAGTGTTACAATGAAATGTGCAAAGACCTAGAGTTTGAAAACCAAAAGGGAAAAACATGCTCAGTTTTTATCAAGCTGAAAGAACTGAAGAAAAAATTCAAGCCTCAACTTGCAATATTCAAGGATTCTGTGGGCAAAATACTTATTGAATGATGCAGAAAACATCAAAAGAAGATGAAAGGAATATGCAGAGTCACTGTACCAAAAAGAAATGTTCAATATTTATCCTTTTCAAGAGGTAGCATATGATCACAAGCCAATGGTCATGAAGGAAAACTTCCAAGAAGCACTGAAGGCATTAGCAAAGAACAAGGCTCTCTCTGGGAAGTAAGTAAATGCAAATTGAAATCTTTCAACAAACTCATGCAGCACTGGAGGCACTCACTCATCCCTGCCAAGAAATTTGGACGATAGCTACCTGGTCAACTGATTCAAAGAGTTCCATATTTGTGCCCATTCCAAAGAGAGGTGACTCAACAGAATGCAGAAATCATCTGACAGTATCATTAATATCACATGCAAATTAAGTTTTGCTAAATCCTGGTGTGGCAGTGTGGGTTAATGTGTCAGACTACAAAGTTGTTTGAGCTGCAAGGTTGGCAGTTTAAGCTCACCGGCTGCTCCTTGGAAACCCTATACAGGGTTGTTATGGGTCAGAATCAACTTGACGGTACTTAACAACAACAAAGATCATTAGAAAATGGCCTCTCGCAGTACATTCACAGGGAACTGCCAGAGGTTCAAGTCGGATTCAGATGAAGACGTTGAACAAGAGATACCATTGCTGACATCAGATGGATCTTGTTTGAAAGCTGAAAATACCCAAAAGATGTTCACCTGTGCTTTATTTATTATGCAAAGGTTTTTGGTTTTTTTTACTGTGTGGGTCATGACAAACTATGGATAACATTGAGAAGAGGAGGTATTCCATAACACTTGTGTTCATGAAGAATTTATACATAGAGCAGGAGGCAGTTGTTTGAACAAAACTATGGGCCACTTAATGGTTTAAAATCATAAAAACTGTGACCTAGGGTTGTAATAAATGTATATTTATTCCATCTGTATCCTGAGCAAATAATCCAATAAATTTTATTATATGAAGAAGAACATGGCATCAGGTTGGAGGAAGACTCATTAACAACCTAAAATATGCTGATGTTACAGCCTTGCTTACTGAAAGTGAAGAGAACTTAAAATACTTACTGATGAAGATCAAAGGCCACAGTCTTCAGTATGGGTTACACCTCAATGTAAAGAAAACTAAAGTCCTTACTCCTGGGCCAATAAAAAAAAATCATGATAAATGGAGAAAAGAATAAAATTGTCAAAGACTTCATTTTGCTTGATCCACCATCAATACTCATGGAAACAGCAGTCAAGAAATCAAAAGACATTTTGCGTTTGGCAAACCAGATTCACAAAACCTCGTGAAAGTGTTAAAGAGCAAAGATATCAATTTGAGGACTAAGGTGTACCTGAACCAAGCCATAGTATTTTCAATGGTCTCATCTGCATGTGAAAGTTGGATAATGAATAAAGAAGACCTTAGAAGATTTGATGCATGTTGGAGAAGAATATTAAAAGTGCCATAGACTGCCAGAAGAAAACACAAATCTCTGGTGGAAGAAGTACAACCAGAATACCCCTTGGAAGCCAGGAAGGTGAGATTTCTTCTCTCATACTTCGGGCCAGAAGAAGGACATCATGTTTGGTAAAAAGGAAGACCCCTAAAGAAATGGACTGGCACAGTGGCAATGGCAATGGGCCAAGTGTAATGATTGTGAGGATGAGGCATGATCGGGCACTGTTTCATTCCATTGTGCATAGGGTCACTATGAGCCAGAACCAACTCAACAGCACTTAGTAACAACAATATCTCCAGAACTCTGAGACAATATATTTCTGATGTTTTAAGACTACCAGTTTTTAGTACTTTGTCATTGTAGTTCTAGGAAACTAACGCAGGTACATATTCCACACATGGCATGGAATCTGGAAAAGGTAGTATAAAAACTCTCAAATTCCCCCTTGTTATCAGTCAATTTCTCCCAAATTTCAAAATATTTAATTAAAATTGACAATCAGTTTTGTACTTGCTTCAGATTCCTTTCTGGCCAGTAACAGCCCTTTCTTCATTGCTGATCTCCTCTGAGATACTTCTCCTAATCATTCAGTTCATATCTGCAGGGCCTGTTGCATGACTTAAAGGGCCCAGAGCAAAATGAAAATACAGGGCCCATTGTTTGAAAAGCAGTGAAAATGTGCCATTTAAGACACTAAAATATAAACTTTTCCTGCACTGTCCTTCTCAACTTGTCCTGGTGTTTTTTATTTGCCATTCTATGTAAAGGAAGATTTTAAATTTAAATAATTAGTATGAAATTTACCATTCATCTTCATATTGTGCAATCCTAACTTTAAATGTGAATAGACCATTAAGTTATTATGCAGAATCATTGAAATTTCACAATTCCTGTTTTATAGTTCAGACATGCATATGTATTTCAATCTTAACTAAAAGGTAGAAATCTGTACTACACAAAATGAAAGCAAATGTTTTTATTACGCCTCTTGATATATGCAATTCACCGACACTGTCTAACTTTGGTTTACATGTAACAACAGACTGAAAGGAAAAGAAACTATCTTTTACCCTCCCCTTTCCATTTTTTATGCCATCATTTTCAGTCAGTTGTTGGCTACTATGGCTATGTTTGAGTCTATTCCAACTTCTAGTGACCTTATAGGATAGAGTACAGGGTCCCTAGGGTTTCCATAGGGTTTCCCATAGGGTTTCCTAGTATGTAATCTTCATGGAAGCAACTCACCAAGTCTTTTCTCCAATGAATTTGCTAATGGGTCAAACTGCAGACCTGTTGATTAGCAGCTGAGTGTTTAACAAGGTGCAACCAGGACTCCGGTTTCAGCTACTATGTGGAATAATGCACTGGACCACAAGGTTGGTTTGAACTGAAAGTTAGACAGCCACTCTTCGGAAACCCTATACAAGGTTGCTATGAGTCGGAGTCAACTCGATGTCACTTTACCAACAAAAATGGGGGTGTAATGCCAGTAAATAAGGGTTCCTTGTTTGTTGTGTATTTTACATTATCATTGCCTTCAGTTTGCATTCACAGCAAGTTCTAGGGTGAAGGCAAGCTTGAGGCATTCAGGCTGCCAACATCCGACTTACTCAGTAATAAACATAACATGGTGTCATGGTGTCTCGCAGCAGGATAATGCACTGGACCACAAGTTTAGTTTAAACTGCAAGGTCAGCCGTTCAAACCCACCAGCCACTCTTCAGAAACCCTGCACAAGGTTGCTATGAGTCAGAACTGATTTGGTGGCATTTAACAACAAACATAACATACTAATATTCTACTCATGCTTGTTTAGAATCTCACTGAACTCCTCACATCATGCATCAACCAGAATACTCTGCTCGTGGGGCATTTTGAATGCCTTGGTGTGGTGTTATGGGATAAACCACTGGACAGTAAGGTTAGTTTGAACCATAAAGTGGGTAGTTCAAACTCACCAGCTGCTCCTTGGGAACCCTATATCGGGTCGGTATGAGTCGGAACCGAGTTGACAGCACTAAACAACAATATCGGGGTGGGGTACTTTTTTTTTTTTTTGCCAAAATTGATAACATCATTTGCTGGCCACATACAAAATCATTAATTTAAAAATTAGCCTACCATTTCAAGAGGTAACATATGATCAAGAGTCAGTGATCTTGAAGGAAGATGTCCAAGGTGCATTGAAGTCATTGGCAAAGAACAACGCACTGGGAATTGATGGAATACAAATTGAAATCTTTCAACAAACTGATGCAACACTCAAGGCACTCACTTATCTATGCCAAGAAAAGTGGAAGACAATTACCTGGTCCACGGACTGAAGATCTGTATTTGTTGCCATTCCAAAAAGAGGTGGCCCAACAGAATGTGGAAATCATCAGACAATATCATTACCATCAATACTAGTCGAGTAAAGTTTTACTAAAAATAATACAAAAAAAAAAAAAAAAAAAATGCTACAACCATACATCGACAGAGAACTTCCAGAGGTTCAAGCCAGATTCCGAAGAAGACATGGAAGGAAGGATATCATTGCCGATGTCATATGGATCTTGGCTGAAAGCAGAGAATACCAGAAAAATGTTGACTTGTACTTTATTGACTACACAGAGGCTTTTGATTGTGTAGATCATGACAACCGATGGACAGCATTGCAATGAGTATTTCCGAACATTTAATTGTGCTCATGAGGAACCTGTATATAGACCAAAAGGCAGTTGTTCAAAAAGAACAAGGGAACACTGAATGGTTTAAAATTAGGAAAGGTGTGTGCCGGGGTTATATTCTTTCACCATATTATTCAATCTGTATGCTGAGCAAATAATCTGAGAAACTGAATTAAATGAAGAAGAACGTGACATCAGGATTGGAGGAATTCTCATTACCAATCTGTGATATGCAAATGATACAACCTTGTTTGCTGAAAGTGAAGAGGACTTAAAATACTTACTGGTGAAGATCAAAGAGCACAGCCTTTGATATGGGTTGCATCGCAACATAAAGAAAACAAAAATCCTCACTACTGGACCAATAAACAAAATCTATATCAATGGAGAAAAGATTCAAATTGTCGAAGACTTCATTTTGTTCTGATCAACCATCAGCGCTCATGGAAGCAGCAATCAAGAAATCAAACGATGTATTGCAATAGGCAAATCTACTGCACAAGACCTCTTTAAAGTGTTGAAGAGCAAAGATATCA
This sequence comes from Chrysochloris asiatica, assembly GCF_000296735.1. Taxonomy (NCBI): domain Eukaryota; kingdom Metazoa; phylum Chordata; class Mammalia; order Afrosoricida; family Chrysochloridae; genus Chrysochloris; species Chrysochloris asiatica. The sequence continues at coordinate 2,357,889 of NW_006408595.1, forward strand.
ATTTGAGGACTAAGGTGCTCCTGACACAAGCCATGGTATTTTCAGTAACCTCATATGCATGCAAAAGTTGGACAGTGAGTAAGGAAGACCACAGAAGAATTGATGCATTTGAGTTATGGTGTTGGAGGAGAATATTGAAAACACCATGGACTGCCAAAAGAACCAATAGATATGTGTTGGAAGAAGTACAGTCAGAGTGCTTCTTGGAAGCCAGGATGGCCAGACTTTGGCTCTTATACATCAGACATGTTGTCAGCAGAGACCAATCACTGGAGAAGGTTATCATGCTTGGTAAAGTGGAGGGTTGTAGAAAAAGAGGAAGACCCCCAGGGAGATGGATTGGCACATAGCAGCAGCAATGGGGTCAAATGTAGAAAGGATTGTGAGGTTGGCCCTGGACTGGGCAGTGTTTTGTTCTGTTAGTCTATGAGTCAGTTATAAATTGATGTCACCTAACAACAAATATTTGGTCAAACATTTAATTAATGCACCTTTAATCTGGCTTCAGAGTCCTGGTATGGCACTGTGGGTTAATGCACTAGACTGTAAAGTCAGTTTGAACTGCAAGGTTGATGGTTCAAGGTCACCAGTTGCTCCTTGGAAACCCTCTAGAGGGTCACTATGGGTCAGAACTGACTCAACGGTACTTAACAACAACAATAACAACACTTGCCTTTGCAGGGCCAGACCAAATGATTCTGTGGGTCCTATATGAAGTTCTGGTGTGGAACTGTGGGTTAATACGCTGGACTGCAAAATCAGTTTGAACTGCAAACTCACCAACCACTCCTTGGAAACTCTGTACAGGTTCACTATGGGTCACTGGGTCTGAAAAGACTCGATGGCACTTAACAACAACAACATATGGCCCTTGGGCCAAGCATTCATCACCCATGCTCTATGTGAATGGGGCAGCAAAAGACTTCAAACATGCTTATTGTCCATGTATCTTCTGTTTGCACATATGTTCCATTGTCTCATCAGATTTAACTTACAAAACACATGTCCAATGATAAAACTAAGCATTTCAAGATGGTGATAGCAGAGACTAAACCAAGAACAGGTCCTTCTGAGCACAAGACTCTGTGATATACAGATCACACACCCATATGCCAGCACTGCACTCTAATGCTTAACCATTTTGGGCAAGATATGAAACTTTCTGGAGTCCTGGTAAAGCACAGGACTACTAACCACAAGTTCAGTGGTTCAAACCCACCAGCTGCTCCTTGGAAACCCTCTACAGGGTTGCTATGAGTCACACTGACTCAATGACACTGAACAACAGTAAGAATTTGCTAAATTTCAGCTTCTTATCTGTAAATGATGTTATTTCTTACCACTATAAGTTGTTTTAGGGATTGAAAGAGCTTTGCATAGCCTATGTTCACCACAGAACTAATAATAAATGCGTAAAAAGGGAAGTTTCTAAAAAGCAGGCACTGTTGCTTTCACTACACCTGCCTAAAGAGTATTTGGAAGATGCATCCATTCTAGCACACCCTAAACAGGCAGCCCCAGAGAAACTACAGTGTGCACCAGGGCAGCTATCTCACAAGCAATTCTTCCTCTAGGCCATCTACCCTGTGGTTTTTTGGAATTTTTTTGTTTGTTTGTTTGGTGGTTGGTTTCCACATTCTAATTAGTCATTAAAAGTTATTTGCCTATTCCTTTTTGCTGCTAGCAGAAAGATTAAAAGGAAAGAAAAATCTGCTTGTAACTCTATATGCAAACAACTGGCTTTGGAAGAGCATGCCTAGACAACGACCCCCTCCCAAGAAATATTTTGGAAAAAAATCTTTAGGAAGCTATCAATCATTCTCCTTCAGTGTTTCTTTTGCTTTATGAACGTTTGACACTAATAATAGTGGATAACATTTATAGGGGTCTTCCACTGTGCCAGTTCCCTATACAAAACGCATTATTTCACTTAGTTCTCTCCGTGACCATAGACCCACTGTTAGCAAATCAGTTCTGACTTATAGTGACCCTACAGAACAGAGTAGAACTGCTCTTAGGGTTTCAGAGACTGTAAATCTTTACCGGAGCTAGCAGTCTCATCAAGCTTGTGGTATTAAGCAGCCAACCTTCTGGTTAGCACCCCAATGCTTACTCCACTATGCCACCAGGTCTCCTTCAATGACGGTACAAGGTGAGAACAGTTACTACCTCCATTTTACATATGGGGAATCAGAACCTTAATAATGTTAAGAAACTTTTATTAAAGTCATGTGACAAGTGAATGTTGGAGTAGGACTCCAACCTAAACACTTAAGTTCTCTCTGGGGTGTTCAAAAAGTTAATTCAGAAGCTTAATTAATGGTATACATTACATAATTATTTGATTAACACTGAGTTTAAACATGTCTAAATACATAACATAATTAACTTTTACTGTTCCTGATTTCGCATATGTTTAGTTTTTAAAGTGGTTGCTTCCCTATGTCCACAAACCAAATTCATTTTCCAAAACCAAAGTTCATGTCATGATGCCAAACCCTTATTTAACAAAGCAACACACTGCCTATTTTATAAAATACAAATACTTCTTCTGAGCTTGAAGTCACCCTACCATCCCTACTATAAGCTACCTCTAACATACCTTTTCAGTCTAGTTTGTCACTACTTCCAAATACATAACATATACTTCAACCAAATTGGATTGTGTTTTATTCTCTATATATTACATGCATTCCTATGTCTGCACTTACAGATACATTTCTATTCCACTGGTACTGCTTTCCCAACAACCTCTGCTAAAACTTTATCTCTATTTCAAGGTCCAAGTGAAAAACTATCTTGTTCTTCATTCATTTCCTGACTTCAATCCTTCCTTAGACAGAGGTGTGACTTTTCCTTCTGCCAAATCGCCATAGTACTTTGCTCATGTGTGTGTCCTGTGGCAATGATCATTCTAATTGCTCAACCAGATTGTAAATTCCTAAAGGGTTGAATTTGTGGAAAACTCAAGAGCCAATACTTTTTGATGAATAAATAAATCTGTGGTTACCATAAGAATAAAATGGTATGATTTCATTGTAATACTGAGCAAGATTTCTTTGTAGATAATCTGTTGCTCACTGGTTGTAGTTCTCAGAGCAAATGTTTTCAGACTGTCATTTATAAAAGATGCCATTCAAATCATCAGTAAGGAGCACAGAGCACCCAATATTCTTTATGTCAGCAAATGTAAGCAGCGTTCTTAGGATTTTGGAGATGGAAGACATTTAGAATTATTCTAGTCCATCCACTTCATCTTACTGTTGCTAAGTGCCATGATGTCACTTCTTACTCACAGCAACCCTATGTACTACAGAATGAAACACTACCCAGTGCTATGGTACTCACTACCATTGCTGTGTTTAAGCCCACTGTTCTCAATGTAACATCTCAATGAGATGTTAAATCCATCTCATTGAGGGTCTACCTCTTTCAGTGGTCTTCAGCTTTATCAAGCATGATATTCTTCACCAGGCACAGATCCCTACTGATACTAAGTCCAAAATATGTAAGGTGAAGTTTTACCATCTTCATTTCTAAGGAGTATTTGGGCTATATTTCTTCAAAGATAGATTTATTTGTTATTCAGGCAGCCCATGGTATATTTAATATTCTTTTCCAACAACATACTTCAAATCCATCAATTCTTTAATCTTCCTTATCCATTGTCTGGTTTTCACATGCATATGAGGTGATTGAAAATGCCATGCTTTGGGTCAGGCATCTTTCTCACAGTGACATCTTTGCTCCTTAATGTTTTAAAGAAGCATTTTGTAACAGATTTGTCCAATGCAGTATATACATCATTTGATTTCTTGATTGCTGCTTCCAGGGGTGTTGGCTGTGGATTCAAGTAAAATGAAATCTCTGACAACTTTAATCTTTTCTGTTTATCATAATGTTGCTTATTGGTCCAGCTGTGAGTATTTTTGCTTTATTTATATTCAGGTGCAGTCCATACTAGAAGCTGTATCTTCATTAGTAAGTGTCTCAAGTCCTCTTTGCTTTCAGTAAGCAAGATTGTGTCATCTGCATAAGGTTTTTAATAAGTCTTCCTCCAATCCTGATGCAACATTCTGCTTTATATAAACTAGCTTCTGGGATTGTTTGCTCAGTATACTAATTGAATAAGTATGGTGAAAGAATACAATCCTGATGCATACCTTTCCTTATTTTAAACCTGGCACTATTCTCTGGTTCTGTTTGTAAGACAGCCTTTTGGTTTCACATGAGCACCATGAATGAAATGTCCTGGAGTTCCCATTCTGCGCAATGTTGTCCATAATTTGTTATGGTTCACACAGTTGAATTCTTCATGAGTCAGGAAAACATCTTTCTAGTATTCTCTGCTTTCAGCTGAGATCCAGCTGACATCAGCAGTGATATTCCACATTCCACAACCTCTTCTGAATCCAACTTGAATTTCTGGCAGCTCCCTGTCGATGTACTGCTACAACCACTTTTGAATTCTCTTCAACATAATTTTACTTACATGTGATATTAACAATATTGTTTAGTAATTTCTACATTCTGTTGGATCATCTTTCTTTGAAATGAATACAAGTAGGGAGAGCTCTTCTGGCCTATTGACCGGGTAGCTGTCTTCCAAATATCTTGACACAGAGGAGTGAGCGCCTCCAGCATTGCAGTAGTACAGATAAGGAAACAGGCTCAAAAAGAAGAATTGACCAGTATCTCTGCACCCCTCAATACACAAACACACACAACAAAGTAAGTTTGTAACAGAGCTAAATTAAAACCTAGGTATTTCAACATACATGCTGAGCTCAGCTATCCATTATTAATTTTAGCATGCATTTAAAAATTTGGGTTTAGAAAATCTTGTCCTACACTACAAGTGTTTGCAGATGATAAAATATATGCAGAAAAGTTAAGAATCTGATCTTAAATACTTCTAGTAGTAATTATCCTTATTATAAAAGTAGTTTGTTTACATCTAGTAAGTTTATATTTTAATGATATTACCAGAAAATCAAACTTTTCAATGAATGATATGTTGTGTTGTTAAGTGCCATCGAGTCGATTCTGACCCATAGCGACCCTGTATAGGGTTTCTGAGGAGCAGCTGGTGAGCTTGAGCCACTGACCTAGCAGTTCAAACAACTTTGCAGTCCAGCGCATTAACCCACAGCAGCACACCAGGACTACAATTAATTTTATATGTATGCATATACATACATATAAATACATATATAATGTAAACACCCACATATATAGAGAGAGAGAGAGTGTCCTGGTGTGGTGCAAGAGAATAAGCATCCGACCTTAAGGTCAGTTTGAACTGCAAGGTCAGCGGTTCAAATTCACCAGCAACTCCTCTACAAAATCGCTATGAATAGGAACCCACTTGACAGACAGAACTTAACAGCAACTATATATTTTGTTTTAAGTGATATGAAGTTGGTTCTGACTCATAGCAACCCTGTGTAGGGTTTCAAGGCTGTAATCATTTGGGGAGCAGAAAACCTCATCTTTCTCCAGTGGAGCAGCTGGTGGGCTCGAACTTCAAATCTTGTGGTTCACAGCCTAGTGCTTATCCTATGGAGCCACCAATCCTCTCTTCATAGTTTCTTATTTTTATTATTGGTGGGAGTTCTTTCTAATAAGAAAGTAAGAATTTGAGAACATTTTTTGTTTTCCTTTGTGTCTTTTCATATTGCAATGAATCACTTTAGCAAAGATATTGAAATTATTCTTCTAATGGGAAAAAAAAAAAAAAGAAAACCAAACTACTTTTTATTAAAAATAAACCATTAGAAAAAAATTGAATTTATGGTTAATACAACAAAAACGAGTTTAAAATCTAAAATTGTCATTAAAGTCCTGGATGAGTTCTATATCAAATGGAGACACAAAGAAAAAGATTTTGTCCCTCCAGTGCTTCAGACTGTTGTTGAGCTTGCAACATATGCGTTTTGAAGACAGCTTGATTACCCCAAAGTGCTGGCCCAGTTAATTGCATTCAAATGCAAATTACAGCTATTAAGTCATACTGGTCTTGAGCCAAAGTCTTGAGCCAAGTTCCTAAGAGGAGTGTGTTTTTTCTAACTGTACAGGACTGAACTTGATAGGCAGTTTAAGAGAGTTATTCATTAGAAATTCATTCTTTGTGTATTTGTGTGTGGTTTATTTTATTTTGGAATATTGTACATCTAAATCACCAAAAGATAATTTTAGAAATCATTTATAATAGCGATTGTCAAATTTTTCTGTCTCCTCTTTTTTTAAAACACATTTTATTGTTAAAGAGTAAAGGTTTACAGAACAGATTATCAATCCCACATTCAATAAATCATACACTTTGTGTCATTACAATGATTGCAATCTGCCATGTACCTGCAGTTAACAGCATTTGCCGCTATTCTCTTTAACTCTTACACTCCTCCCTGTGCCTCCCGCTACCTTCATCTTTCTGGTGCTAACCTCTCTCTTGTATACTGTCTTCCCAATCACGCAAGTTAACATGTGTCTCCCCTCTACCCTATGAATAATTTCCCCTTTGCTCCCACTTCTGGAACCATCATAGATGTTTCTTTTAAGTTAGAAAACCTTTTATTAACTTTCTATAACAGTGGTTTTATCAAACATTTGTTCTTCTGTAACTGACTAATTTCACTCAGCATAATGTCCTCCAGGTTCATCCATGTAAAGAGGTGTTTTGCAGATTCATCATTATTCTTCAACATTTCATAATATTCCATTGTGTGTATATACCAAAGTTTGTTTAACCATTCTTCTGGTAATGGGCATTTAGGCTGTCTCCATCTTTTTGCTATTGTGAATAGTGTTGCAATGAACATGGGTATGCTGATATCTATTCATGTCATGGCTCTCATTTCTTGAGAATAGATACCGAGTTGAGGTATTGCTGAGTCATACGATACTTCTATTTCCAACTTTTGGAGAAAGTACCATACAATTCATTTTCCACAGTGGTTGTACCATTTACAGTCCCACCATCCATGTAGGAGGGTTAAAGTCTCTTCACATCCTTGCCAGCATTTGTTGTTGTTGTTTTAACTTTGTTAATAATGCTGGGCTAAGATGATATCTCATTGTTTTGACTTGCATCTCTCTAATGGCTTTTGGTTAGCAGTCGAGCATGTTAATGTTTTAACACCACAGAGATTTTAGAGTACTTCTCATTATTACTGTTGGACTTATTTCTTCTTACCTGCTAGTCTTAGATATTGGAATTAATGCCACAGAATACAAGAGACCATGTCTAATTTTTCTATTCACCAATGTATCACTAGTGCCTTTACAAAACATAGCAGAAGAAGGACTCTAGGTTTGTTATTTTGTGTAAAGAGTAGACTCAAATTCAGATCCTTGTATACAACTTTATTTTTATTTTCACTATCACATGTAGTGAGTGTTTATAAGGATAAGATGTTTGCTACCAGTCTTAGACTGGGTTCTCTGAAGAAGCAAAACCAGTGAAACAAATATATATATGAAGAGAAATTCTATCAAGAAAATGGCTTATAATTATAAAGGTGGGAGAGTCTCAAGTCCAGATCAGATGATCCAAGATTATCAGGCAGGCAGGTAGGCAGGTCCAGCATGGGACACCAGGCTGCTGGCTCAAGTTCAAAGAACTAGAGGTTGGAGGACCAGCCAAATGCAAAATCCAAACCCAGAAGAAAGCAAACAAGCTTTGCCTGAGTGTCCAATGTATTGGAAGCAAACCACACCCCCAAGGAAACATCTTTTCAATTAATTGACTGTTTATATCTAATCATCATAGAATTAGCTTACATGGCATTAGGTCTCACCATGGGAATAACCACATCTCAACTGTCAAAGCATTAGGAATCCTGGCCCAGTCAATTACAATCCTGTTTTCTGAAACTGATCATGTGGCCATAGCTGACATTTAGAACTATCTTCTTCCACTATTCATACCATATTTCCTTTGTCTTCCACAAGCTCCTCAATTGGCCATGATTCATTGGCTGGTGGTGGGGCCCAAACCTTCATTCCTTAAGGATCTAGGCTATTAATAATCATGTTGACGTTGGGTTGCTGTAGTTTACCATTGACTTTAATCATAGGACATGGGAGTATTATAGATGTCTTAAGGAATCTCCTGGATTCCACATATATATTTCTAATATTTCTGCCCTGTTAGATCTGGGTAAGAGAAGGTGGGAAAAGATACTGATAGTATAAAATTATTTAGCTGTGGCTGTTAGCACAGTTAATTATAATTATAAAGCCTTGAAACTCTAGCATGAGTACAAAATTAATCATCTCAGAAGCAGGATGGGGGATATCACTACAATCAAAAAAGAGCCAGTAGAGTGAGTCTTTTGAACCCTGGGATTACTGTACTTTGAGTTTCCTTGACTCAGGAACAGAAAGCTATAACACCAGAGGAGTAGCAGGGGAGCAAGAACCAGAGCACAAGACAGAGCAGAGGACTTCCAGCAAGTAACGCTGAGCAATTTGGGGCAGGAAGCTTGCTTGTAGAATGGCGTACCTCCAGGCACTTATGTGGGGAAGCTGGTTTGCTAAACCACAGAGCTAGAGCAAAGTGCCTTCAAGTTGAGGCTTATGGCCTAGTGGTGTGTCCTATGGACATTTATCAGCAGCTGACTGGAACAACTGTGACCTGAGCATTTCTGAGTGGCACTGTGGGATAAAGCCCTGACTGCAAGTTCGGTTTGAACCACTAGGTCAGTGGTTCAAACTCACCAGCCGCTCCTTGGAAACCTCATGTAGGGTCGCTATGAGTCGGAGTCAACTCAATGTCATTAACAACAACAACTTCTCTGATAAACCCATAACTCTGAGTATGGTTTCTGAATTCTTTGTGGTCATTGCAACAAATTATTGAAGGTAGTTGAGTAAGAGGGTTGTGGGGGGATGGTTTAGGGCCCCATTTTCTGCAGTCTAAATACCAGGTAGTATGGGTGTTGATTTCTTTTTGCTGGTAGGTGCATCAGATGCTTTAAAAATATCACATCTTGACAAGCTGTGACCTTCTACCTCCCATCAAGGACACTAAACCTGAGATGGAGGCCAAGGCTGGGATAGCAGTGTCCAATGGACTCCTGCTGCTCTCATCTGGGTATGATAATCATCCTACATCAGATGCTGGGGGGGATGAACTTGGAGAAGGGAATTCAATTGGCAACCACAAATGGCAGTGAATCCCTGGAAGCTTTATCTGGCAGGTCACACAGCTCTTCACTATTCTATTCATAATAGTACTATCCTGTATGTACTATCCTGCTGCTAAATTGGATGCCCAAACTCACTCTAATGCTATTGCCTATGCTAGCTCACATACTATGTATGTACTGAATTTAGCTTCTGTTCTTAAGGACTTATCCCAGTTTGGGTTGATGATGTTCTAGTCTGCTGTGAAAGGTCAAGTGGACCTTTGTTGCCTCCTTTGAAACTCAGCATTACCTTGAAGGTTGTCTGGGATGGAAAAATATATATGTAACATGATGCCCTGAACCTTTGAGACCTACTTGCTAACTGAATTACAACCCTGCCATTTCAGGCTGCCACTCAGTATACTCAGCTGGATCTCTAAGTCTCCTCTTGATCAGAATCCATGTACAGGCTCCACCACCCATTTCCTTAAAGATCTCACTGTGGAGGCAAGATAAGGTGCTCAAGTTTGAAGAGATGATCAATTCCAACTTTTTCATGTAGAGATGCTTATTTATTTGGAGAAAAGAAAAAAATAGGGAGAGCCCTCCCTCCCCCACTCCATGTACAAAGATATATCCCTAGTGGATCAAACACACATATGAAACTCAAAACTACATAGGTATTAGAATAAAAAGTAACAGTTGCTGTCAAGTGGACAGCAACATGGTTAGTAATTAGGAAAACTCAAAATAAATAATTTTTGCCCACCAGGTTTTAATGACGATATTATGATATACCGTAAAAAGAGCAGGATGTGTGTGAATCGTGTGTGAATCCCACTCAGAGAGTTCTCGAACCAAGGAATGCCTTGATGAGAACCGCAAGGAAAACCTTGCATGCCAAAGATTATGGGAAGGAACACACTGATCAGTTGGCTGGGGTAGTAATCTAAAATGAGGAGAAAATATGTGTGCCTAACTGTTATCTGTTGTGGTTTTCAGGTGCCATCGAGTCAGATGTATCAGGATCTTGATTGTATCAGGATTCTATCAGGATTGATATCGAAATTTAAAGTGACAGTTTTGACATAAAACCAAACGGCCACCACTCGTCTGTCTGTCATGCTGTGGTGGCATGAATTGCTGTGATTCTGTGATTCTGAGGGCTCTGCCACTGGTATTTTAAATAACCAGCAGGGTCACCCGTGGTGGACAGGTTTCAGACAAAGTCACTGAAAACTTTATGAATAGCAGAGAACTGTTAACTAGTAATAATAAACTCTAACCTTGTTGTGGTGCCTAAGACTGTATGTACTTAAAGCTGTATTGTAGTTAGTAAAGTCATTCTTGACTGACCAGCTTGAGTCTCCTGTCGCTTTTATTTCCCGTTTGCCTCCGGAGAGCCCCCTCGTGTAGGCTTGTCCTACAATATACCACCAAGTGTCAACAGAAGGTTTGGCACTCATATATTTCTTATAATATGTCAGGTAATTTTCTCTGTAATTCATTTAATCCTCACAATAACCCTATGATGTAGGTGCTGTATTGTCATTTCAATTCACAGTTGAACTAAGCTCACCTGTAAAATGTAAAGACAATACAACACCTACATCATCAGAAATCCTATACAGAGTTGCTATGAGTCAGAACCCACTTGATGACACTTAATAACAACAAGGTACAGATTAGCTAAGTGACTTAGACCAAGGTCCAACAATTGACAAAAGACTCCAGATTCAATAAGTTGGATCATTATATGATACTACCTGCAAATGGGCAATAACTTCTCTGAATGGCAAATTGTCTGTAGAGAAAATTTTAAATGAGCATACACATAGATACACAAACTGTCAAGTATCCTGGGATTTGGTATCAGAAGACTAAGATTGGAGTCTGAAATCAAGGAATTACTACTATGAATGTAAGTCACTTCACTTCTCTGAGTTCCAACATTTACCTCTGTAAAATGTTTATAATAATTTCTCCTACATAAGAGATAATGTATACTAAAAGCACCTTATAAAATGCTAATCATTTTATTTAATATTTGTAATTTAAATAATAGCCTCTTGCTGGTGCTTGCATTTCTGCATTTACTAAATAAAAATATTTCACTGGAAAACTAGTAGTCTTTTTTAATTTAATGATTTCTGTGGTTTAGAAACATCAAATCTGGGCATTGGTCATCAGCATTGATTTAGGACCAAGCAGGAGCTCTGGTAGCGTAGTGGTTACTAATCGGGCTGCGAACGTTGTAGCCAGCAGTTCGAAACTACCAGCTGTTCCGCGGGAGAAAGATGAGGCGTTCTGCTCCCGTAAAGATTTACAGCCTCAGAAACCCAGGGTCGCTATGGGTCGAAAAAGACTCAACGGCACTTAACAACAACAACAACATTTAACAAATAATTGGGCATTGGAAGTAACACACAATGAAGAAATAAGACTCATGGTGCTATCCCTTCTGAATTTACCATTTTCTTAAGGTTATTCAACATGTACAGAGCAAACGTTTAATATTTGCAAAATAGTAGAGCTACATGTAAGGAGGCTCACATAAAGTAGTGGAAGCAAAATACAAAATACAGTAAAGTCTTTGAGAATGAAAAGTTTTTGATATGACACAAAACATACTTCATAACTCAGGCTCTCTTCAGTTTCCTTTTAAAATGGAACTCATATCACCTATCAGGAAAGAGCCCTGGAAGTCTAGTGGGTTACAAGGTGACTGCTAACTGCAAGGTTAGTTAAATCTATCAGCTGCTTGATGGAGAAAGATGAGGCTTTCTGCTCTCATAAAGATTTATAGCCTTTTATAGGACCATTGTGAGTCAGAACCAACTCCACGACACACACCACCACTACCACCATTACCTATCAGGAAAAGTTATTTGAAGATTAAATTCATGTAAGTAAAATACTTAGCCCACACAGTGCATGGCACAAAGCACTCATGCTATTATCTCTAGTTTCAAGGAGAATTCAGAAATAAGAGTAGAAGAGTAAGCACTGTTCAGAAAATTAGATAATGATTCAATACATTTTGGTGTTGAAAGGGATTTTCTAGATGAACTGTGTTTAAATCAGCTTTAAAAGAGAAAATTGAAATAACAGCTTCCAAATTACTCTTTTAGAATGTAAATCTTTATATACTAGGACAAACGAATCTCAAGAGTGTGATGGTCACTCCAGCAACCATAATTTAAAAGTGAGAATAGGAATTTTAATAGTAAATATCTGAAAAGTGAATTATACTACTCCAGCTATTGATTTATACCTAGGTATCATAAGGACTCGATATCAGGGTTGGTTTGAAATGCAAGGTCGGTGTTTCAAGCTCACAAGCTGCTCCTCGGAAACTACATACAGGGTTGCTATGAGTTAGA
>NW_006408595.1:2375032-2377777 GCF_000296735.1 Chrysochloris asiatica
TAACAATGACAACAAAGTATGAATGACTTGAAATGGTCTGGTATTGGCCATTCTGAATCAGGCAGTCATATGGTCTACTATTCCAAGAATGACAAATTGAAGAGCAATTGCATCACATTCATCTTCAAAACAAACATTCCAAGCACAATGCTGTCAGTGATAGGATAATACTGATATGTCCATAAGGAAGACTAGTTAATACAGTTATTATTGTATTAATACATTTTTTATTACACAGAAAATTTACATACCAACTACTGATGCCAAAGATGAAGAAATTGATTATTTTAAACAATTTCTGCAGTTTGTAATTGTTCAAATATACAATCAAGAGGCATTGTTATTTACTGGTGATTGGAATGAGAAAGTTGGAAACCAAGAAGAATTGGTAGCTGGAAAACATGGCCTTGGTGGTAGAAGTGATACTGAAAATCATACGACAGAAATTTGCAAAGTCAATGACTTATTCTTGACACACACATTTTTCAACAACATAAATGATAACTGTACACTTGGACCTCACAAGTTGGAATACTCAGGAATTAGAGCCACTGCAACTAATTGAGACAATGGAGAAACCCAGTATCATTAGTCAGAACAAGGCCAAGGTCTGACTTTGGAACATACCATCAATTGTACATATGGAAGTTCAAGTTGAAGCTGAAGAAAATTAAAGAAAGTGCACGAAAGCCAAAATGCAACCTGAATATACTCTTATTGCTTTCAAGTGCCTTCACATCAACTCTGACTCATAGAGAACCTATGCACAACAGAACAAAACACTGCCTAGTTCCACACCATCCTCGTAATCATTATGTTTGAGCCCACTGTTGCTGCCACTGTGTTAGTCAGTCTTACCTGGAGTCTTCCTCTTTTTGATAATCCTCCATTACCAGTCCAGGCACTGGTCTTTCCTGATAATGTGTCCAAAGTACATGAGACAAATTCTTGTCATCCTGCCTTCTAGGGATATGAACTGGCTTCACTTCTTCCAAGACAGATTCGTTTGTTCTTCTGGCAGTCCATAGTACTTTCAATATTCTTTACCAACACCATCATTCAAACACATCAGTTCTTTGAAGGTCTTCTGGTCATCTGGTCATTTGTATTCACTGTTCAGCTTTCACATGCATAAGCAGCTATTGAAAATACCATGGGTTGTGTCAGGCTCTTACCTTAGAGCTCAAGGTGACACATTTGCTCTTTAACACTTTAAGGAGGTCTTTTGCAGCAGATTTGCCTAATGCAATACTTCAATACCTTGAGTATGTTGTTGTTGTTAAGTGCCTCCAAGTTGTTTCTGACTCATAATAGCCTACCTAAATTTAGTGACTGTCTCAAGAACAGATTTGATGCATTGAACACTTATGACTACAGAGCAAAGGAGTTATGGGATGATAGCATCAAGAATATCATACAGACAAAAGGTCACTGAAAAGGCAGAAAAACAAGAAAAGAAGATGGATGGCAAAAGACACTCTGATACTGGCTCTTGAACATAGTAGAGCTGAAGCGAAAGGGAAAAATAATGACGTAAAAGAGTTGAATAGAAGATTTCAAAGGGCAGCTCAAGAAGATAAAATATCATAATGAAATGCTTGGAGTTAGAAACCCAAAGGAAAGAAATCGCTCAGTAGTTTTTTTAAGCTGAAAGAATTGAAGAAAAACTCCAAACCCCAAGTTGTAATCGTAAAAGATTCTATGGGCAAAGTATTGAATGATGCAAAAGAAAAGAAAAGAAATAACACAGTAATTGTATCAAAAGGATTGGTCAGCGTTCAGCCAACACAAGGCTCTAGGAACTGATGAAATACCAATTGAGATGTTTCAACAAATGGTTGAAATATTAGAAGCACTCACTTATCTATGTCAAGAAAATTGGAAGACAGCTATCTGGACAACTAATTGGAAGAGATCGATATTTGTGCCCATTCCAAAGTGCAGTAGATTATTTAATATGTCTCTTTTAGCCATGTCTTGTAATTCCCACCAAGCAGCTTTTCCCTGATCTATCTGGGTAAGAGGAAGTAGGGAAAGATGCTAAGAGGATTATATGGTTCAGTTGTGAGTGACTGTTAACAAGGTTAATTGTGATTGCAAAAAAATATCTAACAAGGGGCTTGGTCAAGTTTGCCATCATGTTGAGTATAAAATGGGTCATTTTGATGATGTGTGTGGGCTTGCTTGCTTCCTTTGCTTGACTAACTAAGCTCACCTCCATCTGAAGTCCAGGTCTTAGGACTCGAGCCAGCATTTTGACCTGATTTGCCAGTGTGGTGCTGTAGGATCAGCACTGGACTTCAAACCACAAGTTTGGCAGCTCAAACCCACCACCTGCTCCTCAGAAACCCTAAACAGGGTCACTTTAAGTCAGAATGGACTCAATGGTACAAGAACAATACAACCTTGTGAAGAAGCCCTGGTAGCATAATGGATTACAAGTTGGGCAGCTAACCACAAGGTCAGGAGTTCAAATCTACCAGTCACTCTGTGGGAGAAATATGAGGGTTTACATTCCCATAAAGATTTATTGTTGTTGTTGTCAAGTGCCATCGAGTCAATTTCAACCCATAGCGACCCTGTACAGGGTTTCCAAGGAGTAGCTGGTGAGCTTGAACCACCGACCTTGCAGTTCAAATGGCTTTGCAGTCTGGCGCATTAACCCACAGCGCCACACCAGGACTCCCATAAAGATTTACCACCTTGGAAACCCTATACAGGGTCACTATGAGTTTGAACCAAATT
>NW_006408595.1:2377877-2397504 GCF_000296735.1 Chrysochloris asiatica
AGTCCAATTCTGCGTGAGTGAGAAGAATCCTTCAGACTTGCATCTGAATTGCAGATTTGGGCCTTGCCAGCCTTCACAACCATGTGAACCATTTCCTTGATGGCCTGTGAGTTTTGTGAGACATTGCAGCAAATTGTGGAACCCTGGCACATGGGAGATAATATTGGGGCGAGGAGGGGTGGCTGATATCAGAGATTATGGAATAGTATAGAACTTGAAGAAAACGGACATTTGGGGTGTCTTTAACTTCCACCTCATGGAGACCAGCCTCATGTTGATCTTTATGAAAGAAATTATTGTTGAACAAAGAAAAATGATCCAACAGAACATGGAAATTCTGGAAAAATATAATTGAGATCATATACAAGATAGTTTTGTTGAAGATAATTAAAAAATATTATAGTAATACATCCACAGAAAACTGCCAGATATTCAAACCAAATTTAGAAAATGTAGAATAAGGGATACCATTGCTGATGTCAGCTGAATTTTGGCTAAAAGGCAAGATTACCAGAAAGATGTTTACCTCTATTTTATTGACTGTGTAAAGGCATTCAACTGTGTGAATCATAATAAAATATGAAAAACATTGAGAAAAATGGGAATTCCAGAACCTTTAACTGTGCTCATAGGGAACTTGTACGTAGAGGAAGGGGCAGTCATTTGAAATGAAAAAGAGAATACTTGTTAAGTGCCATTGAGTCGGTTCCGACCCTGTGCCGTTCTCACAGTTGTTATTTGCTTGAGTCCACTGTTGTAGCCACTGTGCTAACCCATCTCATTTGAGGGTCTTCCTCTTTGTTTGTTGACCCTCTGTTTTCCAAACATGATTTCCTTCTCCAATGACTCCTGAGAGCGTGTCCAAAGTTAATCAGAGGAAGTCTCAACATCCTTGCTCTTAAAGAGTATCTATCTGATTATACTTCTTTCAAGAGAGGTTTGTTCATTTTTCTGGCAATCCAATATTCTTTGCTAACATCACAATTCAAATGCATTAATTCTTCAATTCTTTTTCAGTCTCCCTTCCTTATTCATTGTCCTGCATTTGCATGCATAAAATGCAGTTGAAAATACCAGCATTTGGGTCTGGTACACATTAATCTTCAAAGTGACAGTTTTGTTTTTTAATGTTCTGAAGAAGTCTTCGGGGTCCTGATGTGGCACTGTGGATTAATGCACTGGATTGCAAGATTATTTTGAACCACAAGATCAGTGGTTCAAACTCACCTGTCATTCCTCGGAAACCCTATAGAGGGTCTCTATGAGTTGGAACTGACTCAATTCTGCTTAACAATAACAAAGAGGTCTTCTGTATCAGATTTCCCAATGTAATATGTCTCTTGATTTCTTGATGACTCCTTCCATTAGGGTTTATAGTGGTACCAAGTAAAATGAAATCCTTAACAACTTCAGTCTTTTCTCTCTTATCATGATGTTGTTTATGGGTCCAATTATGAGGAATTTTGTTTGTACACAGAGTCTTTGCACCAAACAGAAACAGCTGATGCTCAACCATTTCAAGAGGTAACATAAAATCAAGAGCCAATGGTATTAAAGGAAGAAGTCCAAGGTGCACTAAAGGCACTGGCAAAGAACAAGGCTCCAGGAATTGATTGTATACAAATTAAAATCTTTCAACAAACTGATGCAGTGCTGGAGGTATTCATTCAACTATGCCAAGAAGTTTAGAACTGGTCAATGAACTGGAAGAGATCCACATTTGTGCCCATTTCAAAGAAAGGTGACCCAATGGAATGCATAAATCATTGGGCAATATTATTAATATCACATGCAAGTATAATTTTGCTAAAGATAATTTCTAAATGGCTACAGCAGTATATTTACAGAGAACTCTCAGAGGTTCAAGCCAGATTCAAACAAGAACATGGAACAAGAGATATACTGCTGACACCAGATGGATATTGGCTGAAAGCAGAGAATACCAGAAAAATGTTTACCTGTGCTTTATTGACTATGCAAAGGCTTTTGACTGTGTGGACAACACTGCAGAGAATGAGTATTCTGGAACACTTAATTGTGCTCATAAGGAAATTGTACATAAATCAAGAGGCAGTCATTTGAGCAGAACAAGGGAACAACAAATGGTTTAAAATTAGGATAGGTATATATCAGAATTGTATTCTTCCACCATATTATTCAATATGTATGCTGAGCAAATAATCCAAAAAACTGGATTATATGAAGAAGAACGTGGCATCAGAATTGAAGGAAAACTCATTAACAATTTGTCATATGCAGATGATACAACCTTGTTTGCTGAAATAGAAAAGGACTTAAAATACTGATAAAGACCAAAGACCACAACCTTTGGTATGGTCTGTACCTCAATGTGAAAAAAACAAAAATCCTCACCACTGGATCACTAAATAAAACCATGATAAATTAAGAAAAGATTGAAGTTGTCAAAGACATCATTTTGCTCATATCAACCATCAAGACTCATGCAAACAGCAGTCAAGAAATCAAACAACATACTTTATTAGGCAAATCTACTGCAAAACACCTCTTTAAAGTGATCAAAAGCAAAGTTGTCAGTTTGAGGACTAAGATGTGCCTGACCCAAACCATGGTATTTTCAATAGTCTTATATGTATGTGAATGTTGGACAATGAATAAGGAAGACTAGATGAATTGATGTGTTTGAGTTATGGTGTTGGAGAAGAATATTAAAGGTGTCATGGACTGCCAGAAGAACAAACAAGTCTGTGTTGGAAGAAGTACAAACAAAATGTTCCTTAGAAGCCACAATGGCCAGACTTTGTGTCTCATACTTCAGACACATTATCAGGAGAAGGACATCATGCTTGATAAAGTGAAGGGTCAGCAAAAAAGAGGGAGATCCCCAATGAAATGAGTTGGCACAATGGCAGCAGCAATGGGCTCAAGTGTAGCAACAATTGAGAGGATGGCACAGGACTGGGTGGAGCTTCATTCTATTGTACATAGGGTTGCTATGGTTGGGAACCAACTCAATGTAACCTAACAATAACAACAAATGCTGTAAGATGTTGAAGGCTGGAGTCTTTCATCTTTATTAGTAGATGCTTCAAGTCCTCTTCACTTTCAGCAAGCAAGGTTGTAACATCTGCATATGGCAGGCTGTTAATGAGTCTTTTTCTAATTCTGATGCCAGATTTTTTTTCATGTAGTCCAACTGGTAGCATAGTGGATTATGAGCTGGGCTGCTAACCACAAGGTCAGTAGTTCAAATCTACCAGTTGCTCCACCAGAGAAAGATGGGACTTTTCTGCTCACATAGATTTATAGTCTTGGAAACCCTATACAGGGTCTCTATGAGTCAGCACCACCACCTCCACTTATTCAATCAGTATGCTGAGCATCTCAGGATCATTTGTGAAAGGATATAACGTTGATGCCCATCATTATTCTATCAGAATGGCCTGTCTTAGTCTATGTACAGGTTGCTGCAAAGGGATAGAAAGATACGATTACAGATCTCACAAACAGACCCACACACTTGTAGACACTTCATCTGTGACACAAGTGGCAATCAAGATCAGTAGAGAAAGTTTTCCAATAAGTGACACTAGATAAATTATGTATAATAAAATGCATGAAATTGGACCACTACCTCACATACTCTGAGAAAGAAATCCTGGTGGATTAAAGATCTAAATATAAAAGGCAAAATTATGAAGATTTTAGAAGATAATATTGCAGATGCAGCTGTCATGTCCTTAGAATGGGATGCAATCTGTAGAAGGATTCAGAGGAACTGGCAGTGTTCTCTTTCTTGAAGTTTTTATATGTGTTATTGTTGTTGCTGTTAAGTGCCATTGAGTCCATTCCAACTCATAGTGACCCTGTATAGGGTTTCTGAGGAGTGGTTGGTGAGTTTGAACTGCCGATGTTGCGGTTCAAAACGACCTTGCAGTCTAGTACATCACAAGGTCAGTTTTCTGTGTGTTTCAGAGAAGGTAACTGGGCTGAATTGTCTTCACAGGATCCTATCCAAGACGACAGCCACTCAGAGTGAGGTGATCTAAATAGAAAGAGTCAGTGTGAAAAGTTGCTGAGAAGCTGCACCCTGCCCCAGAGAGCACAGTATGAGTGAGGGTGTTTTGTGGTGGCAGGTTCTCTGCATGTGGGAGTAGGTCTTCAAGGAGCCCACGAAGCAATACAAGAACATCAGCCTGTGTGCACGGCACCGTGTCAGCAGGTCCCCGAGATGGAAGATGTAGTAGGGATCAGAGGGTAAGGGCGTAGAAGAATGAGGGTGGTTTTGGGGAAAGCTTTGATCTAGATAATGATAAATTATTCCTATTAGATTGGACTGACTGTACAGTTTGATGTCTACAAATAAGACTTTTTGTTAATTTGTGAAAGTGACAAGAGAATGTAAAGGGGGCCTGCCTAGGATATTTTCCTGAAAAGACTTTTTGAACTTGTATGACGTTCCAAACCAAACTCACTGCCACTGAGTCTATTCAGCTACAGAGCGACCCCTACAGGACAGAGTAAAACTGCTTCATAGGGTTTCTGAAGCCGTGAACTTTTTTTATTTCTTAAGTTTTTCTTGTGAATTGAGTGAAAGTTTACAGGGCAGATTAGCAGTTCTACATTCAATAAATCATATTTTGTCTCACTGTAATAAGCACAATCCCCACCATGTACCATCAGTCAACAGTATTTACCTCTATTTCCTTTTTTTGTTTTGTTTTTTTGATGTACACATACGAACCAGAAAATGCATATTTGTTTAAATGACCAAAAGGCACACTTTGCACACCAGCCTACTGTCCACAGTCACACAGCCTTTCTCAGTCCATGCACCTAGCTCAAGTCCTCAGCTGCTCCTTCCATGTCATCGCCTCTGCCACTGTTTCTGCTGTTGCAGCTTTTCTGGTTACTATCCCATGCTTCACTCATATTCTTCCCTCTTGCTTTTCTAGGGTTCTCTGTTCCTGAAATGGAAGATTAAGCACTCCCCCCTTTTAGTTACATGTCTTCTACATTTACAGTTGTGACAATAGCAATTAGTCCTGATTAACAATTTCACACCATTGAATCATAGAGGCTGTGAAATATTACAGGAGCAAACTGCCTCATCTTTCTCCTGTGGAGCAGTTGGTGGATTCAAACAGTCTATTTTGCAGTTATCAGACACTTGCTTAACCCCCTGTGTCACCAGGGATACTTGTATGAAGCCCAGTGAGAAGAAAAAGTAAAGTTCCTTTTAGTTTGAAAACTTAACAAATTCAGATTACACGTAAATGTTTATCCTTGTTGCACAAATCATAGCTTTATAGAGGTAAATCACATACCAGAACAGCAATGTTTTAAAATGTACAACTCAATTGTTTTAATGATAGTCACAAGGTTGTGCAACCATCACTAGTATCTAATTACAGAATATTTTCATCACCCCAAGAAGGAGTGCCAAATCCATTAGCAGTCATTCTCTATCTCCATCTCACCTCAGCCCCAGGCAACTGCTAATCTACTTTCTTTCACCAGATTTGCCTATTTTGAACATTCCATATTAATTGAGTCACATGATGTATGATCCTTTGTAACTGGTTTCTTTGACTTTGCACGATGTTTTCAAGGGTTATCCATGTTGTAGCATGCATCATGGATTCACTTCTTTTTATGCCTGAATGATATTCTTTTGTATGGACACACCGCATCTTCTTTATCCATTCTTCTGTTGATGGATACTTGGGTTGCTGCTATCTTTTGGCTACTGTGAATAATGTTGCAAAGAACATTTGGGTTCATGTGTTCAACTAATAATAAAACAATGCCTCAAAGAAATTAGCAGTTTAAAAGTGGATAATTCATTTTAAGATGGGATGAGATGTTGAAGGTGAAGCCTGTGGCAACAGACCCAGTCACATCAGTTTACAAGGAAAAAAATCAATCTTGCCATGCCCTAATTGATGAAGACTGATAATAAATAATGGAAATAACAGCCAAACACAATCTGATCAGATTATATAATTCTGACTGAAAAATTAAAGTTGTACAAACTTTTTGCTCAATGGGTGCTAAACCTGTTTTGTCCAGATCAGCTGGAAAAAAAAAAAAAAGCAGAGTGCTGAATGGAAATTTTAAAGCGGTGGCAACAAGACCTTGAAGTTTTTCTTGGAAGAATTGTCACAGGAGATGAAACATAGCTTTACCAGTATGATATTGAAATAAGAGCACAAATAAAGCAATGGTTACCAAGAGATAGAAGTGGTCCAGTTAAAGCAAAAGTGTACTGGTCAAGAGGAAAAGTCACGGTGAAAGTTTGTGGGGATGTTAAGGCATTTAGCTTGTTGAATTTCTGGAAGGCCTAAGAAAATACCATCTGCTTATTATGAGAGTGTTTTGAGAAAGTTGTTGTTGATGTTAGGTGCCATCAAGTCAATTCTAACTGATAGTGACCTTAAGCACAAAAGAATGAAGCAATGCTTAATTGTGTGCCATCCTCACAATCATTGTTAAGCTTGAACCCATTGCTGCTGTCACTGTGCCAATCATTCTCGTTGGGGCTCTTCCTCTTTTTTACTAACCTTTCACTTTACCTAGCATGATATCCTTCTCCAGGAACTGGTCCCTCCTGACAATATGTATGAAGAATGAGAGAAGAAGTCTTGCTATCTTGTCTTCCAAGAAGCATTCTGGTTGTACTTCTTCCAACAAAGATTCACTGTTCTTCTAGCAATCCATGGTACTTATAGTATTTTCTTCCAACACCATAATTCAAATGCACTAATTCTTTTACAGACTTCCTTATTCACTGTCCAACTTTCACATTCATATCAGGCCATTAAACATTCCATGGCTTGGGTCAGGTACACTTTAGTCTTCAAATTGAAATCTTTTCTCTTGAAAACTTTAAATAGGTGTTGTGCAGATTTGCCTAATGCAACAAGTTGTTTGATTTCTTGACTGCTGTTTCCATGAGTGGTGAAAATGGATCCAAGCAAATGAAGTCTTTGACAACTTCAATCTCTTTATTTCTCATGATGGTTTTTATTGGTCCAGTGGTGAGAATTTTTGTTTTTTTTACATTGAGGTGCAACTTCATACCAAAGGCTGTTCTTTGATCTTCATCATTAAGTATGCTGTCCTTTTCATTTTCAGCAAGTCAGGTTGATTTATCTACATGTCAAAGTTGTTAATGTGTCTACCTTTAATCCTGATGCCATATTCTTCTTTGTATAGTCCAGCTTCTACGATTATTTGCTCAGCATACAGATTGAACAAATATAGTGAAAGAATACAACACTAGAATACACCTTTCCTGATTTTAAACCTTTCAGTTTCATCTTGTTTTGTTTGAACAACTGCTCTTAGTTTATGTACAAGTTCCTCATGAGCACAATTGAGTATTCCAAAATACTCATTCTCTGCAATGTTGTCCATAGCCTGTGGTGATACACACACACAGATAAAAGCCTTTGCATAATCAGTAAAGCACCGGTAAACATCTCTCTGGTATTCTCTGCTTTCAGCCAAGATCCATCTGACGTCAGCGATGATATATCCCTTGTTCTACATTCTCTTCTGAATCCAGCTTGAACCTCTGGAAGTTCCTTGTCAAGGTCATGTTGCAGTCATTTGTAAATTTATCTTTAGCAAAATTTTACTTGCATGTGATATTAAGGCTACTGTCCAATTATTTCTGTATCCCACTGGGGCATCTCTCTTTGGAATGGGCACAAATAGGGATATCTTCCAGTCAGTTGGCCAGGTAGCTGTCTTCCAAATTTATTGGCATTGATGAGTGAGTACATCTAGTGCCACATCAGGTTGTTGAAAGATTGAAATTTTTATTCCATCAATTCCCAGAGGCTTGTCACAAGGAACTCTGAATCTTTCCCTCCACTGTAGAGAAGCCAATGCCTTCAGTACACCTTGGACTTCTTCCTTCAGTACCATTGGCTCTTGATCAAATGCTACCTCTTGAAACGGTTGAGCAGCTACCATTTCTTTTTGGTACCATGACTCTGTGCATTCCTTCCATCTTCTTTTGATGCTTTCTGTGTCATTCAAAATTTTGAGCAAAGAATCCTTCAGTATGTCAAGCTGAGGCTTGAATTTTTTCCTGAATTCTTTCAGCTTGAGAAATGCTGAGTGTGTTTTTCCCTTTTGGTTTTCTAACTCCAGATCTTTGCACATTTCATTATAACATTTGATTTGGTCTTCTTGAGGTGCCTTGTGAGATTATCTTTTCAGCTCTTTTCCTCATTTCTTCCATTTGCTTTAGCATCTCTAACTGGAGAGCAAGTTTCAGAGTCCTTTCTGACATCCATTTTGGTCTTTTCCTTATTTGCCTTCTTAATGACCTTTTGCTGTCTTCCAGTATAATGTTCTTGATATCATCCCCAAACTCTTCTGGTCTTCAATAATTAGTGTATAATGCATCATTTCTGTTCTTGAGATGATCTCTAAATTGAGAACGTTAGCCAAAGCTTTATTAGAAAATATTCGCAAAAAACTTCATTAGAGATTCCTTCTCCACAGAAATTCTTCTGTTTACTTTTCTCATCAAACCAGGCCAATTTTGAAAGTTTTAGTAGGAAATCATTAAGTATCTACATTACAATTCTGATTTGGCCTATTCTGACTTCTTTTTGTTTCCTAATTTAAAAAATATAAAAAAAAAAGAACTCTTTAAAGGACACCCACTTTTCTTCATTTCATTAAGTCAAAAACACTGCATTGGTATGGTTAAATTCCCAGGACCCTCAGGTTTTTACGGATGTCCTAAATAGCTGGTATCATTACTTAGAAAAGTATCTTAAACTTGATACTAACCTTTAAATTATATATATATATATTGCTATCAAATGCTGTCAAATTGATTCTGACTCATAGTGCCGCTGAATATGGTTTGCAAGGAGCAGCTGGTAGGTTTGAACCACCAACCTTGAAGTTAGCAGACTAGTGTTTTTCCTACAGCACCATACCAGGATTCTCCATATATATACATATATATGTTATTGTTGTTGTTAAGTGCCATCGAGTTGGTTTCTGACTCATAGCCACCCTGTACAGCTTTGCAGTCTGGAGTGTTAACCCACAGCGCCACACCAGGACTCCGATATAGATATATAAATTTATGGATATATGTTGTTGTTAAGTGCCGTCGAGTTAGTTGCGACTCAGCGACCCTGTATAGGGCTTCTGAGGAGCGGTTGACAAGTTTGAACCGCCGACCTTGCAGTTCAAACCGACCTTGCAGACCAGCGCATAACTGCAGCGCCACACCAGGACTTATATGTATATATATGTTGTTATTAATATCTGTTGTGTTGGTTCCCACTGAGGAGTGGCTGGTGGACTTGAACCACTGACCTTGATGTTAGCAATCCAGTGCTTACCCTATAGTGCCATGTCAGGAATCTTAATAATTATAAGTGGTCTTTGCATATTAGGAAAATTTCCTTTTTGTTATATGTGTTGTATTTTTCTTACTTTTTTGTTGTGTTTGAGTTTCCTTATGGATTTTTTTGTTGTGTAGAATTTTAAGGTGTTTATGTAGTAGAATTTACTGCTTTTTTTTTTAATGAATTCTGGAAAATACTTTTCTTCTCCTTTTTTCTATTTTTATTTGTGCTTTTTTCTGTATGCTTTAGATTGTAACACATCTGAAATAATTTTATTCTTGACTGAATTATAAAAACCACTGAAGATATGCCTTGAAAACAGAATTATGTACATTTCTTAAAATAATGCCTATACATAAAAGTGCTGAATACCTGCCACTTAATAACACTTTGAAATTTAAAATTTACACTTCTCTGTCAGAAATTGCATACATCTTTTTTTTAAGTTTTAAATTAAAAAAAATTTTTTTGCCACATCTCATTGTTGAATAAAGCCAATATAAAATGAAGTTTTAAGCATAACTAATCCTATATAATTCGTATGCTTTCACTAAAAAGGTTCAAGAGTTTAAAAGCTCATTGTTAAGAGTAGTAGGTGTTTCCTGAGGGGTTGAAAGATAGCCACAGATATCTGAGCCTTTGTATTTAGAGAGAATGCTTTAGCTCAGTTCAGAATCCCTAAAGGTTTCTAGGCACCAGTCAAAGGAGTGTTTCCCAAGCCTGAGTGACACCTGAATGCATGCCGTTGACAACAAAAGTTAAGTCTAAATGTATTCAGGCAGAAGATTACACAGAGGGCCTTTTCAGAAAGGAACACAAGTGCCTGCAATGTGTTCAGTTCATTCAACGTGTTACCAGAACCTGCTAACTCCTTGTTTTTTCTTCCAAATTATATTCTGCAACAATTGTGACAAGAATAAATAAAGCCATTGTGTTTGTACCTTTGTCTATATAAATATGTAATAACCTAAAATAACAATTTTAATTTTGATGATTAATAATGACACTTTGATTAATCATTTACAATGATTATGAGGATAGCGCAGCACAGGGCAATGTGTTGTACATACAATGTGTTGTATATAAGTTTGCTATGAGTCGGAATGGACTAGACGACACCAAACAACAACAATGACACTTTGAGCCGCATGTAAGTCTTATTTCTTAGAGTTTTACTGTCAAAAGCAAAGGAATATACACAAATATATAGTTATAAAAACATCTTCATGGCAATGAAACTATAAGGAACCTGTGCATAAGAATACCTAAATAAGAGCTAAACAGTGCAAAAACAATTTCAAAATTGTTTTAGAAAATCTGTGTGGAGTGGAATAAGGAAGTTGGACTGAATGATCTCTAAATTAATGCTCTAATGCTCTACAATTCTTTGCGTGTGTGTGTGTCCTTAGACTCAGGAGGGTTTACAGAAAGAATAGGACTCAGGAGACTTTACAGAAATAATAGGACTCAAGCTGTGTAAAGGGGATAGTTGAGATGTACATACATAGAAAGATCATCATATAGAAAGCATTATCATCCCAAATGTATCTCAAGTATGTATTTTAATTTGATAAATGCAAATGTATCTATTATATGATTGTATACAATTCTTCTTGTAAAAGACACTGTAAATAAAAAATTGAACAGTAATGCTAAATCTCAGAAGGCAAGTTAGTGAGGAAGAATTAAACGATGCTTATGAACAGTTATTTTCAATTACTTATTCCGTGAATCTTAACAACAATAATGAAAAAAGGAAGAAGAATGTTATCATGTTATCCTTCATTTCTCCACATCATTCAATATAGTTCAATATAGTTAGAGTCAATTATCTATTTTGATTTTAGCAGAGTGCTCTTGGTCTCAGTCCTTCCAGTTAAAATAAAATTTTACGTTATTCATTTATTCTAAAAAAAAAACAAAAAAACAGTACAGAACCACTATCACCACAAAATCTTATTCTTCTCTTTTATCTTTGTCCCATTATTAAATCTGCCATTTTGCTTAGTCCAGCCCAGACAAGCAATGATTGCTCCACCTGGGTGAGTACATACTCAAATCAAAGCTCGGTTATGGATTCTGCTCTTTGTTCTGCTGAGTTCACCATGAACAGGTTACTCAGATCTCTTGTACCCTCAGTTGGCAGTCTAACTGATGAACCTTTCAGAATTGTTAACCAAGCAAATCATTGTTGCAACATCTCTGCTATCATCACTCCTCTGCTCTCCATACGCCTCATTTCAGAATTTGTCTTACTACATTAGAAACAAAGTTCATTTTAGATTACAAACTATTCTTCTTATTAACTAGATATGGCTCAGTGACTTCAGCCTTAGTTCTAAACTTTAAACCCACTGAAAAAGGGTGATGTTTTGACATATAGTAAATTTATGGAAATGGAAAGTAGAGTCTGAAGGTTGTTCTCAAAAGAGCATTTCTAAAATTATGTGTAACAGCAGCTTCGGTCAACAAAGTAATTAAATTTGATGCTATACAGTGATCATGGGAGTCCTGGTGGTGTGCTGTAAGGTAAGTGATGGACCACAGATCAGTTTGAAACATAACATCAGCAATTCAAACTCACCAGCCATTCAGAAACCCTTACAGGGTTACTATGAATCAGAACTGACTTGATAGCACTTTAACACAAACAGTGATCATATGAAAGAGAAAAAAACACCTATTTGGATGTTTAAGTTCTAATAAGTTTCTTTAAGAAAAGGCAGTCTTCTAACCACACATATTTATTAATATAATTCAGTCTTCTAACCACACATAATTATTAATATAATTCTACCTTACGTATTTATTATTTTTAAAATGCTACCAAAGCTGTTACAATGTAGTAAAGTAAATCACAATCCACTTGTTTATTTTGCTGTGCAACTACATCCTCAATATCTTTTCTCCAAAGAGTAAAAACACTTCAACTAAAATATATAATATATATATATATATAAAATATAAATTATAAAGATAATATAACGATATCACAATAATTGTTATGCCCAGATAGTTTTGCCTAGAGATTTTCAGGGTTTTGTTGATTTATTTTTGCTTTGTCTTGCTTTTACAAATTTCTAGAAATTTGAAGTTTCTGGATTATATATAAATGCTCGATTTAGGGACCAAGGAACCTGGGCAGGGTTATTCCAAGTTGAACTCCCAGCTTCTCACATGGTGCTTCATAAAGACATGAATTAGTGAATGAAATGAAGAGAAATAAAAAATATATTTTTTTGTAAAAACTTAACCTAATTCTGCTTAAAGATCGAGAATGCACAGGCAGCTTCTACCTTACTTTCTCTGCCCCTTCTAAAACTTTACTATATATTTAGTAGACTCCTGGTGTGGCGCTATGGATTACTGCTCTAGGCTGCAAAGTCGATTTGAACCACAAGGTCAGTGGTTCAAGCTCACCAGCTGCTCCTTGGAAACTCTTGGTTGCTATGGGTTGGAACCGCTGGACAGCACTTAGTAACAATGTATCTTCAGAGCCATAGACTACTGCAAGGTCCTATGTGAATTGTATTTGCCTCTCTTTCCTCTCTTGTTAGGTGTACTCCCACAGGGTCTTAAGATACTGAGTAAGGGAAGGGTTTCTGGAGTTGTCCGACTGAGCTTTAAATCCAGCTTTGTCCTTCATGGCAGTGTGGCCTTGGCAAATTAGTAAATTTCCTTAGCTATTCTATTTTTTGATCTGTAAAATAGGATTAGTAGTAGCTCCTTCTTCAGATGACAATAAAAATCGCATTAAGTGCATTGCCATCAAATCAACTCCCATTTATAATGATTCTATATGTGGCACTGCAGGATAATGCACTTCACCAAACTGTCAGTTTGAACTACAAGGTTGATGGTTCAAACCCATTGGAAACTATACAGGGCTATTATGAGTTGGAACGACTCAATGGCAATTAACAACAACAACACAGTACTCTCTGGCATCCTGGTGGCGAAGAGATTAAGTGCTTGACTGCTAACCAAAAGGTTAGTAGTTTGAGCCATCAACAATTCAACAGGAGATAGATGTAGCAGTCTGTTTTCCATAACGATTTACAGCCTTGGAAACTCAGTGAGGAGTAATGTTGCTATGTCGTTACTGTTAAGTGCTGGTAAATAGGTTCTGACTCTTAACAACCATATAGACTTTCCAAGGAGCAGCTGATGGGTTTGAACCACTGGCCTTGCAGTTAACAATCCATTGCTGATCCTACAGTGCCATGCCAGGAATGATGATTAAATGAGACACCTCATTTAAAACACTTAGCATTCTGCTACTTGGCCTCATAGGAAATGATAAATGTTAGACATTATTGTTGTTACTATTATTGTAACTGTATTTGTATTCAAGTATAAGCTTCATGAAAGTCCTGGTGTGGCACTGTGGGATAAACACTTGACTGCAAACCATGAAGTTGGTGGCTCAAACCCACCAGCCACTCCTTGGAAACATTATACAGGTTCTCTGTGAGTTGGAACTCACTCCATGGCACTTAACAAAAACATGAGCTTCAGAGAGCAATAATCTATTTATTTTCACTTTGTATCCCAAGTATCTAACATAGATGTGGCACATGCTTGTTGAACTGAACTATGTTCATGATATACAAATATAAAAGTTCCTCTTTCATTTTCTGATTTTTTTGGAGTGAGTATAGGAAAGCACTACTATATTTGTCTTATGAACTATGAATACTGGCCACCTGGTATTTATTTCTAAACTAAAAATTAAATGTCTAGCTCTTTGAAAGGGTAATAATAATTGGCCTATAACTTCAAAGTGAGAAAACCAAAATTTGATCAAAAGCTAGACAGGACACCTGCATGTCTCTCAGCAATTTTTTTCTTGCATAAGCTTCTTGGTTTGAAAAGCGATAGGTAAAGAGATGACCCAGGAAAAGAGATGGTAGTGCCAGGGAAACTTGAGGTTTAGGTTCTCATGTTCATCCTACTATTACACTGAAGGATTGTTCCAGTTGTCTGTGTAGCAAAGTAATTTCCCCACCCACATAGAAAAGAAAACTTTGTTAATTCTTTAACCATGGCTAAATGCCAACCTTTCCACATTACATAAAATTAATTTCAAGAAGGCTTCCTAAAAGACAGCCTGTGTAAATACATGATTATCAAAGAGTTATAAGATCAATGAATGCCCAAATCTGCACTGATTATTAATTCTTTGCTAAGTAAAGCTTTATCTGTTACAGCTACATGTTTGACACAGCACAGCCTCTGCTGGAAGTGAAATGGGAGGTTAGTGAAATGTTTTTCATTTTTAATATTTTCAAGTGTTGATTTTTTTCAAATTATTCAAGAAACTTCATAAAAAGAATTTGTATCTCATATAGGTCCATCTTTAGTACTCCTGTTAGAGCTGTCAGGCCAGAACATAGCTGATTAAGTGATTCCACCAGACAAGGTGGGGCCTATTAAAACATGACATCATTCTGTACACATGGAGCCAAGGAAGAAACGTCTCATATGGTATCTCCAGGAGTACCTTTCCAGAAGACATTTCAGTGATTCAAGCAGCAATGATCCTACTCTCACTTGAGAAAATATTTTATAAGCTATTCATTTTGCTCTTATGAAATTTAGTATTGAATCTTTGAGCTGCACAAGACATTCAAGACCATCAAATCCAACCACTTTGTTTTTGAATTTTGAATTGTGGAAGAATGGAACTAAAATCCAGGTCTCCTGTGGTTTCCATTATACGATGCCCATTCTTAATTACTTAATGCAAAAATAAGTGACTTTTTATTCTTAAGGGGATCTTTATAATCTTTTGTATTATAATTAAGAATAATTTTTCAAGCACTTGTTCTCCTGCCAGAAAGGCGTTTAACTTTATGTTTTTGATACTATAGTATCTATTCACTGTTTTAAAAGATATTTTTAAAAATGCATATCTTTTTTTCTCCTAGGAAAGTTGTTATCTGGCAAAAAATGTAAAAATATGTAAGTTTAATAAAATACTAAAACTAAATGAAATTGTTGTCACTCAAGAACAATGTCAGATTACTCATTTTAGGAAATGTAGTTTAATATCTATTTTATTTTAAAGTCTGATTTAGACATTAAATATATATTGTTGTTGTTAGTGCTATTGAGTCTAGTGATCTTGTATAGGGTTTACAAGGAGTGGCTGGTGAGTTTGAACCACTGACCTTGTAATTCAAACCAACCTTGCAGTCCAACACTTTAACCCAGAAGGCCACACCAGGACTTTATTAAATATATAGGCACTAAAAAATATCTACATGTTTTAACTAGGTAACTAATTATGCAGTAATCTAATAATCCCATATTTTCCCTTTGACTAAAAGGAGCTCTGGTAGTGTAGTGGTTATGAGTCAAGCTGCCAACCTCAAGGTCAGTAGTTCGAAACTACCAGCTGTTCTGCGGGACAAAGATGAGGCATTCTGCTCCTGTAAAGATCTATAGCCTCAGAAATACTGTGCAGGGTTACTAGGAGTTGGAACCGACTCCATGGT
This sequence comes from Chrysochloris asiatica, assembly GCF_000296735.1. Lineage (NCBI taxonomy): Eukaryota > Metazoa > Chordata > Mammalia > Afrosoricida > Chrysochloridae > Chrysochloris > Chrysochloris asiatica. Next base: position 2,393,743 of record NW_006408595.1, read on the forward strand.
ACAACAACAACATCCTGGTAATACAAATACAATTTCATTCATTTAAAACAGTTTGTCCAGTCTTAATCATGAAAGGAGTTAATACATTATTTCTTAAAATTGTCCACATGAAGTCCGCATTTTCCATGGAATTGTCATGGTATGGAATCGGTGAGCTCCAAGGTGCTTTTCTCTGCTTTAACAAGCACAGTATCTGAAATTACTGTCTCTCTCTTGGAGTTCTCTAGGTTTCTCACTTATGAACAGCATCTGACTAAGTCAGTCCAAGAGACAAGCCAATCTCACTGGATGAAGCTTCCAGGGAGTAAATTGTCTTCTTATTCATTATAAAGCAAGTCCTCTTAGACTAGCATTAAGACTCAGACGACTTCATTTCCTCTGTAACCTAGAATGACAATTATCCAATTTGGGGTTAGAATAAACAGGATTTAAATGCTCACTCTGCTATTTAATAGCGGAGTCAACTTTTGGCAAATTAAGAAAATTTACAGGACCACAGTTTGTTAATCTGTTAAGAAGAATGTAATACATACTTTTTAAGGGTATTAGAATGATTATATAAAAAATATGTATAAACTTCCCCCATAGAATGCCTAAAATACAATAGGTTCTGAAGAAATAGTTACCTTGCAAACAAAACACTCCCATCTTCTCATTCTTCAGGTACTTCTAGATCTTCATATTTCAGATGACCAAAGCTAATACTGATTGTTGGGTGGTTATATTTTCTCAGTATTACTTTTTAGACTAATTTACCTTTTTAAAAACTTTGTATAACCTTTAGTTATTTATTTATCACATTTCTGCCGTGTACATTGTAGTAAGACATTTTAACCTAGTGCTTTCCCTCTCTAGAAGACCAGACTCATTAATTAGGTACTGTTTCCTCAGCCACATAGCCAGAGATTTCAGTGCTCCTTAAGGAGATGAATTGAACCTGCGGCCATTCCTGCAGTAAAGCATCTTTATTTTAGATCCCTGAACAGAGAACTAAGTGTTTTATCATAGAGAAAATCAATGACAAATCTGGATGTGGAAGCCAACAAGCTTGATTACCAGTGCTTTGTGACACGGGAAGAACACTTTCATTGACTGATTTCCTCCTTTATGGGATTTCAACAATACCTTAGTGAGAATCTGTCCAAAGGGACAGGAGCACCTTCCTGTACTGTGATATGATACATGTGCACACTCAGACAATTCCCCACTGAGCTTAACTGGAGAAAAAGGAAGACTAGCACACTACTTAAGAAGAGCAAGGCTACCTAATTAACAATTAGACTTACTCCTGTGTTTCCAAAGGCAATAGTGTTCTGTCCATGGTTTAACCATTGAATATTTATTCTGTAGGTTGCCTTGATGGAACTAAACTACCTATTATTTACCCAATTTAATTTAGCTTCATTAGATCACTTCTTAATTCTACCTATTTTTCCAGATCATTAGTATAATGATGGCCTTAGGTATACATAATATGTTTTTTCTTGGCAACTAAATGAAAATATTTCTGTATTCTCAGTACATAGTGATTTGCTTTTGGTTACCTTATGGAGGTCAAGAGGAGCAGAAAATATATTCTTTCATTAGTAAATCCTTTCGTACATTGCACTAATAACAAAAATTTGTGTCAAAACTCAGAGTTAATTACCCATTATAAATCAATCTCCAATGTTATAAATTTAATGTTTTAATTGTTGTTGTTGTTGTTAGGTGCCATCAAGTCGAAACGGACTCATAGTGCCCCTATGCACAGCAGAACGAAACAATGTCCAATCCTGGGCCAACCTCACTGCTGTTGCCACACTTGAGTCCATCAATGCTGCCACCTGGCCAATCCATCTTGTTGGGGGTCTTCCTCTTTTTCTCTGACCCTCCATCTTACCAAGCATGATATCCTTCTCTAGTGACTGTTCCCTCCTGACAATATGTCCAAAGTATGAGAGACGAAATTTGGCCATCTTGGCCTCCAAGGAGCACTCTGGCTGCACTTCTTCCAAAACAGATCTATTGGTTCTTTTGGCAGCCCATGGCACTTTTAGTATTCTACTCCAACACCATAATTCAAAGGTATTGATTCTTCTACGATCTTCCTTATTCACTGTCCAGCTTTCGCATCCATATGAGGTTATTGAAAATACCATGGCTTGGGTCAGGCGCACCTTAGTCCTCAAGCTGACATCTCTGCTCTTCAAAACTTTAAAAAGTTCCTGTGCAAGCAGATTTGCCTAATGCAATACGTCGTCTGATCTCCTGACTGCTGCTTCCACGAGTTTTGATAGTTGATCCAAGCAGAATGAAGTCCTTGACAACTTCAATCTTTTCTCCGTTGATAAAAATGCTGTTTATTGGTCCAGTGGTGAGGATTTTTGTTTTCTTTACATTGAGATGCAATCCATAGCGAAGGCTGTGCTCTTTCATCTTCATCAGTAAATGTTTTAAGTCCTCTTCACTTTCAGCAAGCAAGGTTGTATCATCTGCATATCGCAGGTTGTTAATGAATCTTCCTCCAATTCTGATGCCATGTTTTTCTTCATAGAACCCAGCTTCTCATATTATTTGCTCAGCATAGTTGAATAAGTATAGTGAAAGAATACAACCTTGTCACATACCTTTCCTCATTTTAAAACATTCAGTGTTCCCATGATCTGTTGGAACAAATGCTTCTTGGTCCAGGTACAGATTCCTCATGAGTACAGTTAAGTGTTCTGGAATACTCATACTTCTCAGTGTTGTCCATAGCTTGTAATGATCCACACAATCGAAAGCCTTTGCGTAGTCAATAAAGCATAGGTAAACATCTTTCTGATATTCTCTGCTTTCAGCCAAGATCCATCATACATCAGCAATGATATCTCTCGTTCCATGGCCTCTTCTGAATCCAGCTTGACCCTCTAGAAGTTCTCTGTCAATGTATGATTGTAGCCATTTCTGTATTACCTTTAGCAAAGCTTTACTCGCTTGAGATATCAAAGAAATTGTCCGATGATTTCCGCATTCCATTGTTTTAATAGTTGTTTAATGTTTTAATAGTTGCAGTTTATTAACCAGAGTGCTAGAGAAGAGATGTGAATAGAGAAAAAAAAATTCTCAAAACTATCATTGTAATATTTATATATGTAATACATATGTTGTTGTTAAGTGCCGTCGAGTTGGTTCTGACTCACAAAGATCCTGTATAGGGTTCCCAAGGAGCAACTGGTGGGTTCGAACCACAGGCCTTGCAGTTAGCAGTCCAGTGCTGACTACAGTGTTACACTAGAGCTCTGTAATATATATAACATATAAAGTATATAACAGTTGACAGCTGTCTTTGACCTTGTCATTTGGCAAGCATGGTGAGTCTGTAGGATAAGCACTGGACTTCAAACTACAAGGTCAGTGGTTCAAATCCACCAGCCACTCTGAAGTAGAAAGATGAGGCTTTTTGTTCCTGTAAAGACTCACAGCTTTGGAAACCCTATACAGGGTCACTATGTGAACCAACTCAAAGATACATAACAAAAACAAAGTTACCTTTAACCATGAACTGTATATACACATATACAATTGTTGTTAAGTGCTGTTGAGTTGATTCCAACCCCCTAGTGACCCTGTATAGGGTTTGGAGCAGCTGGGGAGCTTGAACTGCCAACCTTGTAGTTCAAACGGCTTTGCAGTCTGGTGCATTAACCCACAGCCTCACACCAGGAAACTTTTCTCTCTCTCTCTCTTTTTTTTTTTTTTCTCTCTCTCCCTCCATATATTTATATATATATATACATA
>NW_006408595.1:2397633-2401824 GCF_000296735.1 Chrysochloris asiatica
ATATATATATATATATAGAGAGAGAGAGAGAGAGAGAGAGAGAGAGAGACAGATATGCTATGATATAGATTGTTTCTGCTGCTATCATAACTGTATGGGTTTATATACAATTTTCTTTCTTGGCATGGTGAATTTGGACTTTTCAATAATTGAAAATAGCTTTTATCCAGGTATATGCCCAGTCATTGTTAAATATGTATTTTTAAAAGGAGGCAATGAATATAAAATAAAGCACAGATTAATTATACTGTTATATAATTATTTCTATTGCCAGAAAACTTCAACTTGATGAACACCTTTGATTTATAAAACCCTTCAATCTTATGTGTTTATATTCAATCTTGAAATAGGAATGAGAGTTTTATTTAAAATAAGATACTTTCTACTCAGTGGATGCAAGGCTTTGAACTGCCCCTTCTAAAATACAATCAATTTTAGCTCACAATATTGGCATATATTTAGTAACAACTGTAGAATTTCTATGGATATTTATTCTTTGTGATGAAACTCAAGATAAGTTATAACATAAAAATAGTCCTTGATTGTTTAAAAATATTACAAATGAGATAAAAGGATCAAGTTGAGTTCGAATTTGCAGCTCATATTTGCTTTCATTTAATGTTATTGAAGTATGTAAACATGACCAAGATCATGGGTTTCTAGCTAGTAAACCAGGGTTAGAAATGTTCTTCAGCCTATTACAAATATGTGTATTCAGGAAAGGAAATTGCTGTGTTAGGTTTTGATATGTCTGAGTTCAATTATTTCCTGTTTTGGAAACCATTGTGCCCAGTCAATCAGGCTGCATGGTTTTATTCTTCCTCTGCAAAGGGAATCGGTCTGCTTTGTGGGCATGGCTTCCAAATATTTCAGTAGTTAAACCACGAAGAGTAAAATGCATTACATGCCTGTAGCTAAAAAATGTTTGTTTTTATATGTTGTGATTTTTCACTTTTAAAATACTTTTTATCTATACCCCAATAGAACTTGGATTTTTAATTCAACTTTCCATTTATCTTACACAATTTTAGTAAAATGAGACGTAAATTTGTAGTTACAGAAGATTCTTTATTATTCAGTTGAGCCACAAATAACTTCAGTTTTTCCTAATAACATTTTGAATATAATCTACTAATGAATGATAAGCAAGTTAATTGATTTAATGACTTTGCAGTCTGATCCCACAGTGCCACACACCAGGACTCCTTTATATTATTTAGTATACACAAAATCCTTTTTTTTTTTTTTCCCCGGTAGAACTTCTCCTCTGGCCATCTGTTTCTAGGAGAAGCTGCCTATTGTACTACCCATCTACCATCAGTCTCAGTGATTGAGCCAAGACAGGCTAATAGTAGTCATTCCCCAAGACTTTCTAAGTTAGAGAAGGCATTAAGTGTTAGATATATTTATCAATTTGCGAATTGTCTATGACCATTTATTTATTATTTAACATTTTTATAGATTGGTTTAAAATTCCTCCTCACATAATAAATATAGTTGCATCTTTTATTTTATTATGGAATTTAATATCTTTAGATAGTCAAAAATATTTTATTCTTGATGCTGCTAAATTTAGAAAGTTTTCTTACTCCAGTGTTTAATTAATGCTCTCAGAGTAGAATATCAGACACTCTCAAAATTCTAAGCATTTCTTCACTCACTTTTTTGTCTAAGCACCAAATAGTCAATCATCTCCTTCAACTTTGCCAGAAACTGCTAGCAAATCATTCCTAAGGAGCTCGAATTTAGTAAATGAGGAGATAATATTCTTACTGCATTGTTTTGTTTCAGGCTCAGGACCTCCTACTGAGAAGTGGTTGAGCATTGGAACTCTATTTACAAATGTTTAAAGAAAGAGAGAAAGAAAGAAGGCGTCTGTGCACCTGTTGCCCAGCTGTAGCAACAGCCTTACAGGGACACAGCATGTAGGCCGTGTGCTCGCCAGTTATTTCTCTCCCATGAAGTGTAAATGTGTTGCTGTTTGAAGTATTTTTCTCGGAAGCATCAGGTCTGGCCAAGTCTTCAATGTGGTTTTCTGTGAGAGATTCTGCCTTGCCTACCATCTTCTTTAATTTGTGGAAAGTAATCAAGAGTGGCTGATTTCTAAATGCAGGAAGAGCTGATGTAATATTCTACAACATGAAATTTTAAAGAATAGTAAAATTGAGAGAAAAAGAGAGACCAAGAAAAAAGTGACTGGACTTTTTAGCCATTTTTTGTATTTTTCCATTATCACTGGAAGTTCTATTGGACAATGTTGCTCTGGGGCTTTCTATTTCTTTAAAAATAAAGTTCAGATAACGTTTTGGGCAGTTATGAGGTTCACATCAAGTTCTACTTCCCTTTAGATCTTACAAAACCTTCATATTTTCCTGTCTAGCAACAGAGATTTGGATAAATTGTGGTATGGTGCTTATTTTTTTAAAACACTTTATTGTGAATTGATTGAAGATTTACAGAACAGATCATCAGTTTTACATTCAACAAAGCATACACCTTGTTTCATCTCAATGATAGCAATCCCATCCTTGTAACAACAGTTTTCCCATTTCCTCCCTATGCTTCTTATTTCTGTTCCACCCTCTTTCCCATCTCTTCTCAACTTCGTCCTTAGGTAAATTTTGTCTGTTTGATCTTGAATGAGTGATCATTCCATGATGATCATAGCTTACTAGTACTGCTGTTCTGCCTGTATCTCTCTACTGCTAGACTTAAAGGTGGGCTATGGAGGTGAGTTCTGTATCAGATGTGGTTGATGACAATAGTCTTGCTCCTCTAGTCTCTTTCTGACACGTAAACCCAGTCTTTTTTAAAAAATAGTTTTGTTCCACAATTTTACCCAATCTATCTTGAACCCTCTAATGTGATCCCTTTCAGAGCAGTTGATAGTGGTAGCTGGGTACCATCCAGGTCTTCTAGTCTGAGTTGCGGTGACTGATATTCATGTTTCATTGGTTCATTGGATTAGTTGATTCCAAGTATCTTCAAATTTTTATCATTTTTCTTTCTTCCGCACATGGAGAGACCAATCATTGCACCTTTTATGATCCTCATGAGCTTTTAAGACCCACTACTCACCAAATGTAGAACATTGTCTTTGTGGATTATGTTATGCCAATTGAGCCTGAGACTATGATCTGGCACTCATTGCTGTAAGATGTTTACTAATATCTAAGAAGTTTTCATCATTTTGTCCTCTGTATACTCCAATGGGGACTCCTTGTGTGGCACTGTAGGATAAGCACTGGATTGCTAACCACAAGATCAGAAGTTCAAACCCACCAGCTACTCCTCAGAAACCCTATTCAGGGTCACTATGAGTTGGAACCAACCTGATGACATTTAACAACAAATAGCAATCCTTCAATAGGGACTCCTGATGTGGCACTGTAGGGTAAGTACTAGACTGCTAACCACAAGGTCAGCAGTTCAAACTCATCAGGTGCTCCTTGGAAAACCTTTACAGGATTGCTATGAGTTGTAACTGACTTGAGACCACCACAACAACATGCTCCATTGGTGGTGTGTTTTAAACATTGCTCAGCAGTGAAAATGAACACATTACAGTTAGTGATATGTGACCATTACACATCATTACAGTTAGTAAGCACTGATAAGTTTTGTAACATAGTATTGAGCAAAAGAATTAAGGTACAAAACAATACTATATATGTTCTTTTATATATAAAGTTCAGAAAAGATGCATGTTGCTGTTGTTTTTGTTAGGAGCTGTTGTTTTGGTTCCAACTCATAATACCCCTATGCATAACAGAACAGAACACTGTCGCGTCCTGAACTATCAACAAAATTGTTATGTTTGAGCCCATTGCTGCTGCAACTGTGCCAATCCATCTTACTAAGGGTCTTCTTCTTTTGCCTGACCCTCCACTTTATCAAACATGTCCTTCTTGAGGGACTGGTTTCTCCCGATAACACATCCTAAGTATGAGAGAAAAAGCCTCATCATCCTGGCTTCTATGGAGCATTTTGACTGTACTTGGTCCAGCACAGACTTGTTCATTCTTCAAGCAGTCCATGGTACTTCCAGTATTCTTCTCCAAACTATAGCTCAAATGCATCAAATCTTCTACAGTCTTCCTTATTCATGCTTCAAATTTCACATGCATATGTTGTTGTTGTCATGTGCCATCGAGTAGGAACCGACTCATAGCGACCCCATGCACAGCAGAA
>NW_006408595.1:2405220-2421775 GCF_000296735.1 Chrysochloris asiatica
TAAGTCCCCTTGGCTTTCAGCAAGCAAGGTTGTATCATCTGCATATCGCAGGTTGTTAATGATTCTTCCTCCAATCCTGATATTATGCTCTTCTTCATATAATCCAGCTTCCTGACTATTTGCTCAACATAGAGACTGAATAAGTATGATGAAAGAATACAGCCCTAAGGCACACCTTTTATGATTTTAAGTCATTTAGTATCCACTTATTCTGTTCTAACAACTGCTTGTTGATCTCTGTACAGGTTCCTCATGAGCACAATTAAGTGTTCTGTAACTTAATTATTTTCCAAAGTTATCTGTAGCTTGTTGTGATCCACACAGTCAAAAGACTTTGCATAGTTAATAAAGCACAAGCAATCATTTTTCTGATATTCTCTGCTTTCATCCAAGATTCATCTGACATTGGCAATGATGCCACTAATTCCGTGTCTTTTTCTTAAGGGAGCTCTATGACTTTGTAGGATAAGCATGGGACTTTGAACCATAAAGTTGGCAGTTCAAGACCACCTGCAACCCTTTTGGAAAAAGATGAAGTTTTCTACTCTGGCAAAGATTTACAGCCTCAGAAACCCTATACAGAATCAGAAACAACTCGATGGCACTTAACATCAAAAGTGTCCTCTCCTGGATCCATCTTCAAATTATGTCAGTTCTCTGTTTACACTGCAGTGTTATAGCTGTTTTTGAATTATCATCAGCAAAATTTTACTTGCATGTGATATTAATGATATTGTTAAATTACTTCCACATTCCATTTGGTAACTTCTCTTTGGAATGGATACAAATACAGATCCCTTCTAATCAGTTGGTCCAGTACCTGTCTTCTAAATTCCTTGACATAGATGAGTGAGTGACTACAGTGCTGCATTAGTTTGTAGAAAGATGTCAATTAGTATTCCATCAATTCTTGAGCCTTGTTTTTTGCCAATGTCTTCAGTGTAGCTTGGAAATCTCTCTTCAATACCATCGGGTTTTGATCATATGCTACTTCTTGAAATGGCTGAACAGCTACCATTTCTTTTTGGTTTAGTGACTCTGTGTACACCTTCCATCTTCTTTTGATGCTTGCTGCATCAGTCAATATTTTGTCCATGTTGTTGTGTTGTTAATTGCCCTGGAGTCAGTTGCGACTCCTAGAGACGCTGTACAGGGTTTTCAAGGAGTGGCTGTTGGGTTTGAACCTCTAACCTTGTAGTTCAAACCAACCTTGCAGTCAATGTTTGTCCTACAGCACCTCATCAGTCCTTCAGTATTTTAAGTTGAGGCTTGAATTTTTTTCTTCTATTCTTTGGGCTTGAAAAATGCTGAGTGTGTTTTCCCTTTTGGTTTTCTAACAACAGGTTTTTTACCCATTTCATTATAGTACTTTGTCTTCTCAAGCTGCCCTTTGAAATTTTCTGATCAGCTCTTTGATGTTCTCATTTCTTCCAAATGCTTTAGCATTTCTACTCTGGAGAGCAGATTTCAGAATCACTTCTGATATCCATTGTGTTTTTTTCTTTCCTTCCTGTCTTTTAAATGACCTTTTTCTATCTACCTGTATGATATTCTGGCTGTCATCCCACATCCAAAGTCATCCTTCTGGTCTTTAGTCACTAGTGTCTAATGCATCAAATCTATTCTTGATGTGGTATCTAATTTCAGCTAGGATATTCCAAGTTTATATTTTGACTCTCATGCACTTGTTTTCATTTTCTTCAGGTCAGCTTCAACTTGCAATTGATGGCCTGTTCCACAGTTGGCACCCGGTTTTCTTTGGGTTGAGGATACTGAATTTTCCTACTGTTTCTTTTCACATATGTAGTAAATTTAATTCCTGTGTATTCTATCTAGTAAGGGCTATGTGTATAGTCACCATTTATGTTGTTTTTAAAAAGTGTTTGCAATGAAGAAGACATTGGTCTTGCAAAGTTGCATCTCCATTAGATATCCAGCATCATTTCTATCACCAAGGCCATATTTTCCAGCTATTGATCCTTCCTCTTTGTTTCCAACTTCATATTCCAATCACCAGCAATTATTAATGCATCTTGATTGCATGTTTGGTCAATTTCAGACTGATGAAGTTGGCAGAATTCTTCAATTTCATCATTACTGGCTTTAGTGTATAAATTTGAATAATAGTGACATTAATTGGTTTTCCTTGTAGATGTATGAATAGTATCCTATCACAGACAGCATTGTATGTCACAATAGATCTTGAAATGTTATTTTTGACAATGAAAGCCATTCCTTTGGAAGTGGTCATTCCTGGCATCGAAGACCATATGATTGTCCAATTCAAAATGGTTAATGTCAGGTCATTCCAGCTCACTAACACTTAGGATATTGATCTTTATGTATTCCAGTTCATTTTTGATAACTTCCAATTTTCCTAGATTCGTACATTCCATGTTCTGATTATTAATGGATGTTTTCAGATGTTTCTCCTCATTTTGAGTGGTGCTCCATCAGCAAATAAAAGTCCTGAATGTTTCACTCCATTTGCGTCATCACAGTCAACTCTACTTTGAGGAGGCAGCTCTTCTCCAATCCTATTTTAACTGTCTTCCAACCAGAGGGACTCATCTTCCAGATATGTCATCATATCTGACAATATTCTAGTGCTATTCATAATGTTTCAATATTCAATATTCTGGTGCTAATTGACAGTGTTCCACTTCTATTTATAAGGTTTTCAATGGCTAAACATTCAGAAGTGGTCTGGCTCTCATTCTTCCTACTCTGTCTTAGTCTGCAAGGTCTGCAGGAACCTGACTACCATGGGTGACCTGCAGGTATTTCAATACCAGTGTTGTAGCTTACCGCAACATGGAAGCTAGCATGGTATGAAAAAGTGACAGACACATGGTGGAAAGGATGCATGCAAATGTGGTAAAAAAAAAAAAAAATTATAACAAAATCAAGGCAGTGAGAAAATTCTTTGGGTTATAAGTCATAATAGTCATATGTTTAGGGAAGAGGATGCAATCTTGAAAGAATAGAGTGCTTTTAGTTAAAAAAAACTTAAAAAAAAATTTTTTTTTAGTTTGTGCTGGAAAAGTTCTATTTCCTAACCTGTGGTGGTAGCATTAGTGTTTACTTTGTAATTTTTTACTTTAATGTGCATTTTTTCTATACATTTTTCTGAATGTGTGTTACAATTTTAATAAAAATAGGCTAAAAAATCACTTTCATAGTTTGACTTGCTTACTTCCTTGGAAATGTGGAATCACTTATTTTTTATTTTTTTTATTACTGTTTGGTTTTTTTTTTTAAAGCTTTTGTTGTCAATTGAGTGATAGTTTACATGGGAGAACATCAGCTTTGCATACATCCTATCATATTTCGTTTCATTGCAATGACTACAATCCCTTCCAGACATCATCATTCAACAGCATTTGCGTTCATTCCAGTTTTTTTTCTTTTTGGTGGGTTTTTTTGGATGTACACCAAAGTATTAGGAATATATAACCATTTAAACAACCAAAGAGTACACCCCCAAGCCTGCCCTCTGGCCATCAGCACACAGACCCCCTCCCTGGCTGAGTTCAGAGTCCCCTGCCGCTCCATCTCTCCATGTCATCGTCTCTGCCTCCATCTCTGGCATCACTGCTTCTCTGGATAGGGTCCCGCACTCCACTCTTCTCCCTTGATGGTCTCAGGGTCCTGGACTGCAAGATCAACCACTCCCCTCCTTCTGTTACAAAATGTCCACATTTACATTTGCAACACTCACAATCAGTCCTGATAGCAATTATGGAATCACTTTTAAACTGACATAACTGAGGGATTATTCATAACTGCATGGTATCTAGGCATAAGTGTACAAATCTTAAGTGACAAAACTTTTTTTAATGACAAATCTTTAGTGACAAACCTGTTAGTGATGAGAGTAAATCCTTACTTTAAAAATGTTGCCAGTAGATTATGATAAACATTCTTAAACAAAAATAAAATCACTTTCTTACTCCCTGGGAGCGTGCCTAAACTAGATGACACAATTTTATTCATTAGTTTCTGGATGTTTTAAATATCTTTGCTGTTTGCTGTCATTTTCTTTTATATGTCATGTCAAATGAAAGATGAATGGACATGTTTATAGATTTATAAGTTAAAACTAATCAGCTCGAGGCACTTGTTAAGAACAAGTTAGCACAAACATTAACCTACCCCTATTAAATCCAGTTATAGTAACATTTTTCAGTTGAAAATATTTCTAATATTCAAAATAATATTTTATGTTATTATAAATTGAGCCCTTGTCATTGGAATAATTGCTTATACAACAAACCAGAAGGATGATTTGCACTCAGTTATCTCTAGAACCTGAGCTTGTCTACAAAGATGTGAAGCTGAAAGCATTACCAGATGCACCACGATCTGGTTCCTGATTACCCTCCAAATCAGTACCCCTTTCACCAAACATCCTTCTATGCCCATATCCCACCAAATAGTAAGTGAATATTAATGTACATGTTGATTTTTATATTTCCATGCCTTAATTGTTTGTATCTAACTTATAACCCCTAACTTTGGCTTATAAATTTGAGAAATCAAATCAAGCCAGGTTAAGATCAAAGGAAACTTAAAAAAAAAAATTATATTAAATATTACTGTAAAATTCCAATTCTGAAGGATGAAACTACTATAAAAATGTCCTTCTGGATTATTTCTTTCAGATTTTCCACACACATACACATGCACACAGCTTTTCCCACATGAGATGATACCACTTATATTGCTCTTTCCATTTTTTCTTTTTTTTTTTTCCATTTAACGGACAACTTTCTGAGACAGTATTAGAGAATAAAGTAAAGGTAGACTTTGTTTGGTAGTGACTTCATTATATTGATAGATAGTTAGGATATGTCTAATTTTAAATGGGAATTTATGGACATTACGGTGGGACTAAGTAACCCTGGAATGGAGCTCTGGGAGCATAGTGGTTACAAATCGGGCTGCTAACCTCAGGGTCAGCAGTTCTAAACTACCAGCTGTTCCTCAGGAGAAAGATGAGGCTTTCTGCTCTCATAAAGATTTACAGCCTTGGAAACCCTGTACAGGGTCGCTATGAGTTGGAACCTACTCCACAGCACACAACAACAACAACAAGGAGCTCTGGTAGTGCAATGGTTAAAAACTTGCCTGCCAACCAAAATATTAGTGCTTTGAAACCACTAGGCACTCCACAGTGGAAAGCTATGGCAGTCGCTTTCCATAAAGATTCTAAGTAGGAATTCTATAGGGCAGGCAGATCTACTCTGTCCTATATGGTCATATAAGTTGGCATTGATTTGATAGGACTTGGAACATTTCGTTCTGTTATCAGCAGCACCTAAGAACAACATTCTGTCACTATCACATACAATACAAGGAAAAGTTGATCATAAGCGAAAATAGAGGAAGCAAGGCAATTCTGCAGCAGATGTTCTTTGACTTTCTTTTCAGAGTTCTATGACTATATCTCTCAGTTCAAATTCCCTAGAGAGAATTATATTAATTTCACTAAGCATCAATGCCATTCTTGGTCCAATTAGATTTCACCAAGGGATCAGAATCACATATATAACATGGCTGATGTCAATGTCACATAATATATATGAATTGATAATTGGAAAACCAATTTATTCTGTGAACTGTCACCCAAATCACAATATTAAAAAAGAAAAGGAAAACATGGTTGCCAAGTATTAACATGTGAAGTGAAAGCCAGGAACCATAGCTTATTTGAATTCGAATTTCTTGTGCCTGTACAATAGAGTCCCAGTGTGGTGCTGTAGGATAAGCACTAGACTGTTAGCCACGGGTCAGCAGTTGAAACCCACCAGCTGCTTCATGGAAACCCTGCATAGTGTCACCACAAGTCAGAACCAACTCAAAGGCACTTGACAACAACAAATACAATGTCTTGGAAATCATGGTGACTCTAGGATAAGTACTGGACTGAGAATCACAAAGTTAGCAATTGGAGCCCACCAGCTACTCCATGGAAGAAAGTGGAGGCTTTCTGCTCCCACCAAGATTTACAGCGTTGGAAACTGTATACAGGGTCACTATGAGTTGAAACCAACTTGATGGCACTTAACAACAATACGGTGTCTTGACTTCTCCATTGGAAGAATTTTGTCAAAGTAGTTTTCAGGACTTTTCTGTAATAGAATGTTCGCTCATTTTTGCCTTTGCTTCAATGTTTACCTAATCCTGCACCCTAAATTAAGGATCCCTGGGTTATTAGTTAGGCTGTTATCCACAAGGTCATCAGTTCGAATCTTCCAGCCTCTCTGTGGGAGAAAGATGAGGCTTTCTGATCCTGTAAAGATTACAGCCTCAGAAACCCTATACAGGGTTGCTATGAGCCAAAACCGATTCCACAGCACACCACCATCACACCCTAAATTGAAAGCTTATTGCTATGACAGACCCTAAGGTTCAGGTTCAAATGGTCCATTCCTGCTGCACTTTCATAAAGGGAGTGAAAGAAAGTCTGTAGGAAATTTTAATAATAGAACTTGGCTTTGGATATTCAATACGCTCACCCCAGTCACTTTCTCAAGCTCCAGATCTATAAGTAAAACTGATTGCCAACACCTTCATTTAAAACCTCCAGTGGGCACTTCAAGTCAACATTTCCAAAATGGAATTTATTTCCTTCTCACAGATTTTTACTATTTCAGGGTTATCTTAATTAACAGCATCTCTAGTCAACTTCTTTGTCAACATTGCTTTTCAGCACCCATTCCTGTCAGTTCTTTCTCCATTTTGTTGTTGTTAAGAGCCATTGAGTTAGTTCCAACTCACAGTAACCTTATGCATAACACAACAAAACACTGCCAATCCTGTGCCATCCTCACAATTGTTACCATGTTTGAGACCATAAGTGTTGCCACTGTGTCAAGCCATCAATCCATCTAATTGTGGCTCTTTCTCTTTTTTGTTGACTGTCTACTTTGCCAAGCATGATATGCTTCTCCAGGGGCTGGTCCCTCCTGATAACATGTCCAAAGTATGTGGAAGTAAGTCTTTCCGTTCTTGCTTCCAAGGAACATTCTGACTGCATGTTTTCCTATGGTCTTCGTTATTCGTTGTTCAGCGTTCCCATGCATATGAGGCACTTGAAAATACTTTCACCTTAAGGTATCTCAAATATCTCCACTTCATTCCAATCCACTGCTACTGCCCTAGGCAATTATCTTCTCTAGTCTGAACAACTGCAACTTCTAACTCATCTAACGCATCTCCTGATTCTATTCTGACTCCAGTCAATCATTTATCAACCTGGCAATCAGTGTGCGCAAGACTGATCACTTCACTTCTCTTCTTACAACTATTTTCTGAAAAAAAAAAGTCCACAAAGTCCTTAGTGTGGCACAACATAGTATGGCATTCATTATACAGTATGCAAGACATTTCATGAATTGGCCCCTTCTTCCATCTGTAGTTTCATCTGGCCTTTCTCCTTCTGTCTCATTATCCTTTCTCTCTGTTCTCTTGTAGCTAATTCATTTCTAGAAGTGGTAGTCTTCTAACTTGACTACACATTCAGGATTTAAAATAATCTTGCTGTACAAATCACTCCAGGCCAATTTAGTCAGACTCTCTAGGGGTAGAACCCAGGCATTAGTATTCTATAAATTCCTAGAGTCTTGTTTCTTATTAATACCTTCAATACAGTTTGGACTCCTTCCTTCAAATGCCATCGATTCTTGGTCACATGGTACCTTTTGAAGTGGTTTAAAGAAAAATATTTTAAAGTTCCCTAGATGAATCCTATGTTCCATTAAAATTAGGCAACTTAATAAATCTTTGTGTATGTTTACTTCCTCTCCTTGGCCTAATGTCCATCACCCTTCAACTTTATTTTTGTGCTTCCTTAACCCCAAACTGGCTAGGTCCTACTAGTCCCACAGATCTTATTTTAAAATCCATATTCTCTGATTTTATTGATGATAGAGGATATGTTAAATGAATGTTGTTGTTGTTGTTAGGTGCCATCAAGTCGGTACTGACTCAAAGAGACCCTATGCACAACAGAACAAAATACTTCCCTCTCCTGGACCAACCTCATAATCATTGCTACTCCTGAGCCCATCGCTGCTGCTACTGTACCAATCCATCTCGTTGGGGGACTTCCTCTTTTTCTTCAATCCTCCACTTTACTAAACATGATATCCTTCTCCAGTGACTTGTCCCTACCGATAATATGTCCACAGTATGAGAGACGAAGTTTGGCTATCCTGGTTTCCTAGAAGCACTCTGGATATACTTCTTCCAACACAGATTTGTTTGTTCTTTTGGCAGTCCATGATACTTTTAATATTTTTCTCCAATACCATAACTCAAATGCATCAATTCTTATATGGTCTTCTTTATTCACTTTCCAACTTTCACATGCATATGAGGTCACTGAAATTATCATGGCTTGTGTCAAGTGCACCTTAGTCCTCAGACTGACATTTTTGCTCTTCAACACTTTAAAGAAGTTGTGTGCGGCATATTTGCCTAATACAATATGCCTTTTGATTTCTTAACTACTGCTTCCATGAGTGTTGATGGTTGATCGGAGTAAAATTAAGTCTTTGACAACTTCAATTTTTTCTCCATTTATATGGATGTTGCTTATTGGCCCAGTAGTAAGTATTTTTGTTTTCTTTACATTGAGATGCAACCCATACCAAAGGTTGTGGTTTTTGAACTTCATCAGTAAGTATTTTAAGTCCTCTTCACTTTCAGCAAGCAAGATTGTATCACAGGCTGCTAATGAGTCTTCCTCTATTCCTGATACCACGTTTCTCTTTATATAATCCAGCTTCTCTAATTATTTACTCAACATACAGATTGAATAATTATGGTAAAAGAATACAACCCTTTCACCCACCTTTCCTAGTTTTAAACCATTCGGTGTTCCCTTGTTCTGTTCGAACAACTGCCTCTTGGTCTATGTATAGGTTCCTCATGAGCACAATTAAGTGTTCCAGAATCCTCAAATGTCACAATGTTTTCCACAGTTTCTTATGATCCACACAATCGAAAGTTGTTGCATAGTCAGTAAAGAACAGGTAAACATCTTTCTAATATTCTCTGCTTTCAGTCAAGATCCAGGTGACATTAGCAGTGATATCCCTCATTCCACATCCTCTTCTGAAACTAGTTTGAACCTCTGGAAGTTCTCTGTCAATGTATGATTGCAGCCATTTTTGTATTACCTTTAGTAAAACTTTACTTGCCCAGTGACATTGTCCAGTGATTTTCGCATTCTGTTGAGTTACCTCTCTTTGGAAGGGGCAAATTCTAGTCAGTTGGCCGGGTAGTTGTCTTCCAAATTTCTTGGCATAGATGAGTGAGTGCCTACAGTGCCGCATCAGTTTGTTGAAAGATTTCAATTTGTAGTCCATCAATTCTAGGTGCCTGTTCTTTGCCAATGCCTTCAACACACCTTGGACTTCTACCTTCAGATTCATTGGCTCTTGATCATATGCTACCTCTTGAAATAGTTTTACAATGACCTTTTTTAAAAGTTTTTATTGTGAGGTTTACATGGGAGAACATCAGCTTTACACTCATCCTATCGTATTTCATTTCATTGCAACGATTACGATCCTCTCCATGCATTATCAAATAACCAAAGAGCACACCACTCAGGCCCGCCCCCCGGCCGCCAGCACAGACCATTTTCTTTTGGGTACAATAACTCTTGAGTATTCCTTCCAACTTCTTTTGATGCTTTCTGCATCATTCAATAATTTACCCAAAGAATCATTAAATAACGAAAGTCGAGGCTTGAATTTTTTCCTCACTTCCCTCAGGTTGAGAAATGCTGAGCATGTTCTTGGTTTTCAAATTCCAGGTCTTTGCACATTTTGTTATAATATTGGACTTTGTCTTCTTGAGCTGACCTTTGAAATTTTCTGTTCAGTTCTTGTGTCTCCTCATTTTGTCCATTTGCTTTAGCATCTCTACACTGGAGAGCAAGTTTCAGAGTCTTTTCTGACATCCATTTTGGTCTTTTCCTTCTTTCTTGTCTTCTTAATGACCTTTTGCTTTCTTCCTTATGATGTCCTTGTTGTCATCCCACAATTCTTCTGGTCTTCGGTCTTTAGTGTTTAATGTATCAAATCTGTTCTTCAGATGCTCTCTAAATTCAGGTGGAATATATTCAAGGTCATATTTTGGCTCTCGTGGGCCTGTTTTAATTTTCTTCAGCTTAAACCTGAACTTGCATATGAACAATTGATGTTCTGTTCCATAGTCTGTTCCTGGCCTTGTTTTGGCTGATGATATGGAGCTTTTCCACTGTCTCTTTCCACAGATGTATCAGTTTGATTTCTGTGTTATTCTAACTGATGAGGTCTATATGTATAGTCACCTAGTATGTTGTTTTAAGGTATTTGCAATGAACAAATCATTGGTTTTGCAAAATTCTATCTCTACCATCATTTCTATCACCAAGGTTGTTTCCACTGATGTTTCCAGCCTTTGCATTCCAATCACCAGTAATGATCAATATAACTTGATTGCATGTTTGATCAATTTCAGACTGAAGTAGCTGGTAGAATTCTTCAATTTCATCATCACTGGCTTTTGTTATTGGTGCATAAATTTGAACAATGGTAATATTAACGGGTCTTCCTTGTAGACATATGAATATTATCCTATCACAGACAGTGTTGTACTTCATGGCAGATATTGGTATGTTCTTTTTGATGATGAATTTAACACCATTCCCTTTCAATTTGCCATTCCTGGCATAATAAATCATGTGATTGTCAGATTCAAAATGGCCAATAACCAGTCTATTTTAGCTCACTAATGCCTAGGATATCGATGTGTATGTGTCCTGTTTCATTTTTGACAATTTCCAATAGTCCTAGATTTGTACTTCATACATTCCATATTCTGATTATTAATAGGTGCTTACAGCTGTTTCTCTTTCTTTCTTCATTTGCTGATGGGTCATATCAGCAAATGAAGGTCCTGAGGGCTTTACATTCATCACTGTCAATTCACTTTGAGAAGGCAGATCCTCCCCAGTGGCATTTTGAGTGCCTTCCAACTTGAGGGACTCATCTTCCCGCACTATATCTGACAGTGTTCCACTGTTATTCATAAGGTTTTCATTGACTAATTTTTGGAAGCAGTCCATCTCTCCTTCTTCATAATCTGTCTCCATCTGGAAGCTCATCTGAAACCTGTCCACTCCTGGTGACCCTGCTGGTATTTTAAATACCCATGGCAAAGCTTCTAGAATCACAACTCACAAGCCACCACAGTACAGCAAACTGATAGACAAGTGCTGGTGTTATGTGAATAGACAGTTTGAATTATGAAACACTCATAGATCTTTAAGTTCATATTTATAAATTATCCTTTGAACTACTTGCTATCTTATGTGCCATATATTTGAAGACTCACTTGTGTTTGTCAGACTGGTGCTGGCTGTGTGCTGTGGAGTCAGTTCCAACTCTCAGCGACCCTGTACAGGGTTTCTGAGGCTATAAATCTTTACGGAAGCAGAACGCCTCCTCTTTCTCCTGCGGAACAGCTGGTAGTTTCGAACTCCTGACCTTGTGGTTCGCAGCCCAATTCATAACCACTATGCTACCAGAGCTCCTTTGTCAGACTAATAATATAATAATTACATTCATTATTTAAGTTAAATTGCCACTCTCAGGGTTTCTGAGCTCTGGTGGCATAGTTGTTTAGCACTTAACCAAAAACTTCTGCAGTTCAAACCCACTAGAGCAGCTCGAAAAAACAAAGTATTATAGTGAAATGTGCAAAGACTTGGATTTAGAAAACCAGAAGGATAAACATATTCAACATTTTTCAAGCTGAGAGAACTGAAGAAAAAATTCAGACATTGAGCTTGCAATATTGAAGGACTCTGTGTTCAAGTTATTGAATGATACAGGAAACATCAAAAGAAGATTGACGGAATACACAGAGTCACTGTACCAAAGAAAATTGGCCGATTTTCATACATTCAATAGGTATTACATTATCAAGAACCAATGACAATGAAGGAAGAAGGCCAAGCTGCATTGAAAGTATTGGTGAAAACCAAGCCTAGAAGAATTTTTGAAATACAAATTGAAATATTTCAACAAACTAATGCAGTCCTGGAGGTGATCATTTGTCTATGTCAAGAAATTTGAAAGAGTCAAACGATGGAAGGAGATTCATATTTGTGCCCATTTCAATATTATTAATATCACATGTAGGTAAAACTTTTCTGAAGATAATTTTTAAATGATTGCAATAGTACATTGATAGGGTGCTGTCAGAAGTTCAAGCTGGATTCAAAAGAGGATGTAGAATGAGAGCTATCAATGCTGACCTCAGATAGATCTTGGGTAAAAGGAAGGAGTACCAGAAAAAATGTTTACTTGTGCTTTATTGGCTATGTAAAGGGACTTGACTGTGTATATTATAACAAAGTACTGATAACATTGAGAAGAATGTGTATTCTAGGGCACTTAATTGTGCTCGTGAGGAGCCTGTACATACGCCAAGAGGCAGTTGTTCGAACAGAACAAAGGGATACTGAATAGTTTAAAATCAGGAAATGATGTATGCACCTGGGTTGTATCTTTTCATCATACTTATTTGATCTGTATGTTTAGTAAATAGTCTGAGAAGCTGGATTATATTGAAGAAATTGTGGCATCAAGATTGATGGAAGAGTTATTAATAACCTGTGACATGCAGATAGCACTACCTTGCTTGCTTACAGTGAACGGGACTTGAAAAACTTAATTGATAAAGATTTAAAAATACAGCATTCAGTATGGATGGTATTTCAATGTAAAGAAAACCAAAACCCTCAGAACTGAACCAATAAATAATATCATAATAAATGTAGAAAAGATTGAAATTGTAAAATACTTCATTTTGTGTAGATCTATAATCAATGCTCATAGAAACAGCATGAAATCCAATAATATAATGCTTTATGCAAATCTACTGCGAAAGACCTCTTTAAAGGATTCTAGAGGAAAGATGTCACTTAGAGGACTAACTAAGGTGCACCTGACTTGACCCATGATATTTTCAATCACCTCATATGTATATAAGAGTTGAATAATGATTATGGAAGACCATAGAAGAATCAATGCATTTTAATTAGAGTGTTGTTAAGTGCTGTTGAGTGGGTTATTACTTATAGTGACCTTATATAGGTTTTCCAAGGAGCAGCTGGTGAATTTGAAACACCAACCTTGTGGTTAGCAGTCCAGTGCTTATCCTACAGGTCACACAAAGAGTCCATTGAATTATGGTACTGAAGAAGAATATTAAAAGCACCATGGACTGCCAGAAGAACAAACAAATTTGTCTTGAAAGAAGGAAGCAAGGCCTTAGAAGTGAGGATGATAAGATTGTGGCACTGTGGGTTAATGTCCTGGACTGCAAAATCAGTTTGAACTGCAAAGTCGGCAGTTTAGGCTCACCAGTTGCTCCTTGGAAACCCCTATACAGGGTCACAATGGGTCAAAATCTACTTGACGGCACTTAAGAAGAACAAATGTTGAGCGTGTTATCAATAGCAACCTTGAAGAAGGTCCTTGAAGAAGGACATCATGCTTGGTAAAGTGGAGGGTCAGCAGAAAACAGGAAAACCCATTGAGATGGATTAATACAACAGCAGCAACAATGGGCTCAAACATAGCAGTTAGGAGGCTGGCAGAGAACAGGGCAATAGCTCTTTCTGTTTTGCATGGGGTTGGTAAGAATCAGAGTCCTGGTGTGGCATTGTAGGATAAAGCACTGGACTTCAAGGTCCATTTAGACCACAAGGTCAGTGGTTCAAACTCACCAGCCACTCCTTGGAAATCCAATACAGGGTCACTATCAGTCTGAACTGACTAAACAGCACTTAACAACAAGCTAAGAATCAGAACTGACTCAAGGGCACCTAATAACATTTCATTTAATCCTTTGAATTCAAATCTCATTTTACTGATGAGAAAATTGAGTTTAATAAATTTGCCCAAATACAAGTATATAATAAACCTAAAGTACTGTCGAGTGGGTTCCAACTCATAGTGACCCTGAGTAGGGTTTCTGGGGAGCAGCTGGTGGCTTTGAACAGCCAACTTTGCGGTTCACAGTCCATTGCTGATCCTATATAAGCACCATATCAGGAGTCCTAAAGTTTAGGTGATATTAATTGTATACCCCTCAAAAAGTCTTTTGAATTCTGACTTCTAGACTTGTAGTTTAAATCTCACTTGGTAATTGTTGTCTTTGTTATACTACTGAGGTGGGAGTAGTTTTGAGTCACTCTCTTTTCAGCTATAAAAGAGATTATATAAACAATGGAGCAAGCTGAGTTTGGGTAAGAGGATGCCAAACCACAGAGAGATCTCCAAGAAACCAGGAAACAGAAGCTAAAAATACAAGGACTTTCCCCTAGAGCTGACAGAGAGACAAATCCTGCTCCTAGAGCTTGCACCCTGAAGTCGGATGTCTAACTCCTTAAACTATGAGAAAATAAATGTGTTTGTTAAATCCATTCATTTGTGGCATTTCTGTTACCACAGCACTAGATAACTAAGACAGGTAGCAATATGAAATTTTTTTTTTTAAGAGTATGAAATATATACCAACTTTAAGAAATCAGAATATGTAAATGAAAAGCTATGATGACCTTTATCCCAAAGCACTTTTTTGAAATGTGAATTTTAAAACTTTCTGATGTTTGTGGGGAAAAAATTTCCCTAAAGCACAGCCAGAGAATAATAAATAAAAGGCTTGGAAAGAACAACTAAGGATTTGATGACAGGCACCAATGTTTCCAATAAGCACAAAGTGATTCAGATATTCAGATAAGGCAAACTGCAAATGAACTTATTTTGTTTTAAATGGGAAATTAGCTCCTTTACTATCCACAATGCTGATTACCCAATAATCAAGGTAAGCATGAGTTTGCTTGTGCTGTGTAGTGAACAATTTCACATGGGTTTTACCACATCTTTGATGTTTTGGTGCTTACCTTGTTTATTGGATAATCCAACACTGATAATCTCAATGTAAAGTTAAAGGGTGAATTTCAAAAGCAGTCATTAAAAACAAAAGTTTAAACAGGATTTCTAGAAGTTTTATACTACAGTGATTTCAGTATCTGCTACATGGTTTAGAAACATTAAGGTTTTAGAACCGGAACATACACCACACCCTTTTTATTCACTATCCACCCTTCCCTAAACTCTCACAATCTTTATTTTTCCAGCTTGTACCTTGTGTTCAACTCCTATCTAATTACCATAAATAATCAGCAAGATAGGACCTGTGTGGTATAGATGCCACACCTCAGTTGTGTGAGCAACTGCTTGAAGTGGTGGCAACCTAAACATTTACACACTCCTTGCAACAATGTTCCGTATTTCATAACAGGTAATTCTTTAAAAGTCCAATAGGTGAAATATTTTAATGCTTTTCTGTGGTTCATGCTTGACCCAGAAGTTACTTTACACTAAAATAAATGACAGGCTATCAATTGAAGCATTAACTGGCCCAAAACACTTGACTCTGCATGCCTGAAATGGGTGTTGACTGCAGCTCAGGATGATTTCTTCAAATTAAAACAAACAAAAAAACAATTGTTCTGCCCTATTAAGAACTGAGCAGGAGGAAACAAAAGGCTTTGTTCAGCTGTGAACCACTGCAAGAGCAGAGGTCTGATACCTGTTACTGACAAGACTAATGTAAAGCTAAGCAGAAACATGACTTCAGGAGACAAAAGCAACATTCTGGTACTTCTTTGAGCCAGAATTTGTGCAGAAGGAAGGAAAAAGAGAGAGAGAAAATGAGGTTTTCAGTAATTAAGTGTGAAGAGCCTCCATTTTGGATTTCTTTGGCTCATCCATTCTTACAGCTGCACTCAAAACCTCCAATAAGTGGAAATCTTCCTTCACCTTGGTATTCTGTGAGTCTTCTCAGATATAAATCGATTTTTCATCCCAATTCTTCACAAAGAAAACATGAGATTATTCAGGATGCACTAATGAGTTCTTAGTTTTGGAGAGTTGCAGAACTTTTACTTCCCAGTCACTAACACCCGCTCCTTCCACACACACATGGGGCCCCAAGGTGTGAAAAAAGGACAAAATTATACCAAAGGATTCAGAAAAAGCAGTCACATCCCATAATTTAAAAGTAAATATATAGAGGATCAGAACGAAAATGGACTTGTTCAAATTCACACTAGTTATTGGTAAACCAAGAACAGGTTGGCTCTGAAGATCTCCTGAGTTTCAGTCAAGTATATATTTCTACACATCAAATTTTTTATTTTAGTAAATTATTGTTGTTTGAAATAGCTGGAGACACCTGGTTTATATACAAAAAAAACAAAAAATAGGCGTGATATCACTGCCAAAGAGAAGCATAGGAATTTAAATAAAAAAAATTTTTAATTTCAATTTTCTATTTTGTTCTTGCTGGTAGGCAACTTTTTTTTTTTTTTTTTAATTTAAGTGATGTATAAGGAGCTCTGGTAGCGTAGTGGTTACGAATCGGGCTGCGAACCTTAAGGTCAGCGGTTCGAAACTACCAGCCGCTCCGCGGGAGAAAG
>NW_006408595.1:2421875-2436147 GCF_000296735.1 Chrysochloris asiatica
TTCTACTCCCGTAAAGATTTACACCCTCGGAAACCCTGTACAGGGTCGCTATGGGTCGGACCCGACTCGATGGCACTTAACAACAACAACAACAACAATTGGTTTTTGGTGGAATGATTTCCACTGGGTAATCTGTTGCTTATCATAATGTTGCAATGCAATTTCAAGTGTTGCGTATTCCTTTGATATATCCTTGTCATCCTTTCTAATATGACTAACCATTGCACCCTATATTTTCAAACAAGATGGTACAGCTTTTCTGGAGATACTACTGAGAAACGTAAGGAGGAAGATTACCTGCTTACTTGAGATAGTTATCTCTTAGTACTGTGTTTTATGCAGCTCAATCTCTTGGTCCAGTTAGTAGCTTCTGGAATAAACCCAATGGGGCCAAATTTATTCTGATAACCTTTCTGAGAAGATCTTGTATCAGCTTTACTTTTCATTCATTTGCCAAACCTCAAATAAATCCCTTCTTCTCTTATTTGGATGCTCCGCTGACCAAATGTAAGCTTCATGAAGTCAAGGCGTTAATTGTGCTTCCACGTGACATTAAGTGCTAACACTATAAGCACATATTATGAGTATATGTCAAAATGCAATGGCAGGATCTCCTGTGCCCAAGGCAGTCAAGCCTCAGGTACCATACAGTGTTACTTAATTCAGATGATCATTTAGCCACACGTACGTACACTTTTTCAATCCCAATCTGTGGTTTACATTTAAAAAGTAACCCATCTGGAAACGACATCTACCATGTTCCCTATAAGAGAGGAGAGCCAAGGAAACTTTTTTTTTTTTTTTAATATTATAGAGAATCTTTTATTAAGTCTTAAAAGGACAAAGACAATATAAAGACAAATCAGCCAGATGAGGGAGATCATCAGTTTTGGGCCATAATTCTGTCCAAAGGATTCATATTCATAAAAAACAATTTAGAGAACAAAGGAATTTCATCACAAAATCACGACTGATGGCAGATCAGTTTGTCACTAACACAAGCTGGACTCCAGAAGTGGGAAAAGGGCCACATTCAAAAGTTTACAGGATTGGTTAGGATACCCTCTTACCACCGAGCTTGGGATATAATCATAACCAATCTGTCACGTTTCTAATCCACGATAGTGTACATAAAACCATGTGGCCCTTACCCCAATTTTCACTAAAGTACATGCCCAGACAAGTCTCTGAGAGGGAATGTCCCTCCTGGACTAGCTAGGGGAGTGATAGTAAAGCCACTTCCAAACACACTCTGCCTGAGGGGCAAAATTGCCTTTCCAAGGGAGCTTTTGACTGAAGTAAAATGGCTGAACTAAATAATGTCTGCTGTATTCAGCAAAGTTAAGATAAAAGCAGCAATGCAAAACCTTTGAGTTCTTTATCTGGCCTATAACTATGGCTAACTAGAAATGTTTTTCTCTGTGAGCAAGTCAGGATATGGAAAGAATATACAGAATAAAAGTACCTAAACGATAAAGCCACAGTCCTGGCATGGTGCTGTGGGCTACTGCGTCAGACTGCAAAGTCGTTTGAACTGCAAGGTCGGTGGTTCAAGCTCACCAGCTGCTCCTTGGAAACCCTATACAGGGTTGCTATGGGTCAGAGTCGACTTGACAGCACTTAACAACAACAACAAAGGATAAAGCACTGGACCACAAGGTTGGTTTGGCTTGAGTCGTTCAAATTTACCAGCCACTCCTTGGAAAGCCTATAGAGGGTCACTATGAGTCAAAATTGACTTGACGAGAGCATTTAACAACAACAAAATTTATAACTGAGATGGCTGATTATTAGGAAAGAGCCATGTTCTTGTTCAAAGTCAGACTCCGTGCTTTGTTTTTAGCATAATGCAGCCTGCCACATCTGTTTACAGTTTTGTTCTATTGTACATATGGTTGCTATGTGTCAGACCCATTCAATGGCACCCAACAATAACATTATAACTATGTATAATTCCAAGCCACCATGGTTATAACCACGCACACTTGTTTTCTCTTTGCACTGTTTGCTCTGTGGAGCACTGTGTAGAGAGCCTCTCCATCTTGTGTTTCCCAGTTCATCAATTGTTTCCTGTCTGTGTAAAACTCTTTGCTTTTACTTTAAGCAGATGACAAATTAAGTTCTATGAAAGTACCCTGAGAGGGGTCTTGAAGCAAATGAATACCACAGCTTGTGTATAAGATATTTCAAGGAAATGTGTTGCCTTAAGCAAGTGGCTTTCAGCACAAGTTTTGGGAGATACATGTTATAATCATCTGTGACTACTGAAGGTGATCTGGTGGTGTAGTGGGTAAGTACTCTGCTGCGTACAAATAGCTTGGTGGCTGAAACCTTTGGGAGAAAGATGTAGCAGTCTTGTTCCTCAAAGATTTATAAACTATGGGGTAACTCTACCCTGTCCTATGACGTCACTGTGAGTTAGAACTGACTGCAAGACAGTGGATTTTGTTGTTCTTGTTTATTTTCTGTTTTGTTTTGCAAATATTGTTTGTACTTTTTAGTGCCAGCACATGCTTCTGTAATCAAGCTAGTAATCAATCTGATTAACCCACCTCTTTGTAGCAAGTCCCCTCTTTGGAATGTCCTGCTTCCCATCTACTTACCTCACAATGAACCAATCAGAATTTTGTGATAAAACTTTTTGATTTTACTCTACAACTATTTGTTCTCAGGGCACCTTCTTTAGTCTCACTTTGTAGTGACACTTTGTAGACTGACAGCTCTCCATTTGCATATTTCTATAAGGAGCTCTGGTAGCATAGTGGTTACGAATTGTGCTGCGAATCGCATGGTCAGCAGTTCAAAACTACCAGCTGTTCCGCAGGAAAAAGGTGAGGCTTTCTGCTCACATAAAGATTTACAGCCTCGGAAACCCTGTACAGGGTCGCTATGGGTCGGAACCAACTCCACAGCACATAACAACAACAACAGTACTTTAATATTAGAGTCCTCTAGATTTAAAATAATCAAGATCTGGAGACTTTTCTCTGCAACACTCCCTACATCTAATTTCAGTTACAACTAGAAATATTGCATACTCATCCTTCAGTATGTGAGCTCCTTAATTAAAGTCTGTTCAAAGAATTCCATTCAATCACTATGATACATGTGACTTCTCAGTGACTAATAGCTTGATTCATTGTGGGTAATGAATACATGTTGAATCAATAACAGAATGAATTAATAATTTTGAAATGAAGTAATATGCAACAAAATTTTCCCATGCAAACATATATGCCATTGAAATTAAGCCCATTTTTCTCTCTTCTGTGAAGTTTTTTGAAGTTTTGTGAAGTTACTTTATAGGTAAAGTTCATCGAGTTGTAGCACGTTACTTTTTCTCTCCGCCCACCACCCCAACCTTCTGTCTTCTTCTAGTCAGGTTCTGATCATCCAGCCATCAAAGCCAGGTCAAGTGGGTACTATCTACAAGTATGGGTGTTCTTGCGCATCTTCCCTCATTTCATATGAGCTGGATGCTTCACTCTCCGCTCTAGTCCTCTTTGGTCATGTCACTGCCTCTGGGCCCAGAAGTCCCCAAGTCTTTCCATATTGCTGGCCATCCAGGTCTCCACTCAAGTTCACAGGGGTCTATTGAATGTGGTCAGGCTTAGTTCACAACTTCAATGCTGTTTTTTCCCCCTCATTCCCTTATCGGTGACCAATGTGGTCACTAGCCAGACCACATGCCTGCTCATGTAATATTTCTGTAAAAAAAAAAAAGCTAACAGATTCTAAAATAGCAATATGTTAACAGTGGTTTTCTTCAGGTTGTTGTTGTCGTTAAGTGCTCTCAAGTTGGTTCTGACCCATAGCAACCCTGTATATGGTTTCCAAGGAGCGGCTGGTGAGCTTGAACCACCAATCTTGCAGTTCAAATGGCTTTGCAGTCTGGCACATTAACCCACAGCATCACACCAGGACTCCTTTCTTCAGGTAGTCAGATTATAAGTATATTTTGTTTTTTCAACTTTGTAGTTTTTAGGTATTTTCCTAAATTTTTATTA
Source organism: Chrysochloris asiatica (assembly GCF_000296735.1). Taxonomy (NCBI): domain Eukaryota; kingdom Metazoa; phylum Chordata; class Mammalia; order Afrosoricida; family Chrysochloridae; genus Chrysochloris; species Chrysochloris asiatica. The sequence continues at coordinate 2,425,883 of NW_006408595.1, forward strand.
GCTTTTGTAACTAAAATCAATAAGAAAAAAAAAAAAAAAGAGGTGGAGGAGATGTTAACTATTTGCTCAGGATTTGGGTTCCTGCCCTCAAAATCCTGTTGCAATAAGCTTGCTGACACTTAAAATTTCACAATCACAGGTGGATTTCTTTGATGTAATCTTTTATCTTTTATTAAAATCAAAGTATACTTTTAAAAAAAAGTCTACTGTCTTAGGCCAGGTTTTCTAAGGATGCAAAATCTGTGAAACATATATAGATTTATATAGGTTGTTGTTAAGTGCTGTAGAGTCAGTTCCAACTCATAGTGACCCTATATAAGGTTTCCAGGGAGCAGTTGGTAAGTTTGAATCATCAACTTTCAGCTCAAACCAACTTTGTAGTCCAGTGCTTATCCTACAGCACCACACCAGGACTCCATGTATATGGGATTCTAAAATTATAATAAACAACTCTAGACTGGCTATTAGAATCCAAAGGTATATACATAGAGATAAGTTTATTATCTTATAATTGTAGAATCCCAGCTCCCCAGCACAAGAGAGAGAGAGTCACTCCCACATGTCCATTATATTGGGAACAGGCCACACCCCCAAAGAAGCATCCCTTCAATTGATTGGCTGCTCAGAGCCACTCATCATAGAGCTAACTATTCCTGTACTGGGTTTCATCTTATACACAGTAGCTATGAGTTTGAACCAACTCTACAGCACTTAACAACAAAAGATAAAGATTTACGTGGAAATGGTTTAGCAATTGAGATGAGTTTATTTCCATAGTGATGAAAACTAATACAGTTAACTCTATGATGAGTAGTTATGAATAGCAATCAACTGAAAGGATTGTTTCCTTGAGGGTCTGGCCTGCTCCCAATATAATGGACATGCAAAAAGTCTCTCTTTTCCACTGGGGACATGGGACTCTGCAATTGTAAGCCACTTCCTTGATAATAAACTTCTTTTTATAGATATGTATTTCACTGGTTTTGTTTCTGTAGAAAATGCAATCTAAGACAAATATATAATGAAATGTACAAAAACCTGGAGTTATAAAAACAAAAGGGAAGAAGATGTTCAACATTTCTCTAGCTGAAAGAACTGAAGAAAAATTCAAGCCTCAACTTTCAATAGTGAAGGCTTCTGTGGGCAAAAATATTGAATAATGCAGAAAGTATCTAAAGAAGATGGAAGGGATACACAGTCACTGCATCAAAAAAATAAATAAAGGCCGATGTTTAGCCAATTCAAGAGAAAGCCAATGGTACTGAAGGAAGAAGTCCAAGGTGCACTGAAATCATTGGAAAAGAACAAGGCTCTAGGAATTGGTGGATTATAAGTTGAAATCTTTCAATAAACTGTTAACGGCACTGAAGTTAGTCACTCATCTATGCCAAGTAATTTGGAAGACAGCAACCTGTCTTCCATATTTGTGATCCATATTTGAACCCAATCCAAAGAGAAGTGACTCAATGGAATACAGAAGTCATAGGACAATATCATTAATATCACATGCAAGTAAAATTTTGCTGAAGATAGGAAACTGACAAAGGTTCAAGCCAGATTCAGATGAGGACATGGAATAAGCTATATCATTGCTGATGTCAAATGGATCATGACTGAATACAGACAGCATAAAAAAGATGTTTATCTGTGTTTTATTGAGTGTGCAAAGGCTTTGGCTGTGTGGATCATGGCAAGCTATGGACAGCATAGCAGAGAATGAGTATTTTGGAACAGTTAATTGTGCTCATGAGGAACATGTACATAGACCAAGAGGCAATTGTTTGAACAGAACAAGGGGACACTGAATGGTTTAAAATCAGAAAAGATGTGCACCATCATATTTATTCAATCTGTATGCAGAACAAATACTCTGAGAAGCAGGATTATATAAAGAATGTGGCATCAGAATTGGAGGAAGACTCATTAACAGCCTGCAATATGAAGATCATAAAACTTTGCTTGTTGAAAACAAAGAGGACTTAAAATACTTACAATGAATATCAAAGACCAAAGTCTTTGGTATGGGTTTCACCTCAATGTAAAGAAATAAAAAATCCTCAACACTGGACTAATAAATTACATCATGATAAATGGAGAAAATATTGAAGTTGCCAAAGACTTCATTTTGCTTGAATCCACTATCAATACTCATAGAGAAAGCAGTCAAGAAATCAAATGGCGTATTGCATTAGGCAAATCTGCTGCTATTTAAAGTGTTTAAGAGCAAATGTATCAGTTTGTGGGCTAAAGTGCACCTGAACCAAGCCATGGTATTTTCAATAGCCTCATATGCATGTGAAAGTTGGACAGTGAATAAAGAAGACTGTAGGAGAATTGATGCATTTGAGTTATGATGTAGGAGAAGAATAGTACAAGCATCATGAACTGCCAGAAGAACAGCAAATCTTTGTTGCACCAGAATGCTTCTTAAAAGCCAAGATGGCCAGACTTTTTCTCTAATACTTTGGACATATTATCAAGAGGGACCAGTCCTGGAAGAAGGACATCATGCTAGGTAAAGTGGAGGGTCAGTGAAAAAGAAGGAGACCCCCCAATGATGTGGATTGGCAGCAGCAATGGGCTCTAGTGAGGTTGATACAGTGTCTCGTTCTGTTGTGCATAAAATCATTATGAGTCAGAATCCATTCAATGGCACTTAACAACAACATGGTTTTGTAGCAATGCTTTTTGACTTATACTCATATTTCATTCATGTGTGTATATACAGTGACATGAGATGAAACATACTACATGCAAGATTATGATCAAACATCAGCATGAGTACATAGATTAGAACTTCTCCTGAGATTTTTATTGTGCTCCAGTTACGAGTTTTTCATTTTTTAACGTTTCATTGTGAATTGAGTGAAGGTTTACATAGTCAGTAATCAGTTTTACATTAAACAAATCATTTCAGTGATTACAATCCCCTCCATTTAATAATAGTTATCATGTTTCCTCCCTGTGGTTCTTAGTTCTTATTTCCATTCCACCCTCCTTTCCAACCCTTCTGAATTTTGGTTGGAGGTAAGTGCTGCCCTTCTGATCTTGGATGGTTGCTCATTCCATGGTGAACTTACCTTACTGGTGTTGTTGTCCTCCCTATATGCCTATCTACTGCTTGGCTACAAATTTAACTGTAAGGGTGAATTTAGTTACAGACCTGAAGGATTACTGAGGGCCAAAGTCTCTAGTTTTTCCAGTGTCTTTTGACCAGTTAGTCTGGTCTCTTTTTTCAATACTTTTGAATTTTGTTCCATATTTCCTCCCATACTATCCAAGACTTTCTAATGTGATCCCTTTCAGAGCAGTTGGTAGTGGTACCCATGCATCATCTTGTTCTTGTGCTCTCAGGGTCACAGAGATTGATGTTTACATGTTCCATTAGTTCATTGGATTAATTGATTCCAAGAATCTTCAATTTTCATTACTCTTCTTTCCTTCAGCTAAGAAGAAACCAATAATTGCACTTTAGAGACTTCATCATCTTTAGACGTCTAGACCGCAACTATGCTAATCAGCTGCAGTTTGATGAAATACTCATTTGAAAAAGAGTACCGTGAAGACAGATGCAGATTACATGGTTTTGAGGGATTGTTGTTGTTAAGTGCTGTACAGTCATTTCCATCTCATAGTTTCCCTGTATAGGGTTTCCAATGAGTAGCTAGTGGGTTTGAATTGCCAACCTGTGGTTAACAGTCCAGTGCTTATCCTACAGCACCATACCAGGACTCCAGTTTTGAGTTAGTGTTCAAGTTTTTGGTTAGTGTCTAAGGTGAGTGAGATGTCTGTGCTCAGTAGAACAATGAGGGATTTGCTGGAATGGGCCTGCAATGTGATTTGAGCATTCTTTCTGACAGCACTGGTTACATACAAATCGAAATCTTTGACCATCCTAGAGACCCTGTGCCTTTTCTAATATGTGTTATATGTATCTTTTCTATTTAAATTCGTTAGAAAAATTCTGTTGTTTGTGACTAAGAACCTTAATTGATACATAACCCTTCCTTCTTCAGATCATTAAAAGTGAGCAGACTATGGGGCAATCAACTAATAATAATGTCACACAATTCTTGCTTATGTGTAATCAAATGTCTATTTAGATATCAACTCTCTTTTTAAGAAAGTCAGAAAGCATCTGATGGAAATAGATTTTTTAAATTTTTAGTTACTTGAAGAAATTATATTTAATTTGGAGTCTTAAGGGTGAAAATATTTAAGATTAGTTTGGAGGCCTGGACATGTAAGTCCTTATTTGCCATATGCTGAAATGATTTCTTTTTTCTTATTCTACTGGGATGAGATTTTATTATTGTATTTGCACTAATTAATGGATTCATTTACTGTGCATAGTGAAATAGTTACAAAGTTGATAAATTGGTAGAAAAATTAAAATTTGACATCCCTTTATGCATTAGCAATAGTCCTCTAACATTAAAAGCAAAGTAGAAATACAAAATTCAAGTATTCCCTTTTTTTACTGACCTACTTTGTTTAATAAATAATATTAAAGCAGAATTTAATGCAATACTTGGCACATAGATATCCTTTTAAACTAAATGAATAAATGGATTAGAAAGGAGAGCTCAGGGTCATGCAAGCCAGAAAGGAAAGAATGTCTTCCTTTTTAGAGAAAGTTTTCATTGACTCAATCAGTCAAACTTGCTGTGTCATTGCGTCAAGAATTCCAGTATACCCAGTTCACATATTAGAGGAGCCGCAATGAAAAATAAACAGTCCCGTCATTAAAACCATACATAGCAAAGTGAAGTTTTAAGTTTTCTTAACATGTGCACCGGTATGTGTGTGTCAGGGTTGTTTCCTTATTTAAAAAGTCAAAACCAATATTTTAACTTGATTTTATTTAATTTTTTAGTGTTTTCATTTTTAATTTTAAAAGGTAAAACAAAAAATTTAGGAATTGTCCTATTTATCTACTTCAAAAATAAAATTATGATGTAATTTTAATCTTCCAAAATGGAATCCTGGTGTGGCACTCTGGGTTAATGCACTGGACTGCAAAGTAGGTTTGAACTGCAAGGTTGACGGTTCAAGCTTACCAGCTGCTCCTGGGAAACTCTACATAGGGTTGCTATGAGTCAGAACCAACTCAATGGCACTTAACAACAACAGCCTTTCAAAGTCAAGTAGACCAGATTAGTAAATAAGTAAATATCCATAATTAACATTTGCACATTTATCATGATCAGAATAGTTTTAGTAAGTTTGTATTGGCCATTTTTACTACGACCCTCACTTAAAAGCACAAAATGAAAATTTTATGTTTGTCATGAAACTTTGTAGATTAATGTTAGATTAGTGCAATAATTAATTAAAAACAGGAAAAAATTGAAATACAAAGGCATGAAAATAGAAAACTATGATGTGGAATGAGCTAACAATAAAAATGAAATAATGCAAAACAAATCTTGTCAATGAGTCAGTATTTATTTTCAAGGGTTTGTGAGCAGTTTTGTGGGACATAGTGCATTTGAAAATTGCTTTCAACAAATTTCTTTGAACTATTTGCAAAACTGCTTGCAAAAGCTAAGCTAGTGTTTCTTAAACAAGGAGTTGGAAGGAAAGTCAAGGCTGCTGAAATACAAAGTTCTGTACAGAGTTAAATATGCATAAAGTCAAGAGGCAATTTAAAAGCAAGTGCTCTGGAGTTAGTTAGCTCAAGGTTTGAATCTTAGCTCCACCTTTGGTTGATATTTATTTACTATTTCTATTCTTTAGTTGCCTTATTGTTAAATGTATAAAATATCTATCCTTAAGCATTTTAAGTGTTAGATAAATATCAGTTTGCATAGTGCATGGCATGTAATAGGCATTCAGTAAGTGGAAGCAACAATGATAATGGTGGTGGTAAACGGAGTCCTAATCTAGCGCTGCAGTTAATGCGCTGGACTACAAGGTCAGTTTGAACAGCAAGATAGGTAGTTCAAGTTCATCAGCCGCTCTTCAGAAACCTTTACAGGGTCGCTTTGGGTCAGAACCAACTTGACAGCACTTAACACAGCAAAATGATAAAAATTACGATGTTGAGGAGAACACAGGAGTAAGCAATATTTCTAAAACTGGGTCATCAGTTCTTGACTATACCTTTGATCTACCAAAACAGAACACCAAGCGATAAAATACAAACCCAACCCAACCCATTGCTACTGTATCTATTCTGACTCACAGTGACCTTATAGGAGTTTCTATAGTTTCCAAGACTGCAATCTCTTATAGAAGCTGACTGCCACAGCTTGATCCCATGGAGTGGCTGATGGTTTTCAATCACTGACTTTTTGACTAACAGCTGAGCACCTAACCACTGTGCCACCAGCATTTTTCTGGAATGGATCACACAAAAATTTTGCTTTTTAAAATCCCCAGATAACTGTATTAACAGGCTAATTTTGAGGTCCACTAGAATGTAGCAAATGTTGCCAGCATCCTACTGAGTTTTGTGTTGTGAAAGCAAATCACAACCTCTTAATGTCTAAAAGTAACCAAGCAATGAGCTGTGAGTGCATTCTTCTTAACACTGAAGATGTAGAGCTAATGTAGAGCCTACCCTCCAGATACATGCAAAAGTCATTGTGTTCCATTTAAATAATCTCTTCAATTAAATGACAAACACACATAGTAGTCTCTGTAAGACTAACAAGTACATGTTAAAAGCAATAGTCTATGTTGATCTATAAACAATGTCTGTAAGTGGAGTAATTAGGACTCATGTGAGACATAAGGCAGGGCTTCCAAACCCTACTTGCTTTCATGTTCCCATTAGTGCTCCCCAGCCGATAAGCACTGGACTGCTAACTGCAAGATCGGTGGTTCAAACCTAACAACTGCTTCTCAGAAACCCTACACAGGGTTATTACGAGTCATAATTGACTGTTGTTGTTGTTATTAAGTGCCATCAAGTCAGTACTGATCTATAGCAACTTTGTATAGGGTTTCCAAGGAGCGGCTGATGAGCTTGAACCTCCAACCTGGGTTCAAACCCACAGCGCCACATCAGGTCTCCCATAATCCATTAGATAGCACTTGAAAACATCATATTCTGGTACCTGGTGTGTGTGTATGGGGGAGGGGGGCAGGAAGAGGGACAGCAAAAAGTTTTTGTTCTCGACTACAAATTGTAATGGTTGGCAGTTTGAATACAACTAGTAGAACTGCAAGGTCGGCGGTTCAAGCTCACCAGCTGCTCCTTGGAAACCCTATACAGGGTCGCTATGGGTCAGAAGTGACTCGATGGCACTTCACAACAGCAACAGTAGTGCTTTGGAAGAAAGTTCTGATTATTTCCATCAAGATTCCTGTTGCCACTGAGTTGATTCCAAGTCCTAGTGACCCTTTAAGACAGAATATATGGTCTCACAGATCATCCAAGGTTGTAAATATTTACAGGAGTAGACCGCCACATCTTTCTCTCTCAGAGTGGTTGGTGAGTTCAAGCCTCTGACCTACCTGATATCAGTCAAGTGCTTTAACATAAAGCACGCCTTTCCATAAAGATTGCAGGGAGGCAGGGAACCTATTGATCAAAAACCCCTATTCTACTCTGTGACACATGAGGTTGCATGAGTTGAAATCGAATCCACAGCAATGGTTTATTGTTGTTATTGTTTTGTGTAAGCCTATTTTGAATAGCTGGCTGCTGTCAAGGAGTTATAAAATATTAATTTTTGCCTTTTAGTTTTCTGCTCTGGAAGGCAGGGGTAGACCCTGGACACTTTTCTGCATCTTTCCCCAAACCAAAACCTCACTGCTATCCAGTCAATTCTGACTCACACCAACCCTGTATAGTGTTTCTGAGACTGTAAATCTTTATGGTAGCAGACAGCCTCATCTTTCTCCTTTGAAGTCCCTGGTGGATTTGAACTACCTACCTTGCAGGTTGCAGTCCAGTGCTTACCCTACAGCACTGCCAAGGCTCCTTAACGTTCAAATTAAGTACTGAGCCTTAATGAATATTAACTGTGTTGCCAAGAAGAGAAGCAAAATTAATTGCTTCATTTATTAGATATGATTTGGGAGATTTCCTGAAGTCCATACATTTTCTCCCTGTCCTTAATTCATGTAATGTATTTTACCATAAGGTTTTCAAGGCTTCTGAGTGGATTCAAACCTTCCAAACTTTCAGTTAGCAGTCGTGCAATTTGGAAGACAGCTACCTGGCCAGCTGATTGGGGAAATTCCGTATTTGTGCCATTTCCAAAGAAAGTTGACCCATCAGAATATGGAAATCACTGAGTAATATCATTACTATCAAATACACATAAAATTTTGTTGAAGATAATTTAAAAATGGTTGCAACAGTACATTAACAGGGAGCTACCAGAAATTCAAGCTGATTCAAAGAGAACGTAAACAAAGTGGTTACCATTGCTAATGTCAGATGAATCTTGGCTAAATTCAGAGAATACCAAAAAGTTGTTTACTTGTGCTTTATTGACTATGAAAAGACATTTGACTATGTGGATCACAACAAAATGGATACCATTGGGAAGACTGTGTATTCCAGAACACTGAATTGTGCTCATGAGAAACCTGGCCATAGAACAAGAGGCAGTCATTAGAACAAAACGGGATACTGAGCGGTTTAAAATCAGAAAAGGTGGTGCCAGGGTTGTGTTCTTTCACCATACTTATCCAAACTGTATGCTGAGCAACTAATTCAGGAAACTGAATTATATGAAGAAGAACATGGCATCAGAATTAGAGGAAGATTCATTAACAGATGATGCAACCTTGCTTGCTGAAAGTGAAGAGAATTAAAAATACTTACTGATGATTATATCTCAGTGTAAAGAAAACAAAAATCCTCACAACTGTACCAATAAATAACATCATGATAAATGGAGAAAAGATATTTTGTCCAAGACTTAATTTTGCTTGGATCCATAGTCAATGCTCATGGAAACAGCAGTCAAGAAATCTAAGGATGTATTGCATTAGGCAAATCTTCTACAAAAGACCTCTTCAAGGTAATATTTTCAGTTGCTCCATGTGCATGTAAAAGTTAAACAATGAATAAGGAAGACCATTGAAGAATCAATGCATTTGAGTTGTGCTGGTGAAAAATATTGGAAATACCATGGACTGACAGAAGAACAAACAAATCGGTCTTGGAAGAAGTACAGTCAGAATGCTCCTTAGGGGTGAGGATGGCAGACTTTATCTCTTGCACTTTGAACATGATGTTAGAAAGGACCAGCCCCTGGAGAAGGACATCATGCTTGGAAGAGTGGAGGGTCAGTGAAAAAAAGGAAGAACCCCTAATGAGATGGATTGTGTTTCATTGCTGGCATACTCCATAGTGACAGCAACAATGGATTCAAATGTAACAATTGTGAGCTGGTGCAGGACTTGGCAGTGTTTCATTCTGTCATGCATAGGAGCTGACTCAATGGCATCTCACAAAACAATAACTACTGTCCAGCTTTCAAATGAATAAGTACAGTGTAAGGATACAACTCTGCCACTCACCTTTCCTAGTCTTAAACCATGTAGTATCCCTCATTCTGCTGGAACAACTGCCTCTTGGTCTATATACAAATTTGGCATGAACACAATGTGTTCTCCAATTCCCATTCTTCTCAATGTCATACATAGTTTGTTATCATCCACATAGTTGAATACCATTGCGTAGTCAATAAAATACAGATAAAATGATATTTTCTGCTTTCACCCAAAATCCATCTGACATCAGCAGTGCTATTCTTCTTTCCTTGTCCTTCTTCTGAATCTGGTTTCAATTTTTGGCTGTTCCTTATCGATGGACTGCTACAATTGTTTTTGAATTATCTTCAGAACAACTTTATGTGCATGTGATATTAATGATTATATCCTCATTCTGTTGTATCACCTTTCTTTAGAATGGGGGAAAATATAGATATTTTGCTGTTAGTTGGCCAAGTAACTGTCTTCCAAATTTCTTGGCATAGTTTATTGAGAGCTTCCAGCATTGCATCCTTTTGTCAAAATATCTCAACTGGTATTTCATCACTTCTGGAGCCTTGTTTTCTACCAGTGTTTTCAGTGCAGCTTGAACTTCTTCCTTCAGCACCACTGATTCTTGAGCATATGCTGCCTTCTGAAATTGTTGATCATTGGTCAGTTCTTTTTGGCATAGTGACTCCATTCTTTCCATCTTTTTTTTTTTTGATGCTTCATGTATCCAATTATTAGAATCTTTTAATATTCTTCAAAAGCCTTCAATGTTCAATTAAAATCCTCTTCAGAAAGGACTCATAGTGACCCTATAT
>NW_006408595.1:2436692-2442305 GCF_000296735.1 Chrysochloris asiatica
TTTTGACTCATAGCAAACCTGTATAGGGTTTTTCAAGGAGTGGCTGGTAGCTTGAACCACCGACCCTGCAGTTCAAATGGCCCTTTAGGTCCAGTGCTTTATCCTGCAGCACCACACCAGGACTCCAGGATACGTATAAGTACACAAAAATGTGTGTGTGTATCTGCCCTAGATTGTGAATGACATTCACATACATACATAAACACATGTACATCTTAAGTTACCTATAAAGTCTTAAAATATACTAATCACCTTAATTTTAAACTAAAAGTCTGGGAGACTGAAATGGAGGCACCCCTAAATGATTGTGGAAATAAAGTAGGTAGGTGTTAGCAGCTATTTTATACTGAACTAGACACAACAGAAAATGTTTCGGTTTGTGTTGCATTGCTAGCATACTCCTTTAGCCTCAGGAAATTTTCTGATAATGAGACGAATCAAAGAAGACATCAGTGTTTATTTGCAGAGCACTAATCTCAGAGTCCAAGGGCCAACTCCTCCATGTAATTTTGGGGATGCTCCATTAATTTTCATCTGGTGTAAAATCCAGTGGGTTGGGCTACCAACTAGGTCTGTCCAGTTAAGTCTTCACAAATTATTTGTACTGATACATAACTCTTATGTTTGGTCCCCAGAGGTGGTCCTCTATTGAATGCTGAACCCAATCATTTATACAATTCTCCTCCTTCATGGAGCTTGCACCTACCATGCTTAACTCATTAAGTTATGTGAAGTCAAATAGGATAATGAGCAGAAATTCTAAATGAGTGGGGTGGAGGTGAAAAGTGTCGTAAGTTTCTGTTGTTACTAAAAGTAAAAGAAGGAGATCTTATAGCGCAGTGATTACCAGTTGGGCTACTAACCTCAAGGTCAGTAGTTCGAAACTACTAGCTGTTCCATGGGAGAAAAATGATGCTTTCTGCTCCCATAAAGACTCAAGCCTCAGAAACCCTATGCAGAGTCGCTATGAGTTGGAATCAACTCCAGGGCACACAACCACCAGCAGCACAAAAGTGAAAAAGTTACAAAATCATGCTATGCTAGTTCAATAGAAACCAGTAACTGCTCATTTAAATTCCTGCCATTTCTAAAATGGAGCTTTAATGTATTAAACTTGAATGTAAATTACCTGGAATTGAATCACAAGTAGAACTGTGCATTTTCTAAATGCAGGACACAAATCTTCTTCTTAACTTTTAAAATCCCATTATAATTTGCTTAAAGCAGTACAAAATAGACTTTTAGGTTCCTTATCAGTATGCCTGGTGCGCTGCTGTGGAGTAATGCGCTGGACTGCCAAGTCGCTTTGAACTGCAAGATCGGCGGTTCAAACTCAGCAACTGCTCTTTAGAAACCCAATATAGGGAGGGTCCTTATGAGTAGGTGCCAACTCGATGGCACTTTAACAACAACATCAGTATGCACAAAATTTCCTCCTGTAGATTTTAACTTCTATGCTTCTTTATGCATAAACTTAGCATCCAAGATATCAATTGCTTGTCATGCACAATTCATTTCTGGATTTTTGCCTTGTGTCTAAATAAACAGTAGTTCAAAGTATATAGATGTAGAAAGCAATGCTCGATTTGAATCTTGAAGGACAAATATGCTGTTACTAAATGACAAAATAGTGAGTAAATAATATAACATAATAACATGACACAGGGCACAGAAGGGTAAAATGACACTCCACATCGAGGAAGTGCTAAATAATTCATATGTACACTGAAAAGACTCAGGATGATGGTAGGGCTTGAGATGAAGATGAAACTGTGTTAAGAAATGGCACTTACAGTAAGGGAGCTTAAACGTGGAAACTGAACATTTGATGTTTGAAAAGACATTCAGCATCACTTACAGTCAGAAAAATGCAACTTAAAAATAATTACATGCTATTTTTTACCAGTCAGTTTGACAGATGTTATGTAATATTTCAGTTAATAGTGAAACAGACATTCTTACACATTCCTCCTTAGAAGGAAATCTATTATCTTCATGGAAAGTCATCAAGCAATATCTAATAATTCTTCTATTGCACTTTTAAGAAGCTATTCTGCAGAAACCAAGGAAATAGTATGGAAGGCATGCACACAAGACTATTTACTATAGTATTGGTAGAGGTGTTTAAAAAAATTGTGAACAATCAAAATGCCTATCCATAGTATGGAATGATATACTTCTACTAAAAGGAACAAGTTAGAAATATATGTTTTAAATGCAAATATCTATAATATATCAAGTAGTTTTTAAATTATAGAAATGTATGTGGAATATGAAATAAGAAAGAAGAAAATCCAAAGTATGTTGATATCAAATAGAAAAAAAAAATGTGTGGATGAATACTAACCAAAGTGTTTATATAGAATACAGCATGGGGTAGGATCAAAGGGGAATTCCCAGATAGTGCAAACGGTGGATATCCTCAGCTGCTAATTGAAAGGCAAGAGTCCATCCAAAGGCACCTCAGAAGGAACACCATTAGGTCTATTTCTGAGAAATCAGACACTGAAAAAAACCTATGGAGCAAAGTTTTACTTGACACAGATAGTTGCATAAGAATCCTGATCAACTTGGCACAGGATTAAAAGGTGGAGAAAGAGATTTTTAATGTTTTCTTTAACCAGTTAGGCTTTTTTTTTTTTTTTTAAACCTTCTTTAAGAATGTTGAAAAATAAAACTACCATGAAGAGAAAGGTAAGTTATTTACTCAAAGAAAATTAAAATTTTGTAAAGGGAAAAGAGAAACATACAAAAAACATCAGGAACCTCAAGAAACAGGATTGAAAAGTCTTGAAAGAGTTCATAATAAATAGTCTATTGAAGTACTTACTGATGAGGATCAAAGATCTTCAGCATTGATTACACATCAAGGAAAAGAAAGCAAAATTCCTCATAACTAGACCAGTAAACAACATCATGGTAAATGAAGAAAAGTTTGAAATTGCTTAGGACTTCATTTTATTTGGATCCACAATCAACGTCCATGAAAGCAGCAGTCAAGAAATCAAATGATATATTGCATAAAGAAATTCTTATGCAAATACCTCTGCAAGGTGTTAAAAGTAAAGATTTCATTTTAAGGATGAAGAAGTGCCTGACCCAAACAAAGGTATTTTTCAATTGCCTTAAAGGCATGGGATAACTAACTGGGTATTGAATAAGGAAGATGGGAGAAGAATTGATGTTTTTGAATTATGGTGTTAGCAAAAAATATCAAATACCCCACAAATTGCTGGAAGAATAAACAAATCTGTCTCAGAAGTAGGATTAAGAATCCTCCTTAGAAGAAAGAATGATAATGATTTAATTTCACTTACATTGGACACTTTATCAGAAGGGAACCAGTCCCTGGAAAACCATGCCATGTTTGTTAGAAGATGAATGAAAAAGAGGAAAACCCTAAATAAGATTAATTGACACAGTAGCTGTAACAATGGCAATGATTGTGAGGAAGGGGCCATGATGGGTCAGCGTTTCATTCTGTTGTACAGAGAGTTGCTATGAGTCAGAACCAATTCAATGGCACCTAACAACAACAACAAAAACATTGAGTGCATAGTTTAAGAAAAAAGCTTCAAGAATTGTTGTCATATCTAATGATATTCTCCAGTCTCTAAAGAAGGACAGCAAGCTTGTTAAAATGGAGGGTCAGCAAAAAAGAGGAAGGCTCCTAACAGGATGAATTGGCACAGGACCAGGCTGTGTGTTCTTTTGTCCTGCATAAGGTCGCTATGAATTGGCACCTAACAACAACAACACAGATATTTTTAAAGAAAGAAACCAACCTAATCAATTGTTTTCTGAATTTTGTTTATTTTATGTTGCTGAGAATATACATAGTAAAATACATACCAATTCACAAGTTGCTACAGATACACTTTAGTGCCAGTGTGTATATTCTTCAAATTGTACAACTATTCTTACCCTTTCTAAGTTTCCTGCCCTTTAAGTTTCTTATACAATCTTTCAAGTTTCTGCTGTCAGTTGATCCCATATTGATAGTTATTACAAGACCATAATATTCCAGGCTGACCTTTTTCACTAACTAAGCTTTAAACTATTGTTCAGTTTTAAGATACTTAAGGGGAACTTCCAACAAGATAGTTAACTAGGCAAATGCACCACACGGACCTTCTAAAACAAAAATACAAGAGATGATATAGAACAAAGATGAAATTTTGACACCCTAACTTCAGGAAAAAGGTTAGAGAAGTGGACAGAGGGTTTACTGGAAGGAGAAGCTGAACAAGGGTGGTAGCCAGATATGGCTTGACTGTCTTGTAAACAGCTTTGAAAATAGAAGGTAACCTGGCAGAGCAGATTCACACAGGCAATAGGATAGGTGTTATTTCTTCTTTTCCCCCATGCTACCCTGGTGACCAAAGCTATGGCCAACCTCACAATTGTTGCTACATTTGACCCCACTTCGGCTGTCACTGTGCCATCTCATTGGGAGTCTTCCTCTTTTTCTCCAACCCTCCATTTTAACAAACATAATGTTCTTCTCTGGGGGTTGGTCCCTCCTGGCAATAGGTCTGAAGTATGATAGATGAAGTCTGGCCATCCTGGCTTCCAGGAAGCATTCTAGCTGTACTTCTTCCAAAACAGATTTGTTTGTTATTTTGGCAGGCCATTGTACTTTTAATATTCTCCTCCAACACCATAACTCAAATGCATCAATTCTTCTCCGGTCTTCCTTATTCACTGTGCAACTTTCTCATGCATATGAGTTTATTGAAAATACCATGGCTTGAGTCAGGTGCACCATAGTCCTCAAACTAACATCTTTGCTGTTCAACACTTTAAAGAGGTATTGTACAGCAGATTTGCCTAATACAATACATTGATTGATTTCTTGACTAATGTTTCCATGAGTGTTGATGGTAGATCTGGGCAAAATGAAGTCTTTAAGAACGTCAATCTTTTCTCCATTTATATGGATGCTATTTATTGGCCCAGTGATGAGGATTTTTGTTTACTTTACATTGAGGTGCAACCCATACTGAAGACTGTGGTCTTTGATCTTCATCAGTAAATACTTTAAGACTGCTTCACTTTCAGCAAGCAAGGTTGTATGGTCTGCATATCACAGGTTGTTACTGAGTCTCCCTCCTATCTGATGCCACGTTTTTCTTCATATAATCCAGATTTTCAGATTATTTGCTCAGCATACAGAATGAATAAGTATGGTGAAATAATGCAATCCTGGTACACACCTTTCCTGATTTTAAACCATTCAGTATGCCCTGGTTCGGTTCAAACAACTGCCTCTTAGTCTATTTGCAGGTTCCTCAAGAGCACAATTAAGTGTTGTGAAATACTCATTCTCCACAATGCTGTCCATAGTTTGTCATGATCCACACAATCAAAAGTCTTTGTGTAGTCAATAAAGCACAAGTAAACATCTTTCTGGTATTCTCTGCTTTCAGCCAAGATCCATCTGATGTCAGCAATGATATCCTTCATTCTACATCCTCTTCTGAAACCTGGCTTGAACCTCTGGAAGTTTTCTGTCAATGTATGGTTTCAGTAATGAATTCATACCTATTGATAATTACACTGAATGTAAATGGATCAAATGCACCAGTCAAGAGACATAGAAGACAGAACGGA
>NW_006408595.1:2443195-2452474 GCF_000296735.1 Chrysochloris asiatica
GAGAGAGAGAGACACTTTAGGGGATATTTTTGGTTTAAGGCTTAAAGAATCTCAGGGCAATGGGATTCATCCACGATCCATCACTCCAGAAACCTAGCCTCAATGAGATCTTGAAATTCTATTTTATATTTTTTAAATCCTTTATTCAGGATTTTTAATGGACTATTTGAACAAAATGTTCTGTAATGATATCTAGACCCCATCCAGTTCTGGTCTCAGAGCAAAGGAAGCAGTTGTCTATGGAGGCAATTAGTCATACTTTGTATATCTTCCTATTCCTGACTCTACTTCTTCTTCTATGTGTCCAGGCAAATAGAGACCAATTGTGATATAGATGGTAGTTTGCAAGCTTTTAATACCCCAGGCACTACACAAGGAACTAGGAAGAACAGATGCACTGAACACTTTATAAAGCCCATTAATTAGGATGTCTTATAAAACCATGTCCCTAAACCTCCAAGTCAAGGAATCATATTCCATGACACGTTTGGTTGGACATTAGCTGAATCTGGGATATAGAAACTATTTAGCCTAAATCAACAGAATATGACTGGGTTACTTGTCTGCACACATTTAAGGTGTGCAGAAGCTATGGTAGAAGCTACAAACCTGGGAGTCATCAGGGAACCCCACCCCTTACTTCCAGTTCCACAAGAACACGAACTAGATGGATAAGTGTGCAGCAGGGTGGTGGCCCTGTCACATCCATCATGCCCCTGCTAGTCCTGTTGTTGAGCCAACAAGAGGTTGCAACTCTATATGAAATAAAGGAGAGTTTCCACCTAACCTCTTTATGTTTGTTTCCAACTTGTGAGGGTCTGGTCTTTGGAATCAAATCTTTCCCTATACAAAATCAAATCAAATCTTTGCCTATATAAAAGTGATTGTACCCTCTGCAGAAGGAGCTCTAGTACAGTAGTGGTCACGAGTCGGGCTGCTAACCTCAAGGTCAGCAGTTCAAAACTACCAGAAGTTCATCTGGAGAAAGATGAGGTTTTCTGCTCTGGTAAAGATTTAAGGCCGAGGAAACCCTATGCAGGGTTGCTATGGGTGGGAACTGACTCCACGGCACACCACCACCACCACCACTAGACCCTCCACCACCACCCTCTTCATCTAGTATTTGTGAAGATTACGTTAGAAAATATATGAAAAGTGCCTAATAAAATGTGTGCTCAGAAAATATTGACCTCTTACCTCCTTCTCATCTATCTACCTATTTGATGTTACCTAGCACTGACCTCTCATTTAAATTTCCCCTCAATGTCTAGCTCAGCTATTTTCTGTCTTTCCTGGTCCTTTATTTCTCTGGATACATTTTCTTTTCTTTGGAATAATTGTGATTCTCCCCCCCTACACACACAAAAAAAAATTACATTCTTTTTTTTAAGTTCTAGCCACCGTTATTGCTAAGTGCGGTGGGGTTGGTTCTGATTCCTAGCAATGGTGGTGGTGGTGGTGACGGTGGTGTGCCGGTGGAGTCAGTTCTGACTCATAGTGACTCTGCATGGGGTTTCCGAGGCTGTAAATCTTTACAGGAGTAGAAAGCTTCGTTGTTCTCCCGCAGAACAGCTGGTAGTTTCGAAATATCGACCTTGAGGGTAGCAGTCCGATTCGTAACCAGTACTCTACCAGACAAAGCACCTTGATTCACAGCTATCCTGTATAGGAATTCTGAGTCTTTTAATCTTGACGGAAACAGAAGGCCTCATTTTTTCCCCTAAGGATCAGCTGGTGGACTTGAACCTTGTGGTTTTCAATCCAGTGCTTACTGTATAAGATATAATTAATACCCACTCTGCATTGGAATAAGAGGATGGAATCAAAGAATCGATGAGGAATCAAACTAATCTTAACATGTTGAAGACTAGAAAAAAATGTTATCCAATTCCTCATTTTAAAGATGAGTGAATTAGATATTAAAACAACAACAACAACAACAACAACAACAAAACAGACTATCATCCACTTTTCAAATTACTACTCACAATTCCTCCTACTCCTACCCTTCTACCTCCCTGTGGCAAATGTATATTTAAAAATAAATTTTTCTTTCTTTTGGCATGTTGAACCACTTTTAAATGAAAAATGGTATATTTGAGGAAAAATAAATTTCCTTTAGCAATAATGCCAGATTTTCAGATTATTTTATTTAGTTCAGTTTATTTAAAGTACAAAATTAATTGACACAATCACTTAAAATATATGATCTCTAACTTCAAACAGCTCAGGTAGATTTTAATTTTTGCTGTGTTCAACATCGAAACTGAAATTGGTTCACACTTACTCATTTAAGCAACTTCTAGCATTAAAACAATCTCTTTGAATACCCATTCATCCCAAAATATATACAAAATACTGAAAGCATTCATATTTACCTAGAAACTTAATAGAAATAGTGATGCCACGACTGAAAAATAGCCTTAAGTGTGGCGTTGTGGGTTAATGTGCTGGACTGCAAAGTAGGTTTGAACCACAAGATTAGTGGTTCAAGCACACCAGCTGCTCCTCAAAAACTATACAGGGTTGCAATGGGTTGGAAATGACTTGACGGCACTCACAACACAAACACCCTGTATTATTGGAAGTACAATTTAAAAATGGGAGCAATTACATAAAGAAATGAAACACCATGCAAAATACACAATTCAGGTGCTCATTTTATTTATTGATTTGTTCATTCATCCATTGGACAAATATGTCTTTAGTTCATTCTGTGGGCCAGGTGGTTACGGTAAAATTTAGAGCCAAAGCAAGCAAACAAAAGCAAGATCCATGATCTCATGAAACTAAATTGAATGTGGGCAAAAATATGGTAATAGGAATAAATGCTAATCAACAACAGAGAAAATGTCAACTGTAATAAAATGATATGGTGGTATATGATTCTATGAAAATTAAGCTAATGAGGAAGGTAAGAAAAAGTTTCCCAGAGGAATGAAAGACTGAACTGATAACTGAAAAAGGAATGAAAAAACTGGATGAAGAAGCAGAAGGGTAGCTATCAGGAGGGGTGGAGCAGCCCAGGAAACAGCCTGTGATTAGAGGGAGCATTTCTCATTGCAGAAAGGAAAGGACCTGGGGAAGAGAAGGCATGGTTTAAGAAGAGACTTTGGAAAGAGACAGAATTCAAATTATGCAGGGCCTTATAGGCCAAATTAAGGATTTTAGTTTTTTTTTTTCAAGAGTTACTACAAGTCTTTGAGCGAAGAAGAAGAAAAAAAGCTTAAGAGTTGTATTAGGAAAAGGTCACTGTGTTGACTATGAATAGAATAGATGGACCCAAGAGAATGTGTGCACGTGTGCTTCATGAGACAAGTATAATATGCTCATAGCATTATTTTAGTACTTACTGTTCTTTACCTCAAACTAGAAACAGACCAAATGTTTATCAAGAGTAAAACAAACAAAGCTCATTGCCATGCGACTCTATAGGGCAGCGGAGAATGTGCCCAGAGGGTTTTTAAGGTTGTAAAAACTTTACAGAAACAGATTGCCACATCTTGTTTTCTGTGTAGCATCTGGTAGATTCAAATCACCAATCTTTCGGTTAGCACCTAAGCACTTTAACCACTACACTCCCAGGACCACATTTTTATTAAGAGTTGAGTGGTAAGTAAATTGTGATATGTTTCCAGTGGATTATTACATAGAAATGGGAATGAACAAAGTATAATTACATACTACAAGTTGGATACAGTTTCACACATAATAAAAGAAACCAGACATGAAAGATACATACAGATATGGAGTGTAATGAATGAGCAGGTGTCAAGAATGACTCCTAGGTGGGACAGATCTTAAGTAAACAAGGAAGACTTCTCTTTGTGAGAGGAGCCAAGGACGGAATGGATGGAGATAAGGTTAAGTTTTCATGTTCAGTTGATGCTGAGCCAATTCTAACTCATAGCCACCCTGTATAGGGTTTTCAAAGAGCAATTGGTGGGTTTGAACTGCCAACATTGTGGTTAGCCATCCAGTGCTTATCATACAGTGCCACACCAGGACTCCAAAGATAAAGTGAGAAAAAGGGAGGAGGGAAGGTTGGGAGTTGTTCTGAGAGCAGAGAGAGTTTAAGAAAGTAGTTGTGGAACGTGGAAGAGTGAGTTAACTGAAGATTTATAATATAATAGGATTGTTGAGTGGCGCTGTCGATCATTGTGAATTTTTAGTGAACACTGTCTCCAGCAACACTCTGCTGCTCTTGTCCAGGCATGAGGAGAACTGGCGATTATGATCACATCGGATTGGAGTTTTGCCAGATGGGTGTGGTCAGTATACTTTTGGGGTAATAAACTCAGTCAAAATAAATCAGTAAGAGACTGTGTTAAATTCCAAGTGTCTATCTTCATTTTAAAGAAGAGGACACACCTATTCTACAATTCTCTGAGAATATGGAAATTCACCTACTAGGATTGGAGTGAAGAGGAAGACAGCATGCTGAATGGCCTAACCCCTTGTGATCGAGTCAATTGTGACTCTTGGATACTTTATGGGTCAGTCCTTCTCTTTCAAAAGAGAACTGCTCCACAATCTTTCCAAGGCTGTAATCTTCATAGACGCTGATTGCCTCACCTTGCTCCCTTGGAGATGCTAGTGGGTTCAAACTGCTGCCCTTGAGGTTAGCAGCGAAGCACTCTGACCACTGTGCCACCAAGACTCCTTGATGAAGCTCTTAGGTCTCCAGAATGATTCCACTCTTCTTCACTCTGAGCAAACTTTTTACTATTGCAGCAGCTGGTTCACATAGTACCATTTCCTCTTACTTCTCCTCAGCTTCTCATAATTTTTTCTTTTCTCCAAGTTGCTTTCTCTTCCTTATGGTCTCTCCTTGTGAGGATTGTATGGAATAGATAACTATCGGGTGGACACACTAATGGTTTAGGGATGCTGACAGATCTGGGGCTGGGAAATTGAACTGAGGGGAAAGTTTAGTATTTCCACTTTATGAAAATCAGTTTACCTTCAATTTCAGACTTCAGTAACCAGTGGGGTCCATTGCCAAGACAGCAAGTCCATACATCTGTGATATGCCAACTATTTTTTGTGTGTGTCTTTGACAAAACTGCAAAGAAGGTAGTTTTATCTTTGGCATGAACTTACCTTCTTTTTTTCTTCCTTCTAACAATTGATAGAGTCCTGGTGTGGCACTGTAGGATCAGCACTGGACTCCTAACCACAAGATTGGTGGTTCAAACCCACCAGCTGCTCCTTGGAAATCCTATTCAGGATTCCTATGAGTGAGAACTGACTCAGCAGCATATGACAACAACAAAAACTGTTATGTTAATTCAGTCAGTCATTCAGGCATGCATTCCTCAAACATGACTCCTGGTGTGGTACTATAGGATCAACACTGGACTGCAAACTAGCAGCTCCTCGGAAACCCTGTACAGGGTTGCTATGAGTAAGAACCAACTTAACAGCACTCAACAATAAAATGCAGCAGGCAGAATCCTGGTGTGGCATTATACGATAAGCACTGGACTGTTAACCACAAGGTAGTTCAAACCCACCAGATACTCCTTGGAAACCTTATGCAGGGTCGATATGAGTAGGAACTGACTGGATGGTATTTCACAACAGCAACAATGCAGCAGACAGAGTCCTGGTGGTGCTGTAGGGTAACTACTGGTCTGCTAATCCCAAAGTTGGCAGTTAAACCCAACAGGGGCTCCTTGGAAACCCTCAACAGGGCTTCTAAGAGTTGGAACCAATTTGACAGCACTTAGCAGCAACAAGATGCAGCAGACACTGAGTTAGTTGTCTTCTAGCAACTCATGCTTAGGGTCTCGCAATCCAAAAGAACCTCCCCTACGTGTGGCACTGTGGATTAATGCACTAGACTGTAAAATCTGCAAGGTTGGTGGTTTAAGATCACCAGCTGCTCTTTGGGAACACTCTGTAGGGTCTCTGTGGGTTGGAACTGACTCGACAGCACTTAACAACAACATCAACAACAACCTCCAAGTTATCCTTCTCTCTTCAATGACTCAATCAAAGCAACCATTTCTTGAGGGATGTTAATGAAAATTTTCATTTAAACCAATCATACCAATATATGTGTAACTGTTTATAATAGTAACAGTTAACTATACATGTCAAGCACTCTCCAAATATTTTATAAGTATTAACACATTTAATCCTCCAACACCTATGAGGTAAGAACAATTATGATCTCCATTTAAAAAATGGAGAAACCTAAAGCATGGAAAGATTAAGTAACTTACTCAGCAGGGAGGTAGCACAGGCAAGAGTTAACCAAGCAATGTTTCTCCAGAGCCTGTGTTCCTGATCATTACCCAATATAGCCTATACTTAAGGCTTGTGAAGAGGAAAATGGGAGCTACATTTCTTTTTTCTTTTTCAACTTTTTATTGTGAATTGAGTGAAGTTTTACAAACAAGACCACCAGTTTCACATTCAACAAAATATGCACTTTGTTTCATCTCAGTGATTGCAATCCCCTCCATGTGACAACAGTTATTCTGCTTCCTTCCTGTGCCTCCTATTTCAATTCCACCCACTTCCCCATCTCTTCTCAACTTGGTCCTTAGGTAAATTGTTGCCCTTTTAATTTTGAATAACTCACTGTTCCATAATTCATAGTGAGCATACCTTACTAGTGATATTGTCTCCTCCCCAATAACCCTATCTACTACTTGGCTGAGGGTTGGGCCACAAGGGGGAATTCCTTTCCAGACCCAAAGGGTTGTTGTTGTTGTTGTTAAGTGCCGTCGAGTCGGTTCCGACCCATAGTGACCCTGTATAGGGTTTCCGAGGGTGTAAATCTTTACGGGAGTAGAAAGCCTCATCTTTCTCCCACGGAGTGGCTAGTAGTTTCGAACTGCTGACCTTAAGGTTCACAGCCCGATTCGTAACCGGGTGATAGAGGGCTGTTATCTCAGGTTCCTCCAGTCTCTTTCTGATCAATAAGCCAGTATTTTTAAATTTTGTTAAAAAAAATAATTTTGAGAAGAACAAACAAGATGGCACAGAGAGTAGAAGTGCAGTGAGGAGCTCCATCAGCAACAACACAGAATAGCGGACCAAGCAGGCTCAGGAGATGGTCCCAGAACTCTGAATCACATATAGAGGAATATTTAGAAAGTTGGAAGACTTACAGCCAGTGGAATTTGTAGCAGAAGCAAGAAATCCAGTGCTTTATAATCCAAGATGCTCAGCTGTTCCCTGAGCAGCCATCTTGGGCAAGACCAAGCAGGGGAAGGATCAGAGCAGCCACAGATGCCTGACAGAACCATTGGAGATAAAGGTGTGGACATTCTTCTTTTTGTATCTGTTCACTGGTCTCACACTGTCTGTGCACCTCTATTTGGTGACTAGAGAGGATGCCTGAGCGAGTGGGCACCCCACCCCCACCCCCAGAGAACCCTCTATTATGCATGCACACAGATCTCCTCAAAATTTAAAGGGACAGTTTCCACTTAAAACCAAATGGCAGTACAAAAAGGCCACAGCCAACTCTGAACTTTTCATCACTAGGAAAAAGGCCTGAACAGGGTTTGTGGAGCAGGACAGGCAGACTAAAAGGAAACAGGATGAAAATTAAATTCTGAGTTACATCATAATGACCAACAGTGGAATCTTGAAATTTCTTAAGAAGAAGAGTGAAAAGGGAAGCCCATCACCTGATCACATCTACCTGAGGCAATCAGAAAGCATAAAAAAATACCAAAGCATGCACCCATCTAAGTATTAAGGCAACAACTAACTACCGAATATGCCCAAGAAGCAGAAACAGATGACCATATCAGCACATGTCATGAAATGAGATAAAGTGACTGAGACAAATGAGCTGCAAGTAGACCTACACTCCATACTGGAAGTAGGGCAGTTTTGGAAATGTCTGAGAAGGAATTCAGAAAAATGATTATAAAATGTATCAAAACACTATACAATGGAGTTGAGAAAAATAAGGGAAAAATCAGGAAAGCACTACAGGAACAATCAAATAAGATAGATACAGCATTGGAAATAATTCAACACCTACAGAAAGAGGTCCAAACAATTAATAATAGAAATGGACAATACTCTGAAAGGGCAAAGGAGTAGAACTGAAGAGATGGAAGCCAGAACTAGTGAGCTGGAAGATAAATCCCTCAATACTACTCAGATAGAAGAAGAAGCAGAAAAAAGGATTAAAAAAAACAAAACAAAACAAAAAAAACTCTTGAAGAATATCTAAGATTCATGTTGGAGAACAGGAAGAATAACTTAATAAGTATCAGCATTCCGGAACAGGAAGAATCACACAAGTCCACAGAGGAAATAGTTGAAGAGCTATTGGAAGAAAATTTCCCTAACATCCTGAAAAGCGAAACAATAAGCATTCAAGAAGCTCAATGAACCCCAGGAAGGATATAAGAAAATCACCTAAAAGAAAATCGCCAACACATATCAGAATCAAGAGCTCCAAAATCAAAGATAAGGACAGAATCCTGAAAGCAGCTAGGGAAAAGAGAAGTGTTATATACAAAGACAAGCAAATCAGATTTAGCTCAGATCTCTCAACAGAAACCATGCAGGCAAGAAGGCAATGGGGAAACATATAAAACCCTGAAAGAAAAAAGCTGCCAACCAAGAATCCTCTACCCAGCAAATCTGTCAACCAAATACGAAGGTGTAATCAAAACATTCCAGGATAAACAGAAGCTAAGGGATTTTGCCAAAGCCCACCCTGCTATGAAAAACATCCTAGAGGGAGTTCTGTGGACTGAGAACCAACAAGAACAGACAACATCCAGAGATTGATGTACGTGGCAGCATCACCCTGAACTCAATCGACAAATGGAAGGGTCATGAAGAGAATAAAACTATAAGAACAAATTCAGAGGATCTGGGAGGTCAGTCCATGATCAAAACAATTACAATGTGAAAGAAGATAAACACAGAAGAACAGAGATCTAGGTGGTGGGAAGGTCAGGTAGATTACAGGATAAAATAGACTGTCTTAAATGGAGGGAAAAGTTCATGGAATATAAGGTAGCAACAATGGTGGGGTTGGGGTGAGGGGTTTAGAAGGAGGAGGAGGGAGTGCACAGGGTAAGGGCAGACACATCACACACAGTTTGGGTGTTGGGGAGGGCAATACAAGAAGGGCTAGGAGGTGGAAGAACAAGGTAGATAGGGGAGCACTGAGACATGTTTGCATGGGTTATGTGGGACACAGGTAAGTAGTGATGCATGCTCAACCTTAAAACAACAGGGCTCTGTGATACAGGGATCTAGATATAGTTTGAAGAGGGGAAATAATACTAA
>NW_006408595.1:2459467-2485681 GCF_000296735.1 Chrysochloris asiatica
CATTTGAGTTATGGTGTTGGAGGAGAATATTAAAAGTACCATAGATTGCCAAAAGAACAAACTAATCTGTGCTGGAAGAAGTACAGCCAGACTAAACCTTGGAAGCCAGGATGGCCAGATTTTGTCTATCATATTTCGGACATAGTATCAGGAGGGACCAGCCCCTGAAGAAGGGTATCATGTTCAGTAAAGTGGAAGGTGGGAGAAAAAGAGGAAGAGCCCCAGTTAGATAGATTGCCACAGTGAAGGCAGCGATGGTGTCAGTTGTAGCAACGATTTTGAGGTTGGCATGGGACTGGAAGTGTTTCATTCTGTTGTGCATAGGGTCAATACGAGTCAGTGCTGACTCAATGGCACCTAACAACAACAACAAAACCCTAGCCCACTGCCATCAAGTCGATTTCAAGTCATCAGGACCCGGTGTACAGTTTCCAAGGCTATAACTCTTTATAGAAATACAGTCTCATCTTTCTTTTATTTAGCGTTTGGTTGTGTTCTTGACCTTATGGTTAGCAGTCTAATGCTTATTCTACAGTGCTACCAGGGCTCCTTTTGATTGATACTAATGAGGGTGCGTGTTGTGTGCCATGGTGGAGTCAATTGTGATTCAAAGTGACCCAGTAGAACTGCCCCACAGGATTTCCTAGCACTAGTTAAGTATTCAGATACTAATGGTAAGGCTGGCAATTCAAATCCACCAAGAGCTACTTGGAAGAATGATAGAATGATGTGCCATCTGCTACTATACAGATTTACAGCCTTGGAAACCCTGTGGGGCAGTTCTAGTCTGTCATATAAGGTTACTATAAGTTGGAATTGTCTTAATGGTAATGGGTTTGGAATCTTTATGGGAGTATATGGCCAGGTCTTCTTTTTGCCTCAGAGTGATCATTCTGTAGCAGCACAGTGCTTTGTGCACTGTGTTACCAGGACTCCTTAATGAGAATGTAAAAACAAAATACAAAAACTGAACAAATTCTTGGACTTCTTCTGCTTCACTTGAGGAGTGTTGAGAACTACACTCAGAAACGGAAAGAGGAACAATGTACATTTGTGAGGGTTGGAACTGCTGCTTTTGTGGTTAGCAGTCCAAGCCTGCCTATAGTGCCACCAGGTCTTACAGGGAAAGAAAACAGGGAGCTAGATGATGTAATTAGACTATTAATGTGATATCGAATGTTTCTTGAATCAAGGAATTAAAGGAAATGTTCATGAAACTTTTATAATCCTCATCCTGCTGGGAAGATTAAAACTAGTGAGTTCATATTCTTGGCATACTCAGGAGAGGAAAAATAGAAAGTGGATGAAACAGTATGAATCCAATAAATGGCCATTTATTTCTGTGCAACAGAAAACAAAAACCCCTGTATATTATTGCTTTAGTTAGCAATGTGTGTTAAATATCCAAGTATAGGTAGCATTGTTGTAGTTGTTAAGTGCCATCAAGTTGGTTCCAAACCTAAGGTTTCCTAGGAGTGATTAGTGAGCTTGAACTGCCAACCTTGCAGTTGAAACCAACTTTGCATCCAGCACATTGACCAACAGTACCACACCAGGAGTGCTTTTATCTCTTTTTATCTTCTCTTGGATATTTGATTTATTCTCATATAGCAATTCTCTTTTCATTCATAGATTTCTCCTTTTGCTTTGTTTTACACACTCATTCAAGGAGCTCTGGTAGCATAGTGGTTACAAGTTGGGCTGCTAACCTCAAGGTCAGCAATTCGAAACTATCAGCCATTCCACAGGAGAAAGATGAGGCTTTCTGCTCCTGTAAAGATTTATAGCCTCGGAAACCCTATGCAGGTTCGCTATGAGTTAGAACTGACTCCACGGTACATAACCACCACCACCATTTATTCATTTATTTATGTACACAATGAAAAAAAAAACGTTTAAACTGTAGTCCATGTGTCACGAACTGTTCCAGGTGATATGGGCACTGCAGTGACAAGATTCCTGGCTCACAGATTTCATAGTCTGTGACGCTTAAGGTTTGTGTCAACTTGACTGGACCAGAATGCTCAGTGATTCAGCAGTTAAAATGTAGTAATCCCCCATGATGAGATCTAATATAATGTAATAACTTACATGATGAGAGATCTGCTATATGTACCCAATCAGCTGAAAGGAAAAACTTCTCAGGGGTGGGGGCTGCAACATTTTTCATCTTACAAAGAGACATGTATAGAGAAAGAAGGACCTAGTACCACCAAGAAATGGGTTTGAGCCCATTGTTACTGTCACTGTGCCAACCAATCTCATTGGGGGACTCCCTCTTTTTTACTGTCCTTCTACTTTACCAAGCATGATACCCTTCTCAGGGACTGGTCCCTCTTGACTATGTGTCTGAAGTATTCTTCTCCAACACCATAACTAAAATTCATCAGTTCTTCTAGGTCTTCTTTATTCACTGTCCAACTTTCACATACATATGAGGGCATTGAAAACACCATGGCCTGGGTCAGGCACACCTTAATCCTCAGACTGACATCTTTGCTCTTCAACACCTTTGAGAGGTCTTGTGCATCAGATTTGCCTAAAGCAATATGTCG
Organism: Chrysochloris asiatica; assembly: GCF_000296735.1. NCBI lineage: Eukaryota > Metazoa > Chordata > Mammalia > Afrosoricida > Chrysochloridae > Chrysochloris > Chrysochloris asiatica. Next base: position 2,462,023 of record NW_006408595.1, read on the forward strand.
TTTGATTTCTTGACTGTTGATGGTGTATCCAAGCAAATAAAGTCTTTGACAACTTCAATCTTTCCTCCACTTATCATGATGTTATTTATTGGTACAGTGGTGAGGATTTTTTTTTTTCTTTACCTTGAGGTGCAATCCATAAGGAGGACTTAAGTGACAGAACAGAGAATCAATGAACAACTAAGTGAATTAGATAATAAGGGAGATAAGAAGTTACATAAAAAATGAATTTTGGTGCTATGATGGAGTATACTAGATTGAATAGCTTGAGAAAATCTCTGTATGTGATAAATAAATGATTGATTGAATGAATGGGGATGAGAGGTTATAAAAATATATAGTACAGCATGGTTGTGGATGTTAGGTTAGTTACTATCAAGCTGGTTCTGACTCATAGCAACCCTATGCAACCAAACAAAACACTTCCCAGTCTTGTGCTATCTTCACAATTGTTACATTTAAGCCCATTGTTGCAGCCTCTGTGTCAATCCGTTTTGTTGGGGGTATTCCTCATATATCATAAATGTGATGTGGGCTTTCAAACAAAGTACTCTGTAAGAAGAAAAGATGACATAAAACTGGAAAGAATAAGATATTCCCTGCTACTAGACAGGATTTTGATAGATAAAGTTGGTTAGGTAAGAGGGAAAGTAAATGGGAGAAACTTCCATGTTCAACCAAGGGTATTAGGAATGGAAGAGAGAGGAAAGGGAGACAACTGTTTGGGAACAGAGAAAAGAAATGGAGCTCACATCCTGAGAGGTTCTTAATAAACAAGTTTAAAGTTAAAAAAAATTTAGACCACAAAGTTTTATGCTATTTTTGTACTAAACTCCTAAGAGATTCATGTGTGTGCGTGAACTCACTTGCCCTTTTAGGTAAAGTTGTATACCTTACTAAGGGCATTTTTTTTTTTTGGCAGAAAAATATATGTATCTGCTTGGATCTACATCAACCTGATTTATCCAGGTCCCACCCACATAATTCTTGGAAATCCAATCTACATTGCACTATAAGCTGGCCAAAACAAGTGGACTTTGACATTTGCTACGTCTATTTTTGCCACCCTGGAATTTTCTGCATATTTAAAAGAACCCCATTATATCAGTTTCCCAATAAGAGATCATCTCATTACAGAACTCGCTTGCTCCTTCCGTATGTGGTGTAACAGTTTTATGCATTTAGATAATGTCTATTATTGTTGCTGAGTGTCATCAGTAGGTTCCCACCCATAGTGAACCTGTATAGGGTTCCTGAGAAGCGTCTGGTGAATTTTAACTACCGACTATGTGGTTCAAACCAACCCTACAGTTGAGTGTTCACCCTACAGCGCCACACCAGGACTCCAGATAATGTCTTGTCTCAATAAATTTTATCTTCAGATAAAGCATATTACAATATTTTAACTAATAAGATAAGGCTTCTATCCATTTTACATGGATAAACTAACATCATAATTCAATGATATAAATAAAAAAAAAACACAAACCCATTGCCACTGAGTCGATTCTGACCCTATAGTGACCCCATAGGGTAGAGCAGAACTGCCCTATAGTGTTTCTAAGGCTGCAGTATTTGTGGAGGAGTCCTGGTAGGATAAACATTGGATAAAATTCAAACCCACCAGCTGCTCATCAGAAAGCTTACACAGGGTCACGATGAGTCTGTACTGACTTGACAGCACTTACCAACAGCAACAGTAATCTTTGGGAAAGCAGACTGCAATGTCTTTCTCCCTTGGAGTGGATGATGGGTTCAAACCACCTTTCAGTTAGCTGCTGAGTCCTTAACAATCAGGGCTTCCTCTAAACTATATGTGGTGGTAGTTAGTTATGTGCTGTGGAGTTGGTTCTGACTCACAGCGATCCTGCATAGGGTTTCTGAGGCTGTAAATCTTTATGGGAGCAGAAGCCCTCATCTTTCTCCCACAATTAATATTAGTGTTTAACAATATTTCATTGCTTTATGAACTATTTTACAGCCATAAAGTACACAAATCACTTTAGTTCACCTTATCTTCTACATAGTCACAAATGTTAGAATAGGTCATATAATTTTAATTGTGTTAGATTTTGGAAGCCTTATTTATTTACTTTTATTATATTTCAACTTCCCCACTATAATTATTTGTGTTTTGTGTTAACACGAGACACTTGAGCACATATACGTCTGGCTCATTTCACATGATCTGAACTCTAAAGTCTAACTTAGCTCAGGTTTCAAGACAACATGCTAAATGTTTGGGAGCACCTACAGGTGAAGGATGATATAGTCATAAACATTGGTTTATTGGACCAACTAATTTAGATTAAACTAGAGGGCATGAATGATTGAAGTTGTCAAGGACTTCATTCTTCTTGGATCAACTATCAACACTCATGGAAGCAGCAGTCAAGAAATCAAATGACGTATTGCATGAGGCAAATCTGTTGCACACGACCTTTTTAAAGTGTTGAAGAGCAAAGACGTCAGCTTGAAGACTAAGGTGTGCCTGACCCAAGCTGTGGTATTTTCAATAACCTCATATGCATGTGAAAGCTGGACAGTGAATAATGAAGACCATAGAAGAATTGATGCTTTTGAGTTACGGTGTTGGAGGAGAATACTGAAAGTGCCATGGGCTGCCAAAAGAACCAACAGATCTGTGTTGGAAGAAGTGCAGCCAGAGTACTCCTTGGAGTCCAGGATGGCCAAACTTCGTCTCTAATACTTCGGACATACTGTCAGAAGAGAGCAGTCGCTGGAGAAGGATATCATGTTTGGTAGGGTGGAGGGTCAGAGAAAAAGAGGAAGACCCCAGCTATATGGATTGGCAAAGTGGCAGCATCAATGTGGCAACGATAGTGAGGTTGGCCCAGGATAGGGCAGTGTTTTTTCTGCTGTACATAGGGTCGTTATGAGTTGGTACCGACTCGATGGCAACTAACAACAACATTTGGTAAGTATTGTGCATACTACTATATAAAGTGGTATACCATAAAATTTATAATTAATGTATATGTAGACACATAACCAACACAATCATTTATAATAGTAGAGAATTTTTCATCACTGCACTAATTATCAATTGTAATTTCTTCGAACAATATAAAGACTTTCTCATGATGATTAAGGAATTTACAAGGAATATTGAAACAAGTAACTGCACATTGGATGTTGTTGTTGTTGTTGTCAGGTGCCATCGAGTCAGAACCGACTCATAGCGACCCCATGCACAGCAGAATGAAACAATGTCCGATCCTGGGCCAACCTCACTAGGGCTGCCACACTTGAGTCCATCAATGATGCCACCTGGCCAATCCATCTCGTTAGAGGTCTTCCTCTTTTTCTCTGACCCTCCACCTTACCCAGCATGACATCCTTCTCCAACGATTGTTTCCTCCGGACAATATGTCCAAAGTATAAGAGACGAAGCTTAGCCATCCTGGCCTCCAAGGAGCACTCTGGCTGCACTTCTTCCAAAACAGATCTATTGGTTCTTTTGGCAGTCCATGGCACTTTCAGTATTCTCCTCCAATACCACAACTCAAAGGCATCAATTCTTCTACGATCTTCCTTATTCACTGTCCAGCTTTCGCATCCATATGAGGCTATTGAAAACACAATGGCCTGGGTCAGGTGCACCTTAGTCCTCAAGCTGACATCTCTGTTCTTCAATACTTTAAAAAGTTCCTGTGCAGCAGATTTGCCCAATGCAATACGTCATCTGATCTCTTGACTGCTGCTTCCACGAGTATTGATAGTTGATCCAAGAAGAATGAAGTCCTTGACAACTTCAATCTTTTCTCCATTGATAAGAATGTTGTTTATTGGTCCAGTGGTGAGGATTTTTGTTTTCTTGACATTGAGATGTAATCCATATAGAAGACTGTGCTCTTTGATCTTCATAAGTAAATGTTTTAAGTCCTCTTCACTTTCAGCGATCAAGGTTGTATCATCTGCATATCGCAGGTTGTTAATGAGTCTTCCTCCAATCCTGATGCCACGTTTTTCTTCATAGAACCCAGCTTCTCGTATTATTTGCTCAGCATACAGGTTGAACAAGTATGGTGAAAGAATACAACCCTGTCTCACACCTTTCCCAATTTTAAAACATTCAGTGTTCCCATGTTCGAACAACTGCTTCTTGGTCTAGGTACAGATTTCTTAGAAGTACAATTAAGTGTTCTGGGATACTCATACTTCTCAATGTTGTCCATAGCTTGTCATGATCGCACATTGGATGGAAAATATATTATAATGGATCTACCCAAAGTCATGTTGTAATTTTGATACATAGTGATGTATTACCATTAAGGACCATTTTTGGTCATTCATTTTCATTAACACAATCCAGCTTATAAAAAATAAATGCTTGGTTTTGAAATTTTCACAACAAAATCTATACAGTACTTTGCATTTGGCAATCATGAAAGGCACCAACAATGAAGAAAAAAGGATATGTTTTTAATAAAAAATATTTTATACATTTACCTGAAGGTTCTCATGTTGCAAACATTAGAATGTACAACTCTAAAACATAGGTGATATACGTAAATGTATATCAGTAGACTTTAAATAACCTGGGTTTTGTGAAAGCAATTACACTTGTAAATAAGAATAATTCTTGCCCATAAATTAATTTTATCAAAACCATCTTCTATAATCAAGAATTTGTAGAACATTTTTCCATGTTCTACACAACCTAGAAGTGTGTAATATTTTCTGGATTTGGTTTCCAATGGGTAGCATTTTTATCTAGGCTAATGAAATTAAAAAGCTATTCTCTATATGTTGTTGTTGTTATTGTCAAATGCTGTGGAGTTGTTTCCAACTAATAGCAACCCTGTATAGGGTTTCCAAGGCTTTAAATCTTCATGGGAGCAGAAAGCCTCATCCTTTTCCTGATGTATTTTGTAGACAAAGCTTATTGCCAAGTATGAAATTATATTTTTCTAACAAAGTCTCAATAAAAAAACTATCCTCTGTTATATCTTTACTGGCAGACCAAATTTGACACACACACAAAAAAATTACTTTCAAGGGAAAACCATTCCTCCTTTAAACAAGTATAAATTTGAGTTGCTTTTCAAGATATATCATTATCTTGAGATTATTCTAGAAGGAATAATTTTACACATTATCCTGTTTACAAGAACACACACCATTTTAGTCTCATGCTTAACATAACACCACATGCTGTGAAATAAAATGCAACATTTTGATAGAATGCAGCTTGTTTTCCAAGTTTGAGTTAACAAAAATAAATGCACATTCAAAAATCAAGTTCCATAAACTCACAGCTTTCTTTGACAAAAATAATGAAAGCAAAAAAAAAAAAAAAACTGGGCAAATAGATAACATGGCAAAACCATTCTGACATGGAAATATTCTTTCTTTTTCCTCTCCTCATCTATTACTTGTGATACTAAAAAATGGCCACTTATGTTCTCAGTCTTTTCTGCATTTTTGTAAAGTATAACTGTATATAAATAACTATGAGAATAATAAAAAAAAATTATATAACTATTGGACTATTTTGGAAATAGTTAAATGGTGAATAAATATAAATTCAAATCACTGATTTTTCCCTCTCTGAGTTAGAGAATATTGGTCCTGGAAGAAAAAAACAAAACACTTGAATAGAAATAAGCACAAAAAAGTTCATGGAAAACATGTTCTTTTTAGAACTTTAGCATTTTAATTATAGTGTATATAGTATGCAGTATAGAATTTAAAACATCCTTAAATCCTATATGTGGTACATAATGAATTAATTACTTCACTTCATTTGAAGATTATACTAAGTAAGGGCTTACTTACAAATCTACTATTTATTTTGGCATTCTTTTCATTTAAGGACCTAAAAGCCTCAAGACATACCAGATCTTGAATTTTTTATCTACTAAATTATGAAAATTATGGCATTGGAATTATGCATAGTTTCAAATAAGGACTTCTCATTTTCTTTGTGTACCCTTAAAAGTTAATTTAATATACTTGCCTGTGGTTTGTATTTTCTATTACAGTAGTATTGTATAAAAGTTAATATGAAAATTAAGATGAATGGCTTTTTTTTTTCAGGTTTAAACTAACATTAATGTTACCCAATTTGTTTTTCGACATCTCACCTATCTTATTGGTATGACAGTACAGTTAGTTTTAAAGGGTAATAGTGAAAGCATTACTGAACCAGAAAGTCGAGAGACCTACATTTAATCCCTACCTCTGCCCCTAATTAAGTCACATGACTTGGGCAAATTGAACGTCAATTTTCTCAAAAGCAAACTAGGACCAATAATGTTACTGTTAAGTGCCGTTGAGTAGGTTCTGACCCATAGTGACCCGGTATAGGGTTTCCGAGGAGTGGCTGGTGAGCTTGAACCGCTGATCTTGTGGTTGAAACCGACATTGCAGTCCAGTGCGTTAACCCACAGTGCCACACCAGGACTCCGGGACCAGTAATATCTGCCACAAAAGATTTCCAGGTGGAGGAAAATGAGATGATTCAAATGAGGACTACAAATCATAAAGTACTGTTCCAATGTATGTCATGATTACTGTGATTTTTGGAAATACCTATTTAGTATTATAGCACAGCAATTTGGCAGACTCCTCCTTTAAGACACAAAAATAAGTTGGATATTTCCAAACAAAGTTGAAATAGATCCTGCTGCCATCTAAAATAATAAAGGGGGAAAAATATAATTCCTTTTTTGTACTGGCAATTCTCAAAATTTAAGAAATATGTAAGATTCTCATTTAAATTAATATGCTGTGCCTACATTAAAATGCTCAAAGTCTAAAATGAAATAATATGACATTTTATATGTATAGCCATGCTTCTTTCTTTTATACACTGCTATCAAAATAACTTCTTTTAAATATCGAAATTACCTATCAAACTGCTATTTTGCTTAACAGTTTAGTTGGCCACTAGCAATGATAAGCATGGATTCTAACTACAAAACCTAATATCAACTATGAATGGACTGAAATATTACTCAAACTTCTAATTTTACCTACCTGATATCAACCCAAATGCTGCTCTTAAATTGGTTCATCCTCAAGATATACCCCATATTTGTTAAGAATTTCAAACATCACATTGTTGTTAACTTCCGACTTAGAGACTCCATATAGGGTTCTGAAGAGTGGCTGGTGGGTTTGAACTGCGACCTTGTGATTAGCAGTCCAGACAGCACCACACCAGGATTCCCACCAGACATCACATACACATAGCAAATATGGCATTCATCATGAATTCACTTAAAAAATCCTGTTTCATAGGTGAATTAGTTTCCAGTGGGAATTAGTATAATCCATGACTAATCTTTACATAATGCATTGTTTATTTTCTTCTGAAAATTCAAGTCACATATTTCCTTGAAGCTAACCTTTTATAGAATGTTTCTTGCTATCTTTTTTCTCTGTGCTTAGTTTAACAGAATGCATGCACTATAACAAAGTGTTCTTGATTTCTTAAAGCCTTTACCTAAAAAATAATTTAAAAAATATGTCAAAACACATTAGGAAGTCTCATCTTCATTTTTGATTGTTTTCAGCACTGAGTCTTCTCCCAATATTTTGCATAGTTCATTTAGTCTCTGCTGCATTTTGGGAACTCCAGCTAGCTGGGATTCTAGCTTTTGCTTTTCTTCACTCAGTGTTAAACGGATAGCAGTATCCAGCTGTTCAAAGCGCCATCCTCCTTCACCATCAAACTGTAACAAATGAGTATGATATTTCCTGCACAAATAAAATAACATTATTAGCAATAATTGTGAAAAACATTTTAGTTATGTTGTTGATGTTAAATGCCGTTGAGTATGTTCAGACTCATATTGACCCTCTATAGAGTTTCCAAGGAGCAGCTGGTAGGTTTGAACTCCTAACCTTGTGGTTAGCGGTCCAGTGCTTATCCTATTAAACCAAACTCTACTAGACAAGACTCAATTTTAATTATAGGTTTATTGTTTTAATTGATTGTTATTAAGTGCCATTGAGTCGTTGCCAACTCATAGCGACCCTGTATAGGGTTTCCAAGGAGCAGCTGGTGGGTTTGAACTGCCGACTTTATGGTTCACAGTCCAGTGTTGATCATACGGTGCCATATCAGGAATCCAATTTAATTGATAGCCAATGGTAAATTCTTAGTAAGGTACTAATATAGAGCATGGAATCTGAAGGATTTTTGCCTGCAGATGACTCCAGCCAACCAGAGCTTAGTTTCACCTTGTACCTAAGTTTAAGTTTGCTGATGCCAATTTTTGTGTGTATACTTCATGCATCTCTGATAGTAGAACTGCCAGAATCAGAAGCAGAGTATATTTGATAGTGGATTTTGGGCCACTTCCCCCACCCAGCAGAGGGAGAACAGAAACTCCCTGGAACTATCCCTTAATGACTGGTGATACCCCTAAAGCCTCAGAAGAAAGAAAGAAAGAAAACCTGTAAAGCTTTCCTATTTACAATATCCCCTCCCTGCTTCCATAAGCCTGACTTGCATATGTGAGGCATTGCTGCCTTCAGTCATGGTTGTGAGGAGATTCCTTTGTTCTCTGTACCCTATGAAAGGTCATCTAGTGGAGGCAGAACTCTAGAATTCATCATGGCATCATACTGATGTTTTCCCTCACCCTGGAGATCTATGTTTGTTATAGGGTTACTAAGAGTCAGAACAGACTTGACGAAATTTAACAACAACAACAAAACTTAATAAAGAGTCTGATGCAGGACGGGGCAGTGTTCCATTCTGTTATGATTGGTTCTCTATTAGTCTGAACTGATCTATGGCACCTAAAGATGACAACCTACCTAATATTTATATATTTGAAGATGGGGCCTCTTTTGTTCCCTAAACTGGTACCTATTTTATATTTAACCTCAAGAAGTTAAGTACTGTGGTTATTTTTAACTTAAAAGTCATTGATCTAATCTCAAGGAAATTCTTAATGATTTCTTATTATATATCGCAAAAGAAGACATGTTGCTCTTACATCTATTTAATTTATCCTCATGACCCAGTATGCTCCTGAATAAATAAAAAAGCACATATAGAATGCAAATAAGGAAAGAAAACTGAGAGCAGAAAGTAATTATTATAGCAAAAAACAAAGAAAATAATGAAAATATATAGCAATTCATTTACACACCATCTGTTGGTAATTCAGTTATTCTACATGAGTAAAATTTAACCAATAAAAAATGTTTTTACGTGAACTAGTTGATTGAAATTTGTTAAAGAAGCTTCCATATCTTCTTACAATGTAATCTCTTTTTATCATTGTCCAAATTCCTAGTTAGGAATTTCAGAGATACAGGTGTATGATATAGAAGACAATACATGTTTTCTTAAAAGGTGGCTGTAGTCACCTGTCTCTGGGATTTGTGGGGGATGTGTGGAATGAGTAGAGCAGGAAGAACTGGCCCCAAATAGTTGTGCCACCTACATTTTGTAACTATTCTGAGCTGGCATGTGTTCTTAGGTATCCTCAGCTTTCCTGTTTTTCTCTAATATTTTACTTCTCTCTTCTTTGAAGCTTTCAGCTATTCTTATTTACTATGATCAGTGAACCTATCCTTTAGTAGCTTGTACCTCCTTTATTTGAATTATGGTGTTGGAGGAGAATACTAAAAGTGCCATGGACTGCCAAAAGAACCAACAGATCTGTGTTGGAAGAAGTGCAGCCAGAGTGCTCCTTGGAGGCCAGGATGACCAAATTTCGTCTCTCATAGTTTGGGCACATTGTCAGAAAGGACCAGTTGCTGGAGAAGGATATCATGTTTGGTAGGGTGGAGGGGCAGAGAAAAAGAGGAAGACCCCCAGCGAGATGGATTGGCAAAATGGCAGCATCAATAGGCTCAAGCATGGCAACGATAGTGAGGTTGGCCCAGGATCGGGCAGTGTTTTGTTCTGCTATGCATTAGGTCACTATGAGTCAGTACCAACTTGATGGGACTTAACAACAACAACAACAACCTCCTTTATAGAACTGATATGTAATTCATATATCATAAAATTTCTCTTTTTAACGTGTGCAATTCAGTGTGTGTTTTTTAATATTCATAAAACTGTGTGACCATCACCACTGAATTTTCTTTACTCTCAAAAGAAGCTACATGTCAATTAAAAGTTACTTCTCACTACTCTTCCCCAGGCTCTTAAAACCACAAATATCTTTTGATTCTTATTTTTCAGGTTATGATATAACACTATTGTGTTGTTGTGTGCCATCCAGTCTGTTCTGACTAATCACAACCCTGTATGTGGTTTTTAAGAGTGACTTTTGGGTATGAAGGCTGACCTTTTAGTTAGCAATCCAGTGCTTATCCTATAGTGCCACACCACGGCCCATATTAAAACAGTTGTTGTTAAGTGCAGTCAAGTCGGTTACAACTCATAAGTGACTCTGTACAGGTTTTCCAAGGTGTGTCTGGTAAGTTTGAACCAACAACTTTGTGGTTAGTTGTTGTTGTTAAATGCCTAAGAATGAGTTCTGACTCATAGTGACCCTGTAGAGGCTTTCCAGTGCTCATCCTACACCAGGACTCCTAGCACTGTTAAATACAGTATTGATGCTACTAAGAGGTGGTGGTAGTGGTGGTTATGTGCTGTGGAGTCGGTTCCAACTCATAGTGACCTTTTATAGGGTTTCCAAGCTGTAAATTTTTAAAGGAGCAGAAAGCCTCATCTTTCCCTTGCAAAACAGCTGGTAGTTCCGAACTGCTGACCTTGAGCTTCGCAGCCTGATTCTAACCAATTCTCTCATATGTTGAGAAAATACTGTCAAAGATCAAGAGGGTCAACTGTGGGACAAATAACTAGGTTTGGCCTTTTATTGGTGTTTTCTTGTCTTTTGTTTTATAAAATAGCCAGGACCAGTGTGGATAAGCACTGGACCACAAGATCAGTTTAAACCACAAGGTCGGTGGTTCAAACTCACAGCTGCTCATGGAAGCCCCATCTAGGGTCACTATGAATCTGAACCAATTCCATGGTACTTAACAACAATTACAACAGCATTTGTTGTTATTGTTGTTGTTGTGTGTTGCTGTTGTTCAGGTTCAAAAGAAGTGACTCAATTCCAACTTATGGTGACCCTGTATACATTTCTAGGGAGCGACTGGTGGGTTTGAACCACTAATCTTGTGGTTAGCAGACCATGCTGTTGCTGTTAAGTGCTGTTGAGTCAGTTCTAACTCATAATAACCTTGTATAGGGTTTCTGAGGAGCAGCTGGTGAGTTTAAACCATTGATTGTGTGGTTACAGTCCAATGCTGATCTTACAGTACCACACCATAATGCCACACCATGTGTAAATGAGTAGAGGTTACACAGGCCTGGCAGCAGGCCTCAGGAAGACAGGTGGGGCATGATGCAGTCAATCATGCATATTCATTGATTCATATGTGTGCACTGAGCCCCAATACCTATAGAACCTTAGACCTTAGAGCTTCCTCCTTTGGAACTTCCTGGAGTGATGAGTACATCCAGGAATGAGAGAAGATGGCATGTCCCTGGAAACAATGGAAGCCTTATGCTAAGGATTCTTCCAGACTTTGCTTGATGTGTTTCTTTGTGTCTTTTCTGGTTGATTGCGTAGGTTGAATAAACAGTGGGCTTGTAGACACAAGGTTGGCAGTTCAAATCACCAGCCACACTTTGGAAATCCTATACAGGGTTGTTATGAGTCTGAACTGACTAGACTGAACAACAACAATGTAAATTTTTAAATGGAGGCTCTGGCATAACTGAAATCAGTTGGTTCCAGACCTAAATTTAAAACTTCATTTGAATCAAACTGCAGCCTGACCTAGAAGCTTCTGATTTTACTGAAAAGACAATTCAGTCTTTTTGTCAAAGTTTAACTATTAGTAAACCAAAGAGGGCAAGAGTCAGGATTTCTGGCTTAGCTGAGGAACTGCTCAAAGTGCCTATTTAGAATGTTTACTCAGCTTGGTCCAAAAGAAAGCCTTTCACAAGCATGTCACACTCCTAGAGATTAAGAAATAGAATTGGACCTAAAAATGTTAAGATAAAGACTGCAATTACTCCACAACTCTTTTATCAGTCTAATAAGTTATGTCTGAGTTTTTATTTTTTGACTCCAAATTAAACTTTATTTTCAATCACTGAGATTTTCTGCTTAATTTGTGCTGATACTTGTAAATTTTTGACTAAGGTAAAAACTAACCTTGTTAGCTTAAGGTAAAGAAAAAGGAAGACTGTAATGGTGGTAGAAAATTAGCTCCTAGCATAAAGCTTTGTGCTTCTTGCCCCTCTCCATGCCCACCTGATAAAAACTGTTGTTTTTCAGAGCACAATGCTATATCTTACCTGAAGCTGGCAGGTCTCTCCTTTTTGTGAAATGTTTTTATTCCTTCAATAAAATGCTTCATTTTTATTTCTAGCAGAGCAAAAGTCTGACTATCACATTATAAATATGTAACTCTAATAGCCTTTTGGAGTCCTGGAGGAAGCGCTCTGGGTTAATGCGCTGGACTGCAAAGGCATTTGAATCTCAAGGTGAGTGGTTCAGCTCACCAGTTACTTATTGGAAACCCTATACAGGGTCTCTATGGGTCGGAATTGACTCAATAGCATTTAACAACAATAGCCTTCTAGAGAATATGAACCCACAGGTCAATGACACTTGGACTTATTTTGGCTGTTGGATTATGTGCCATGGAGTTGGTTCTGACTCATAGTGACCCTGACTCATATGGTTTCTTAGGCTATAAATCTTTACAGGAGCAGAAAGCCTCATCTTTCTCCCATAGAACAGTTGACAGATAGTTCTGAGGTTAGCAGCCCAACTTGTAACCACTATGCTACCAGAACTCCTTTGACTTCGTTTGGAGTGGCTAACAGATAATGATAGAGCCTTAACGTTCATGAAGACCCAGCTCTGGTTTGCTGGGTGACAGAGAAAGGCTGCACGGGCAGTTGATGAAGGATAGCTTCTCACTTGTGACCCAGTCCCAGAGAACTAGAGGAATAGAGATGGTCTGGCTAGTTTGAAGTGCAGACTCTTGGCTCAGAGTCGCTGGGGATGAATTTTGACCTAATTCTAGGTGGTTAGGGTGAGACAGGAGATGCCACAGAAGTGGTCAGTGACTATAAATGGAGAGGTAAGGAGGTGAAATCTCGGTTACTTCCAGATGAGAAAATTTATGGTGATCCTTGCCATTGAGTAAGTGATAAAGGTGAGGTTTACTCACCCTCTTCTTTAGCAGTTTAGTCAGCAACAGCATATTAACTGTATTTTAGGTTTTGAGCTTTAAAAAAAAATGATCTCTGCACAGGTGGCACCTTACCAACACTAAATAGAAAACAAAGCATTTCTATGTCAAGGAAAAAATGTAAAAACACTATGAAATTATGAGAGCAAAAAAAAAAAAAAAGTAATTAAGTAAGAGAAGGATGACTATATGATAAGAAAGAGAAATAATGTTTTTTTTAAATATCATTTCATTTTACTTCAACTTTTCTTTTTCTTTCCTGAAACAATTTTTTTTAAATAATGGAAGTTTATATCTTGGGCAAGTTCCAAGTGTATAATGAAGATATGGCTCATCACTCTGGTCCTACAACATTATTTGATTTATACATGGGAGGAAGAAACTATGTAGGTGTTTCATGCCCAGAGATTCAAAGGTGTGTTCTATATTATGAGATAAAATAATATTACAGGATTTATCTTAGTCAGAGGAATGTAAAGGAAAATGCTATTTTAACTGAGGCTTCCTTCACAAACAGAATAGAGCACAAGAAAGTGGTGATAATAAAGCTATAATTCTATCTTGAAATCAAATAATTGAATAAGTTTCAAATGTTTTACCTCTTCCCACATCTGAATTGTTTTCAGAGAAAATAAGAATTTAATTTAGGGGGAAAATATATTAGAGACAACAGATTACTACCATTGAAAATGGTCAAGCTAATTCACAAGCAGAAATAACATGATTTTTATTTTTATAGAGAGATGTATTGTGGGCAGCTGCAATTAAAATATGCAATTAGAACCCTGGAACAACAGTGTTTTATGGGTAGGTATACAAACAGATAACACTGGCTGCATGGGTATGGGAAAGAGAGTGGGAGTACACCGACAAATATAGAAGGATTTGAAAAGGATATCTGTACATGGATATTTACCTTTTCTGCAAACATACTTATAAATGTTGTGGAGCATACAGCAGGCAAAATAATAAAAACTTCTTAGATATTATCAAGCATCTTAAGGCACTGCATTGCTGGGCTGTGGGGCTCAAGACCATAGTCTCAGGAGACATCATGGTCATTTGGAAAAACATTCTACAAAGACAATATATTCTACATCCTACTTTCATGAGTAGCATCTTGGATCTTAAAAGCTTATGAGTAGTCATTTAAGGTGCAACTATTGTTCTCTCCATTGTGGAAGAAAGAAGAGTACTGAAAATTGAAGATGTTTGGAATCAACTAGTGCAATTGACCAATGGAGCAGGTGAACATCAATTACCACAACTCTGAGAACAGAAGAACTAGATGGCATCTGGTTACCATTTCCAACTATTCTCAAAAGGATTACATTAGAAGGTCCCTGATAGAGTGGGAGAAAATGTGGAACTAAACTCAAAAATTATATTAAAAAAAGACCAAGTTACTTATCAGAAAGAGACTGAAAGAACCTAACACTATGACTCTTGGCTACCCTTCAGGGCTAGAATGGAACTTACCTTCATGACCCAATTTTCAGTCAAGAGATAGATAGATACATTGTTGTTTGTTATTGCCATTTAGTCAGCTCCAACCCACAGTAACCCTGTACAGGTTTTCCAAGAAGCTTCTGGTGAGCTTGAACCTCCAGTCATGTGGTTCAAACCGACTTTGCAGTCTAGCACAATAGCCCATAGTGCCACACCAGAGCTCCAGTTAGATGTAGGAGTGACAAGAACACAGGTAAGGTATGTTCACCATTGGTCAATCATACAAGATCAAAAGTGCAACAGTTATCTAATGTTGAAGTTGAGATGTGATGAGAAGGTGGGTAGAATGAAAATAGGGACCGCAGAGAGAAGCAGGCTAACTGTTGTTGTGTAGAGGGGATTGCAATCACTGAGAAGAAATAAAGTGTATGACTCATAGAATGTAAAACTGATGGTCTTGTCAGTAAACCTTCACTCAATTCACAATTAAAAAAAAAAAAAAGAATAACAAAAATAGGTACAATTAAATTTGGACTTTTGGGGTAAGATGGAGTAGACAGATGCAATGAACAGACCCTCTGCTACAAAGACACAGGAGACACAACGAAACAGGTATAGATGGTGATTGGAACCCGGAGCTTCAGAGGAAAGGATAGAGAGGTGAACTGAGTGCTGACTGGAAATGAGAGCAGCAGAGAGGGAAAAGACAGGTGCGCTGTTGGCTAGTCTATAAGGTATTAGTTAGAAAGACTTCGAAGATCACCCAAATAAAGCATAGCGCTTATTCTGATTTTGGAGTCAAGTATATGATGACAGTTTTGGTATGAAATCTGAACAGTCACTTGACACAAAATACTATAACTAGAGAGAGAGGGGTCTTGCCAGACCCCTTGGGCATTATGAGGCCAAAGAAACTACAGTTACTAATATGTCAAAAGAAAATTAGATATTGTTGACAAAACAGAATGTGAAAGTAGAAAGGTAGAAAGCAATGTGAATGAAAAGGTATTTTTTAGGGTTCATTCATGAAATACATGATCAATTTACTATTCTTTATTATAAGTATAGTATACTGTTTTGTTGTTGTTGTTTTTAGGTGACATTGAGTCGGTACTGACTCACAGCAGCCTCATGCATAGCATAACGAAACAGAGGTATATGTTGTTGTGATGTGCTGTGAGTATAAGGTATATAATCACAGGAAAATAATTAACTTTTCTAAATTTTCTAGTTCTTAGATTCCTCCTAGTTAAAACTCTAAAATGGTAAAAACTAAACTACCTATACTGCATAAAATTATTGTGAGGCTTAAAAAAGATGAACGTGGAGCAGAATAGGTACTAAATCTACATTATCAACAATTACAATCATGATATCAATAGAAAAATTCAGGAAATGGTAAAAATATCATCATCATTTTATTTACAAGGGGAAATGCCATTAGGCGTATGGGTTATTTATAAAATATTTTGGGCCTCTTTTCCTAAAAAAAAAATCCTCATGATTTAAAAAATTTAATCATTTGAGGGAATAACGCATTGTGGAATCCCCCACTCCATCCCCAGCCATAAATATTTTAAAAAAGGACTAAAAGAATGATGTTGTTGTTGCTGTTGTTAAGAGTCATCGACTTTGTTACAACTCATAGCAACTCTGCATAGGGTTTCCCAGGGGGAGATGGTGGCTTTAAACTGCCAACCTTGCGGTTAGCAGTCCAATGCTGATCCTATAGCAGCAACGCACCAGGAATCCAATAATTTATTCATAATGTATATGTAGAGTACAGGTGTGGCACTGCAGGATAATGCACTAGACTGAAAGATTGGTTTGAACTGCAGGTTGAACCACAATGTCAGTGATTCAAATTCACCAGCAGCTCCTCAGAAATACTTTACAGGGTGGCTATGAGTCAGAATCAACTAGATAGAACTTAACAACAACAATAACAACTATATTTGGAGTCTTGGTGTGGCACTGAACTGCAAGGTCAGGTTGGAAAAGGTCAGTGGTTCAAACTCACCAACGACTCCTCAGAATCTCTATATAGGGTCTATATGAGTCTGAACCAACTCAATGGCACTTAACAACAACAATTATATATTCTTTCCTAGTAGATGTAATGGAATTTCTCTCACGAATATATTCAGTTAAAATCACTGAATTTTTTCTACTTCTTTTCAGAATTACTAGAAAGTAATGTTAATTTTCAGAGTCCTGATGTGGCACTGTGGGCTAATGTACTGAACTGCAAAGTCGCTTGAAACGCAAGGTCAGTGGTTCAAGCTCATCAGCAGCACCTCAGAAACCCTATGCAGGGTTGCTGTGGGTCGGAACCAACTCAACAACACTTACAACAATGTTAATTTTAAAATAATACATTAACATTATGATTTTTGGCTTTTCTAGGTAGCCTACAGTATGCAACTTGATAGAAGTACATGTAGTACAAGTGATGTAGGAAGTTTAGCCAAGTTGTTCTGTGTACCTTGTTCAAATTAGTTATAGAGTTGGAAATACTTACCAAAGAGAAGGCCTGTGTGTTATAGACAGTAAGGAAATTCCAGCACCTTTTGCAGCTTGAAATATCTTTCCTTCAACATCAATGCTCACAGCACTGGTACATTCATCCAGCAATGCATATTTAGGTCTTCAAAAAAATAAACAAAATAATGATTTTGCTGTTTAAATGATAAATCTTTTCTTTGAACAAAGTAAGCTGTGATGTCAACAACTTTAAAAGAGCAAAAGAGACTATGTCGTTAATAAAAATGGTAAATGACAAAGCAAACAGGTCATCATTACCTGTTTTGGAAAAGAATAGCACATACTTCTTACATTTAAATTCCTTGAATAGATTTTTGGATATATGCTCTTGGTAAAGTAAACTTCATTATTATGCAGATGGATGAATCATAAATATGAGGCACAGGAAAATGAGGCAGGTCACTGAGTGCACCTTCCTACAGAAGACAGGTTGATTCCTCATGACAAGGATCTGACTAATTTCATGAAAAATACATTACAATAGCTAATTATCAAACAGGCCACAGCCCTGTTAGCAAAGATTTAATGACAGGATTGCTTTATTAACAAAGTGAGTTCCTAAGCACTACTAATGGAATTTCATTGCTACAAGACTAAGAGTGCGTATTGTCTACTCTTACAAATCTAGAGTAAGCATTTAACCTTGCAATGTTGAGACCATGCTTCGGAATCAAATTCTTAGAAACAATGGGTGAATGTTTATCTGATTGTACTTAAAAATTATTCAGTTTTTTTTTTTTTTTTTTTTTAATATCCTATCATGTGCCACCCTGTTCTCCTCTTTATTATTTCTTCCTTTCACTCACACTCCAGCCCTTATCTTTTTTTTTTTTTTTCCTTTTCCCTTTCTTCAACCGAGTCTGTTTGGATTTTGGGGTGTTGTAGGATAAACACTGAACTGATAACTTCAAACTCAGCAGTTCAAACCCACCAGCTGCTCCACAGGAGACAGATGAGGCTTTCTGCTCCTGTAAAGATTTACCGGAAACCCTATGCAGGGTTGAAATTGACTTGATGACAGAGTATCTGTCTACTGAAAAGTTGGTGATTTGAAGCCACTCAGCAGTTCCACAGAAGAAAGATCCAGTATTCTGCTTCTGTAAAAATTACAGCCCGGAAAACCCTCTGCAGAAGGTCTGACTCTGCCACATGATGTTGTATTGAGTCAAAAAGCTGTGAGATTCAAAGTACCTAACAACCTGGCGTGGCGCTGTGGGTTAATGCACCAGACTGCAAAGCTGTTTGCACTGCAAGGTTGGCAGTTCAAGTTCATCAGCTGCTCCTCGGAAACTCTATACAGTGTTGCTATGGGTCGGAACCGACATGATGGCACTTAACAACAACAACAACAAAAGCCTGATTTGGCTTTGTTATTGATATCAGAAGTGAACTCTTATACTCAGGTACTATTTATTTCAAGGTTAAAGATCAGTATCACATATTTGTCAGGGCAATTTCTTCCATGAAGGTAATTCTGATTTTTAAAAATGAATGAAGAATGAAAAAAGATTAAAATAGTGGTAACTTCTCATTTGGCATAAATAATTATTTAGTATTGTTGTTAAGTGCTGTGGAGTAGGTTCCAACTCACAGCAACACTGTATAGGGTTTTTGAGGAGCAGCTGGTGGGTTTGAACCGCCGATCTTGTGGTTTGCAGTCCAGTGCTGATTCTACAGGTGCTTTTCCAAGTACCTCAAGTCGGTTCTGACTCACACTGTTTCCGAGGCTTTAAATCTTCACAGGAACAGAGCCTCATCTTTGTATTGTGGAGTGACTGCTAGGCTAGAACCATGGACCTTGTGGTTCGAAGTCCAGTGCTTATCATATAGATTTACTTATTAATAGGATCCTGTTGGAGTCCTGGGTTGGCGCTGTAATACTAACCACAAGGTTGGCAGCTCAAACCCACCAGCCACTCCTCAGAAACACTATACAAGTTTGCTATGAGTTGGAACTGACTGGACAGCAACATCAGCAACCAGATTCTGTTGCCTAATCGAGAGTGGTTAGGTAGTGAAAGCTGAGAAATACAGGAATTAAAGGCAACTGTAACACCCACTTTAGTATCTGTTCTCTATCCAGAGAACTAAAGGAGCACCCGATGATCCCCCTTAAAACATCAACAGTGGTTTTGAGGGTTGGCTTTTAGATGCTTATTCTAGTTTAAATATTAAACATTGCTTATTTGGCTGAGATTTTATTATGGTTTGTAGATGATTTATTTCAAGTAAAAAAGATGAAAAACAATAATGAAATATAATAAAAAGAGGTTTGAAGTAAAATTTTCTTCTTGTGTACAGTTTTTTTCCAGTAATTACATTATTTATTGTATTTTGTCTTATCTTTCAGATTGCTTTGTGCTCAACAGCAGAGATGCCATTTTAGAATTAGAAAAAATATATCTTACACTCTGTTGTCATAGCAACTCCTCCCTAGACTAGCAGATTTAAGACAGATCACACACTTTTGTTTCCTTGGCAGGACTGGTGTGTGTGTATTTAAAAATATTAAGCAATAGCTGGAATCTAGAAGTGATAAATAAATAAAACATTAGACAATACTATCTCAGATTTTCTTTACTTTCTCCTTTGATGTAGCATCAGTAGAGTCAGCCTTGTGAAGTACCTAATTTATCCTCTCTAACGCAAGTCTTTTCCAGTCATACTTTAAATATTAAAATTACAAACCTCTTGAAAAGAATATTCCATTGTGATATTTACTACTCTATACCAAAGCTCTCTGTTTTAGCTACCTCAAGTCTTTCCCATTACAGTTTTTATTAAATTAATAATCTTGTTGCTAATTTAATTATTTGAAGATGATTGGAGGCAGTTTCTCATTATGATACTTTTCCTTCACTGGATTTAATATTCAAATTTCTTTTATTTTTTTTCTCAATAGTTTCTGTTTTCCAATTACTTGCTTATCTTTATTAATATTTTTATGGCTCACTACATTTTATTTCCATTAATTTATAAAGATCTACTTTCTTGTGACTTGATCTCTACTCAGTTTCAAGTTATACCCAAAATATTTTAGACACATACATAACTATCTTAGGTTACCGGTACTCAGAATCTTTTTGAGTTGTCATCCTATGTTATTGTTTCTTACTCTTTATTATAATCATTTTATCAATACAGAGACAGTGAAAAATTTATGATCAAATCTTACATTCCACCATATCACAATTCAGCAACTATGCTGGAGATCATATTACTGAATAATTATGGGCTAGATTCAAACAGATTCAGGATTACACTGGGTAACAGATGGTCATAAATGTCAAGCTGTAAGTTTTCTCTTGAGTCTCACCATGTCATCTGAGAAAGGGGCATTCCCAAATACAATTCAGTACAAATTCTGAGTTAACACAATTTGATTACTATATTTTTGGTACACTATACTCTTAAACTAAGGAGCTCTGGTAGCGTAGTGGTTACGAATCAGGCTGTGAACCACAAGGTCATTAGTTCAAAACTCCCAGCTGCTCCGTGGGAGAAAGATGAGGCTTTCTGCTCCTGTAAAGATTTACAGGCTCGGAAACCCTGTACAGGGTTGCTATGGGTCAGAACCAACTCGACGGCACTTAACAACAACAACATACTCTCAAACTAAGCAGGTACATTACCACAAATAACAAATTATTGACATAACTAATAAGTATCTGATTTAAAATTCTGGCTATAAAGATTTACATGAAATCATATAAAAGGCAAAAGTAATTTATAATAATAAAATCAGAACAAAAATTGCCTATAGAGAGATATTATTAGAAAGAAACATTAGGAATTTTTTGGGGGGTGGGTGACAGAAACATTCTTCCTATATTGGAGCATTCATTGGTGGTGGTTGTTGTTCAGTGCCATAGAGTTGGTCCAGATTCATAGCGAGCAACCCTCTATAGGGTTTTCAAGGAGTGAATGGGGGTTTGAACTGCCAACCTTGTGATTAACAGCCCAGCACTTATCCTATGTTATTGTTAAGTGCCGTTAAGTCAATTCCAACCCATTGCAACCCTGTATAGGGTTTCCAAGGAGCAGCTGGTGAGCTTGAATCACTGACCTCACAGTTCAAATGACTTTGCAGTCTGATGCATTAGCCCACAGCGCCACACCAGGACTCCTATAGCACCATGTAATTATCAAAATGTACTGACTTCTTTGATGTGGCACTGTAGGATAAGTGCTCGACCGAAAGGTCAGTTTGAATTGCAAGGTTGGTTGTTCAGATTCACCAGGCACTCCTTGGAAATCGGATAGAGGGTCCCTATGTGATGCTGTGGGCTAATGCGTCAGACTGCAAAGTCATTTGAATTGCAAGTTCGGTGGATCAAGCTCACCAGTTGCTCCTTGGAAACCCTATACAGGGTCGCTATGGGTCAGAATCAACTCAACGGCACTCAACAACAACAAGTAAAAAAAGACTCCACAGCACTTAACAACAACGTACTTAAAAGTGGATGCCTGCTGTGGTGCTGTAGGATCAGTACTGGACGGTGAACCACAATGTTGACAGTTTAAATCCACCACATGCTCCCTCAAAACCCTCTACAGGGTCACTGGATGACACTTAACAAGAACAACATACTTAAAAGTACCTTGGATTGCCAAAAGAACAAGCAAATCTTTCCTTGAAGAAGTACAACCAGAATGCTCGTTGGAATTAGGATGGTATGACTTCTTCTCACATACTCTGAACATGTTATCAGGAGGGATCAGACACTATAAAAGGATAGCATGCTCGGCAAAATAGAAAGTCAGTGTAAAAGAGGAAGATCCCCAATGAGATGGACACAGAGTCAGCAACAATAGGTTCAAACATGACAACAGTTGTAAGGAAGGAGGAAGACTAAGCAGTGTTTCATTCTGTTGTGCAAATGGTCGCTGAGTCAAACACAACTCTATGGTACTTAAAAAAAAAACAACAATACTTAAAATGTGTGTATCTGGTGCACAAATTTTACCTCAATGACAAAATCCCTCACTAGCTACTATATTGAGTCCTCAATATATATGACACTGTAGGATAAGCACAGGACCATAAGGTCAGTTTGAACCCCAAGGTCGGTGGTTCAAACTCAACAGCCACTTCTCAGAAACCCTATACAGGGTTGCTATGAATTGGAACTGACTCATGGCATTTAACAACAACAGCTACTATATAATAATATAAAAACCACATAATAGTGCTGTTGATGGTGTTGTCGAGTCAGTTCCAACTTCTACTGAGCCTGTTTAGGGGTTCCAAGGAGTGGCTGATGACTTTGAACTGCCAACCTTTAGTTCAAACCTCTAATCTTGTGATTCAAACTGACCTTGCAGTTCAGTGTATTAACCTACAGTGCCACACCAGTAATTAAAAGTACAGATATAAAATGAGGGATATAAATTACAATACACTTTGTAGAAATAGTTACACTAAAAATAAAGATAACAATGAACTGTGTACTAACATGCCTGGGAAGAAATTATATAAAAAACTTTAAAGGGTTTGTATATAGACAGTGAGATAACACACTTTTTTCTTTCTTTTAATTACCCACATATTATACTTTTATAAGATAAGCATATTATTATATCTTAGTAAAATTATTTAAATGATAACTTTGTAATGATAAACATTATATGTTATACTCTAATTTTAAAAATCTGCACCTAAATCTAGTCAAGCTTTTAGCTCTAATTTCCAGTTCACTGGTTATATGGGAGATTGAGGAGTAAGATCTAAGACTCCATGATGAAACAATCAATGAATCTAGGACAAATTCTACATGATACCTGAGATGGCTTTTTAAACAAGTCAGTGGCATAAAAAGCAGGGATGAGAGTGGGAGAGGGAGAAGATCTTTAGATAATAAGAGAATTAAGAGATAGAACAACTAAATGCAGTATATGAAATTGTTCAGATCTTTATTTGAATAAATCAATTGTGATATTTTTAAGAGAATCATGAACTTTGAATCTGAATTATATACTATATGGCTTTAAAGAATTACTATGAATTTTATTAGGTAATAAAATTATGATAAGTTACAATATAAGAATATATAAGAAAATACGAGAAAAGGAGCTCTGGTAGCGTTGTTGGTGTTGTTAGGTGTCATTGAGTCAGTACCGACCAATAGCGACTTTACACACAGCACAACGAAACACTGCCCGATTCTGGGCCAACCTCAGTACTGTTGCCACGCTTGAGTCCATCGATGCTGCCACTTGGCCAATCCATCTCATTGGGGGTCTTCCTCTTTTTCTCTGACCTTCTACCTTACCAAACATGATATCCTTCTCCAGTGACTGGTCCCTCCTGACAATATGTCCAAAGTATGAGAGACGAAGTTTGGCCAAGGAGCACTCTGGCTGCACTTCTTCCAAAACGGATCTATTGGTTCTTTTGGCAGCCCATGGCACTTTCAATATTCTCCTCCAACCCCATAACTCA
>NW_006408595.1:2488061-2514749 GCF_000296735.1 Chrysochloris asiatica
ACTAGTGCCTAAGATATTGATGTTTATGCATTCCATTTCATTCTTGACAACTTCCAATTTTCCCAGTTTCATACTTCGTATATTCCACGTCCCGATTTTTAATGGATATTTATAGCTGTTTCTCTTCATTTTGAGTTGTTGCCCATCAATAAATGAAGGTCCCGCGGGCTTTTCTCTCACATGCTTTACTCCATTCACGTTATCACAGTCAACTCTACTTTCTGGTAGCATAGTGGTCACAAATCGGGCTGGTAACCTCAAGGTCAGCAGTTCGAAACTACCAGCTGTTCTGCGGGAGTAAGATGCAGCTTTCTGCTCCTGTAAAGATTTATAACCTCACTATGAGTCAGAATCGACTCCATGGTACTTAACAACAACAAATAATAATATAACAAAATGCACATATATTTCATACTAACAAAGTATGGGTAAATGTCATGATGCCTGGGATTTGCTTCTCAGAAAAAAAAGATAAATCAAGTGTGGCAAGATGTTCATTTTATTATGTTATGTATTTGATGAAGTTCTGATTTTTTTCATAATAAAAATAAATGACAACCAATTATTTGCTGTGAGCCAACCATTTGCTAAGTACTTAGTCGGACTTACTTGATTTCTTTTTCTTTATCAGTGTTTTAAAGCCACTGCCACAAGAGAATGTTGCATTTGCCCCAGTTTGTTCATGTAACATGTAACTATTGGTCTTTTTTGCCCAATATTCTAAAAGTGAGCAGCATAGTTTCTGTAATCTTTTATTCTGCTTATAACTCTGGTTCTCACTGACTGAGGCCTGTTGGTTTTTTTTTAAAAAAATAATAAAACATGAGATTTCTTTTAAAGAGAAAAAGTATGACAAATAAGACAAGGAATAAACCAGAATGGCTTTAATATTTCCTTCCAGTGTCTTATGCCTAGTATCCTTGAACTCAAAATGCTAAAATGTAACAAAGAGAAGAGAAAAATTTTATTAATAAATTATTTCTTACATATTAATTTTTTAAGACTTTTGTTATCTGGTTCCTTTTCCCATTGGATTAGGCCTCTGATAGTTCAAAGGATAGAGCAGTATGGTATAAAAGGCTACTGTGTGGTTAAAAAATTAATTTAGTGTGAATTTTAAGACTTAACTCAGAAACGTTAATGAATATCTACTTGTTGTCTTCATACCAGTATAGTAATGGTTATGTATTCTTTACATTATAAAATTAGCAATATATAAAACATTTATTTAATCTTCTCTGAATCATTTTATCTAAGATTACTCAACATAAAAGAAGTAGAAAAGAACATTTAGAGTTTTCTGTCATATGAGAAAAATAATTTTAAGAAATATACAACTGTAAACTCTATGCACTAGTTGTTGTTGTTTTTTAACGTTTTATTTTGTGCATTAGTTTTTTAGTAAGATATTTTTCAACTAAAGACAGAGACATTACAATCCCAACCAAAGGGTTTCTGGTTCCAACAATAAGATAGTAATTACCTGATGATAGCATACTTACTTATGATAAAACATGCGAGCCATGCCCATTCTTTGCTTTTCCCCTCCTGACAAGACATCTTTCCAGTCCATAACAGCATCCCATCCTTAAAAACATTGTTTTAAATTATAAATTACTTAATTATTACTGTTTCTACCCTGAACAAGTGACTTCTGGCAAGTTTAAATTATTAATACAAAGCAAACCAAAATACATGGAGTAACTGACAAGTTTACGTTTATGCAGGTAGGTATCAGCCAGGATGTACACCTAGGCTTATCTGATGCTTTTGTATTTTATCTGTGTCAACTCCTACAACATCTTAAATAAATTTCTATTGTATATTCATCCAAAGAACAAGGCTTCTGTTTTCTAAAAAATGGGTAGCTCTACATACACTGATATAGAAATGTGACTAAGAAATTTTTATATCAAAAACTTAAAATGCCATCTGATTTAAAGTTCTTGTTTCTAGGGGAACTGTTGAAAAAACTTTCCATGTGCCTTAATTTTGTGGTATTTATGACATATAAACAGAAAATTTTAAAACAGGCTCAGACTGCTAAATCACCCACTTCCATCGAGTCAATTCCAACTCATAGTGTAGAAGTGCCCCACTGGGTTTCCAAAACTGTACATCTTTATGGAAGCAGGCTACCACACCTTTCTCCCACAGAGCAGCTGGTGGGATTTTAACCACTCTGCCACCATGACTCCTCAGATTTTAAGCCAAGAGTATTTCACCACAATTTAAGTTGCTAAATTGTGGAGAAATATTCTTGGCTTAGATTTTGTTTTTTTGTTTCCTACTGAAAACAAGGCAAAAGAGAAAAATTATTTGGGTCAAAGGAAACTTCAACATAATACATCTTAATAAATCATGTCCTTTTTATACCAAACCCCAAAGTTTTTAGTAACCAATATTGCATGATCATGAACACATAAATCAGAATTCTGAGTCATAATATTGTCTCTGATTCTGATTTACTGAGAGTAGGTCAGCTAAAAAGGGAGTTATTTCCTACTTCCTATAGATGTACAAGGAGCTCTGGTAGCATAGTGGTTACGAATCGGGCTGTGAACTGCAAGGTCAGCAGTTTGAAACAACCAGCTGTTCTGCAGGAGAAAGATGAGGCATTTTGCTCCTGGAAAGATTTATAGCCTCAGAAACCTTGTATAGGGTCGCTAGGAGTTGGAACTGACTCCACGGCACACAGCAAAGATGTATAGATTATTTTAATTTGGTGACGCTTCTCATTTCTTTCTATTGTATAGCTTGTCTTGGTGTATAGGAGTATAGGAGTCCTGGTGTGGTGTGCCAGACTGCAAAGTCATTTGAACTGCAAGGTCGGTGGTTCAAACTCACCAGCTGTTCCTTGGAAACCCTATACAGGGTCACTATGGGCTGTTTGCAAAGGGAATGCTTTCAGTTTCTCTCCAGGAGACTAATGTTGGCTGTTGGATTTGTTAATATAGGTCCTTAATTATGTTGAGAATTTCCCCTTCTCTTACTATTGTGTTGAGTGTTTTTATTAGGATCAGATGTTGGATTGTGTTAAATGCCTTTTCTGCATCAATTGATATGCTCATGTATTTCTTTTCCTTTGTTTTATTTATGTGGTAGATTACCTTGACTGTTTTTCTAATATTGAGCCATCGTTTCATCCCTGATATGAATCTCACTTGGTCATGATGTATGATTATTAATTTTTTATGTGTTTTTGAATTGTGTTGGCTACAATTTTGTTGAGAATTTTTGCAATCATGTTCGTGAGCAATACTGGTCTGTAATTTTCTTGTTTAGTGATGTCTTTGTCTGGTTTTAGTATGACAGTTATGCTTGTTTCATAAAAAATATACTCAGGAGATTTCCACCTTTTCCTATGTTCTGGAATAGTTTGAGTACAATTGGTGTCAGCACTTCTCTGAATGATTGATAGAATTCACCAGTAAAGCCATCTTGGTCTGGACTAGTTATGCTGAGAGTTTTTTTTTAATGATCTGATCAATGTCTTCTTTTGCCATGGGTCTGTTCAAGTTTTCTACTTTTCTTGCATTCACTAAATCTTGTGCTACTATGCTAACTATGTTACACACCCTTATTTATCTCCATGCTACACCTGAAGACACAAAAGATAATGTTATGTAATTCCAGTCCTCTCTGACTCCAAAGCCCACAATCTTAATCACACATTTAGGCTTCTATAATGCAACCGGCATGGGAAATAGAACATAAAATCCATGCCAATATAAACCTGGAATTCTAGTTTGATATTTTAGTAGTTTTTTTCTAGGCTACCAAGTTTACATGCATTATCAAATTATTTGAAAGTGTGACTGTAACAAAATAATTTTAAGCTCAAATGCATATTATTGCCACTCATAAAAATGTCTTACACTGAAAAACCATGATGCAGAAGTGTCTACACTTTATCTCTCTGTGAACTACCCAGGAGAGAGATAGGGGGAAAGGTATTTGTAAGACTTTAAAACAAAAAACCTACTTCCATTAAGCTGACTTTCACTCATAGCAAGGCTATATGACAGAGTAGAACTGTCCCATAGTGCTTCCAAGGCTGTGAATCTTCATAGAAACAGACAAGCACATCTTTCTCCCACCAATGGCTGGTGAGTTTGCACTGCAAAGCTTTAGGTTAGCAGCGCTGTGCTTAACCACTGCACCATCAGGGCTTCTAAACACCTAAACTCTACTTTTACTCAGGTGCTTATAGCCCAATAATAGCCTATATTCAAAGTAAGCCATTGGCCAAATATTTACCCAGCTTAATTTTTTATAAAATAGTTTTGTTGTTGTTGAATGCCATCGTGTCAGTTCCGACTCATAGGGACCCTGTATAGGGTTTTCGAGGAGCAAGTGGTGGGTTTGAACTGCTAATCTTGTGGTTTACAGTCCAGTACTGATCCTATAGATCCACACCAGAAGTCCATAAAAGAAGCTCCAGGTATTAAAAATAAAACGACAGGCTTACCTCCTTCTCTTTGAACTATGTGATAGAGGTGAACATTTCGCAGAATACATTCTAGATCTTGGTCTGTATAGCCTTTATCATGCATTTCATCCACTGAATCAGGATAAATGACTTGATCCCGAAGACTTCCAAGAGACATGTATGGCCTGTAAAACACCATGTACACAATAATCCTAGAGCAAAGTCACTTTTGCTCACTCACTACAACAATCTAATGGTCTGAAAATTTGGGAGAAGTCTTTAAACACCACATTTCTAAATAACATTTGTTACTTGGTGATGAGTATGTCTTTCTCAGGCACTCCAGGATAATCCTCTTATGTTTAGGTAAAAAATTATTCAGATATTTTATATCTATAGGAAAAGCTTCAACAAGAAATAATTTGGTATTTTCAGCAGAGAAATATATATTGTCTCTTATTGAATTAGATGAATATTGTTTTGTACTTCATTTAAAATTATTTGGGTTAAATAGTATAGGGTTTTGGGGTTTGACTCAGCAATATAAACAAAACAAAAATAATATCATTCATAATAAGAGAAATGCAAATC
The DNA here is from genome assembly GCF_000296735.1 of Chrysochloris asiatica. Classification (NCBI taxonomy): domain Eukaryota; kingdom Metazoa; phylum Chordata; class Mammalia; order Afrosoricida; family Chrysochloridae; genus Chrysochloris; species Chrysochloris asiatica. The sequence continues at coordinate 2,493,085 of NW_006408595.1, forward strand.
TAAACTACACTGAATTTTTTTATCAGATGGGCAAAACTTCAAAAGCTTTTAACTCACTCAGCAACCAGGTCTATGGGGAAATATGTGCTCTCATGTCATGGTAAAAATGCAAATGGTACAACCCATTCAGAAATTTGGCAAACCAACATATCATTTACTCTTAAAAGCTCTTCTGCTAATTTACCCTGAAGATATACTTGTAAGACTATGTATGAGCCTATCCAGTGTTGCATTATTTGTAAATGAAAATATTGAAAACAAACTAAATGCCCATGCATAGGAGACTGATTGAACAAATACAGCACATTCACTATGGAATTATAAAAAAGAATGAAGATAATCTGTATGAACTGATGCGGAATGGTTTCCATGATATACTGTTAAGCTGAAAAGCAAAGAATAAAGACAGATGTATAGCAGGACTTCTCAACACAGTCACTATTGGCATACTGAGTAGAAAAATTCTTTGCTGTCAAAGGCTGTCCTGTGCACTGCAGAATGTCTAGCAGAACCCCTAGACTCTATCCACTAGGTGCCAGGAGTACTTCCTACAGCAGTGACAACAAAAATGTCTCCAGATACTGCCAGATGTGTGGGGGACAAAACCATACCCAGCTGAAAACCACTAACATAAACAATACTACCTTCAGTGTGAAAAAAAAAAAAAAGCATGTATCTGCTTATAAGAGTATTTACATATGGAAACACAGGAAGGGTAGATGAAAACACAGAAACAAATTAAACTCTTTATCTACAGGATGTGTAGGAATAAGGTGGAATGGATAGGGAAGGGACCTATCCGTTAGATGCCTACCTAAGTATTCTTTCTGTGTAGTTTTACTTATAAAATCATATTGAAGTGTTATAAAATTAAAAAAACAAAACAAAATTAGTCTAGCAAGATAAAGAGACTATAAAACAGAAGCAAACTAACTAAATGATATATCAATTTGTTAACAGCATAACAAGACAGAATAAAAGAGAGAGAGAAGAGAAGGGAAGAATAGGGAAAAGAGATAAATAACCTAAGTAGAAGGACTGCTAACCACAAAGTTGATTATTCAAAACCATCAGCCACTCCTTGGAAACCCTATACAGGGTCACCATCAGTCAGAACTGACTCAACAACACTTAACACCACCAACAACCATGAGCATAATACTTTGGCTACATAATTACAGTCTGAACCAAAAGTAGGACAAGAAATCCTGAATGCTATTTTGTTGTTAGCAGTGATAAATGTGTAGCAATTCTGAAACTATTTTATATGTATTGTAGGATTGGCAAAATAAGCAAACTTTAAAAAATATTTTTAGAAGCCTGGGTGTTCAATGTAGGAGAAATGAGACACAAATATGAAACCCAGGAAGGGAAGAAAACACACACACACACACACAAAAATCCAAGAAAAATACCTGTGTAATACAAAACCTAAATGAGAGTACAAGCAGGAATTATTGATATTTAAAAAACAAAACAACAATAAAAAACCAGCAACACTTAATTCCTAGCTCTGTCCATTCAAAGAATCTAGAAGTAATAATATCTAGCATTCAGACTTTGCTTTCTAAAATAGCATTTCTTCTTAAAAAGAACCAGGACTCCTTTGGAAAATTACAACAGTAATAATTGATGCTGGCAAAATTGTCAATGGACACAAAAACCACAAAGAAAAGATATTAGGGAACAGAATATTTACACATTTCCAAAAGTATCTTCTTACAGATTAAGTGCAAAAGAGAAAAAGGCACTTTTACAGTGGCTGTAATCTTTGCCACAACTTTCTCTCACTGTGGGACTGGTGGGTTTGATTACAGCTGAGTGCTTAACCATGGTACCACCACAGGGCTCCTTACTACAAAGAACAGTATTGAGGAAATTCACAAAACTATCATAAGAACTGTATGTTTACTGTTGTTGTTAAGTGCAGTCGAGTTGGTTTCAACTCAAAGCAACTCTATGTAGGGTTTCTGAGACTATAAATCTTCGTGGGAGCCAAAAGCCTCATCTTTGTTTCTCAGAGTGGCCGGCAGGCTAGAATCCCAGACCTTGTGGTTTGCATTCCAGGGATTGTCATATGCAGCCAGTGCGGTCCCAAGAACTGTATACACAATAGAATTATATTGTTATTGGTAGATGCCGTCAGAGTGACCCTATGAACAACAAAACGAAACACTGCCTGGTCCTGTGCCAAAATCATAATTGTTATATTTGAACACATTGTTGTTGCAACTGTGCCAATCCATTTTGTTGGGGGTATTCCTGTTTTTCAATGACCCCCCACTTTCTAAGCAAAATGTCTGTCTCTAAGAACTGGTTCTCCTAACAACATGTCCAAAGTACAAGAGACAAAGTCTTGCCATTCTTACTTCCAAGGAACATTCTGGCTGTACTTCTTCCAAGACAAATTTGATAGTTCTTCTGCCAGTCCATGGGGCTTTCAACATTCTTCTCCAACACCATAACTCAAATACATCAATTCTTCTATAGTCTTTCCTATTCACTGCCAAGCTTTCACATGCACACGAGGCAATTGAAAATACATTGGCCTGGGTCAGATACACCTTAGTCCTCAAAGTGACCTCTTTGTTCTTCAACACTTTAAAGAGGTCTTTTGCAGCAGAATTGCTACAGTGCAATTTGATTTATTGACTGCTGCTTCCATGAGCATGATTATGGGTTCAAGAAAAATGTATTTTCGCATACATATGAGGCAATAGAAAATACCATGGCTTAGGTCAGGTGTACCTTAATCCTGAAATTGACATCTTTGCTCTTTAACCCTTGAAAGAGGTCTTGGACAGCGGATTTGCCTAATGTAATAAGTTCATTAATTTCTTGACGGCTGTTTACTTGTACTTTATTGACTATGTACAAGCTTTTGACTGTGTGGATCATGACAAGCTATGGAGTGTTGAATGTGGATTCAACCAAAACAAAGTCTTACACAGCTTCAATATTTTCTGTTTTTACCATGATGCTATTTATTGGAGTCCTTGCAGGGCACTGTGGGATAATGCACTGGACTGCTAGGCTGGCCTGAACCACAAGGTCAGAGGTTCAAATTCACCAGCTGCTCCTAGGAAACCCTATACAGGGTTACTGTGAGTCAGAACCAACTTGATGACACTTAACAACAACAATAACATTCATTGGTTGGAATCCTGGTGTGGCACTGCTAACCAAAAGGCCAGTGGTTCAAATCCACCAGATGAAACCCTATACAGGGTTATTCTGAGTTGAAACTTGATGACATTTAACAACATCAATTTATTGGTCCAGTGGTAAAGGGTTTTCATTTTCTTTGCATTGAAGTTCAATACATAATGAAAACTGTAGTATTTAATCTTCCGCAATAAGGATTCAAGTCCTAGATTTTATCATCTGCATATAACAAATTGTTAATGATTCTTCTTCCAATCCTGATGGCATGTTCTTTTTCATATAATTCCGTTTCTTAGATTATATTAAGATTACATTAAGGTACACTTCATACTGAAGTCTGTATTCTTTGATCTTCATCATTAAGTACTGCATGTTCTATTTACTTTCAGCAAGCAATGTTGTGTCATCTGTATATGTTCTTCTTCATATAATCTATCTTCTCCGACTATTTGCTCAGTATACATATTGAATAAGCATGGTGAAAGGATCCAGCTCTGGTGTACACCTTTCCTGATTTTAAATCATTCAGTAACTACTTGTTCTGTTCTAATGACTGCCTCTTGGTCTATGTATGTACACGTTCTTCATGAACACAATTAAGTGTGTTTGGAATACCTATTCTTCACAATGATACCCACAGTTGTGATCCACACAGTTGAATGACTTTGTATAGTCATGAAGTACAAGTAAACATCTTTCTGGTATTCTCTGCTTTCAGTGAAGATCCATCTGATCCTTTTCTGAATCCAGCTCCTTGTCAATGTAATATTGCAACCATTTTTTAGTTATCTACAGCAATATTTTATTTGCACGTGATGTTAATGATATTGTTGGATGATTTGTGCATTCCACTGGGACACCATTCTTTGCAATGGGCACAAATACAGATCTCTTCAAATCAGTTGACCAGGAAGCAGTCAAATTTTCAAGCTAGATTCAGAAGTGGATGTAAAATAAGAGATAACATTGCTGATGTTACATGGATCTTGAATGAAAGCAGAGAATACCAGAAAGATGTTTACTTGTACTTTATTGACTATGTAAAAGCTTTTGACTGTGTGGATCGTGACAAGCTATGGATAACTTTGTGAAGAATGGATACTCCAAAATATAACTATGCTCATGAAGACCTGTACATAGGCAGGTGTTAGAACAGAACAAGGGGAGACTGAATGCTATAAAATCAGGAAAAGTGTGCACCAGGGTTGGATCCTTTCACCATACTTATTCAAGCTGTATGCTCAGTAAGTAATCGGAGAAATTGGATTATATGAAGGAGAATATGGCATCAGCATTGGAGGAAGACTCATTAACAACCTGTTATATGCAGATGATACAACCTTGTTTTCTGAAAACACAGAAGACATAAAATACGTATTGATGAAGATCAAAGAATACAAACTTCAGTATCTAAATGTAAAGAAAACAAAAATCCTCATAATTGGACCAATAAATTACATCATGCTAAATGGAGAAAAGATTGAAGCTGCCAAAGACTTCAGTTTGCTTGGATCCACAATCAATGCTCATGGAAACAGCAGTCAAGAAATCAAAGTATGTATTGCATTAGGCATATCTACTATGAAAGTATTCTTTAAAGTGTTCAAGAGCAAAGCTGTCAGTTTAAGAACAAAATATGTCAGTAAAGTACACCTCACCTAAATCATGGTATTTTCAATAGCATTATATGCTTGTTAAAGTTGGATAATGAATAAATAATGTTGTCGTAGTCAGGGGCCATTGAGTCGGTACTGACTCATAGTGACCTTATGCACAGCAGAACGAAACACTGCCCAATCCTGGGCCAACCTCACTATTGTTTTCACACCTGAGCCCTTTGATGCTGACACTTTGCCAATCCATCTCACTGGGGACCTTCCTTTTTTTCTCTGACCCTCCACCTTACCAAACATGATATCCTTCTCCACCAAATGATTCCTCCTGACAATATGTCCAAAAGATGAGAGATGAAGTTTGGCCATCCTGGCTTCCAAAGAGCACTCTGGCTGCACTTCTTCCAACACAGATCTCTTGGTTCTTTTGGCAGCCCATGGCACTTTCAATAGTCTCTTCCAACTCCATAATTCAAAAGTATCAATTCTTCTACGGTCTTCCTTATTCACTCTCCAGCTTTTGCATGCATTTGAGGTTATTGAAAATACCATGGCTTGGGTCAGGCACACCTTAGTCCTAAAGCTGACATCTTTGCTCTTCAACACTTTAAAAAGGTCTTGTGTAACAGATTTGCCTAATGCAATACATCGTCTGATCTCTTGACTGCTACTTCCGCGAGTGTTGATAGTTGATCCAAGAAGAATGAAGTCCTTGACAACTTCAATCTTTTCTCCATTGATAAGAATGTTGTTTATTGGTCCAATGGTGAGGATTTTTGTTTTCTTGACATTGAGATGCAATCCATACCAAAGGCTGTGCTCTTTAATCTTCATAAGTAAATATTCCAAGTCTTCTTCACTTTCAGAAAGCAAGATTGTATCATCTGCAAATCACAAGTTGTTAATGAGTCTTCCTCCACTCCTGATGCCACGTTTTTCTTCGTGTAACCCAGCTTCTCGGATTATTTGCTCAGCATACAGGTTGAATAAGTATGGTGAAAGAATACAGGCCTGACGCACACCTTTCCTAATTTCAAACCATTCAGTGTTCCCATGTTCTGTTGGAACAACTGCTTCTTGATCCTTGTATAGATTTCTCATGAGCACAATTAAGTGTTCTGGAATACTCATACTTAGCAATGTTGTTCATAGCTTGTCATGATCCACATACCATAGAAGAATTGATGCTTTTGAGGTATGGCATTGAAGCAGAATATTAAAATTACCATGGACTTCCAGAAAAACAAACGAATCTGTCTTAGAAGATGCACAGCCAGAATGCTCCTTAGAAGTGAAGATGTTGAGACTTTGTCTCTTTTACTTTGGACACATTAGGAGGAACCAGTCCCTGGGGAGGGACAGCGTGCTTGGAAAAGTAGAGGGTCAGTGAAAAATGGAAGACCCCAACAAGATTAATTAACACAGTGACAGCAACACTGGGTTTAAAAATAACAATGGGGTCGATTGTGAGGATGGTTAAAGACTGGGCAGTTTTTCCTTGTCTTTTGCATAGTGTCGCGATGAGTAGGAACTGACTTGACTGCATTTAACAACAAAACTAACAATTTTGGTCAGCGTAATGTTTACGAGTTGGGCTGCTAATCTCAGGGTCAGCAGTTCAAAACTACCAGCTCTTCCATGGGAGAAAGATGAGGCTCTCTGCTCCTGTAAAGATTAACAGCCTTGGAAACCCTGTACAGGGTCGCTATGAGTCGGAACCGACTCCACGGCACACTACCACCACCACCAACGGAAAATACTTGTTCTGTGGAAATAGACTTAAAAATATTTATGGGTGAAGATATATGATTACTACAACTGAAAAAATAGAAAGAAAATGGTGTATTGTAGACTGCCAGAAGAACAACCTGTCTTTGAAAAACCACAGCCAGCACATTCCATGGAAGTAAGGATGGTGTGGCTTAGTCTAACTTACTTTGGATAAGTCATTTGGACGGATCAGTCTCTGAAGATGAACACCCTGTTAGGTAAACTAGAGGGTCAGTGAAAAAAAAGGAAGCCCCTCAATGAGATGAATTCACAAAGTGGCTGTGATAATAAGCTCATACATAGCAAGGATTGTGAAGATGGACAGGATCAGGTAATGTTTCTTGCTGTTATACATAGGGGTGCTGTGAGTCAGAAGCAACTCAACAGCACCTAACAACAACATTTTATGTATGTGCTTGTGAGTTCATGATTATAGATATTGGAGTCCTGGTGTGGAGCTGTGGGTTAATGGTTAATGAGCTGGACTGTAAGGTCACTTTGAACCACAAGCTTGGTGATTCAAGCTCTGGTAGTGTAGTGGTTACGAATCGGGCTGCGAACTGAAAGGTCAGCAGTTCGAAACTACCAGCTGTTCCGCAGGAGAAAGATGAGGCTTTCTGCTCTCGTAAAGATTTACAGCTTCGGAAACCCTGTACAGGGTCACCATGAGTTGGAATCGACTCCACGGCACACAACAACAACCCACTCCCCGAAAACCCTATACACTATCTCTATTAGTTGGTACTGATTCAACGGCACTTAACAACAACAACAAATATATATGTATATAATTAATAACCATTCGAGACAAGTTTTGTTTTCTTTAAAAAACAAACATGCTTTTATACAAAATGTGTCTTACATATCATTTGCCTATATATTTCTACATAGTATGCAAACCATTTATTTGAAAAACAAGAGGTTAGCTTATAACATATTTAACTATTTGAAAATCAGAAACGTTTACATTTCAGCTATATGTAAGTAAGATTTTTCTACGTGACATTTCACATATGTAAGGAATCTCTGTTCAAATTTCTTTTTTTTTTTTGATCGATCAATAATTCACACATCATAAAATTCAGCTGTGCATAACTGGTTTTTAGTCTATTCACAAAGTTGAGCAATCATTCTACTCTCTACTTTCAGAATACTTTTATCACTGAAAACAAAAGCCAATCATTTCCAATTTCCCCATCCCTGAACTTCTGGTAACCACTGTTGTACATTTATTCTCTGGAATTTGTCTATTTTGAGCATTTCAAAAAAATGGAATCGTACACTATATGGTCTTTCTTGAATGGTTTCTTTCACTTAGCATAATGTTTTCAGTCATTACTTATGTTGTAACATGTTGTTGTTAAGTGCCGTCGAGTCGGTTCCGACCCATAGCGACCCGTACAGGGTTTCCGATGGTGTAAATCCTTACGGGAGTAGAAAGCCTCATCTTTCTCCCGCGGAGCGGCTGGTAGTTTCGAACTGCTGACCTTACGGTTCGCAGCCCGATTCGTAACCACTACGCTACCAGAGTTGTAACATGTATCAGTATTTAACTCCTTTTAATGTTGTTGTTGCTAAATGCTGTCGAGTTGGCTCCAACTTGTAATGACCCTGCATAGGGTTTCCAAGGAGTGGCTGGTGAGTTTGAACCACCAACCTGGCTGTTAGTATTTCAGTGCTGATCTTTGTATGGATAGCCCCAATTATGTTTATCCACTCACCAGTTGATAGATATTTGGCTATTTTGATTAATAGTACTATAAACAATTTCTGTACAAGTATTTGGTTGACCACAATCTTTCAGTTCTCTTGGGTATACCCCTAAGAGTAAAATTGCTGGATCACCAGGTAATTCTATGTTCAACTAAAACAAACAAACAAAACCTGCCAGACTAGTTTCCAAAGGAGCCACACTATTTCTGGCTACTTAAAACATTTAAAAAATCATAGGTGTTTTGCCTTCCTTTCCTGCCCTCTTCTTTATTGTACCTTCTCCAGTCTAACCATATTAGAAAAGAAATAATTAGGACACAAAGTTATTCATTTATGTACATCATCTTGTGTGACAGTATCTCAAATTAATATTCAATAATAATAGTTGTCGTTGCTATGTGCCATCAAGTCAGTTTTGACTCACAGCAACTCTGGATAAGGTTTCCAAGGAGTGGCTGGTAGATTTGAACTGCTGACCTTGTGGTTAGCAGTACAGTATTTATCCTACAGTGCCACAAAGACCAATGAGCAAGACCAATAAGAAATTTTTTCAATAGGTACTTTGAGATTTCTCGGCTGAGGAAATACATGGAAACCTTAAGAAACAGTATTTTTACTGTTATCCAAAGTGGTGCCAGTTTTAATTTAATATAAATCAAAAGAGAAATATTTTACTTAAATAAACCCCATATATAATTAGATAGAAAGATTAGCCATGATACAATACACAACTGAGATAAAATATTTAACATATCTGAACATTTGTTTCACAAGTGTTTCTAGAGCATTCGGCCAAAAAACCTGATTAATTTTTAATGTTTGGTGGAAAAAATATTATGTATGTATATTTTAGGAGTTTAGAGAAATAGTTGTAACTGACTTTGGAGAGATAATTCTGGGTTGGAATCCTGATCTCACCTTTACTAGCAATGTGACCCAAATGCTGAGCTAGAAATAGCTTATTTATAAAGTACTTCCTTTACTGAATTTATTGTGAGAACAAAACAAAAAGTAGATTTTTTTGGATGCTAAATACAGCAATGTATACAGAGTACCTAGTACACTACAAGTATATAGTTTGCATGCACTCAATAAGTAATCATTATGAAAACAAAAATAGCTCAATTCTACAGTCTTAAATTCTCTACTTATGTGAAAAGAAAATGTATTAAAAGAACAATTTATATCTTGTCAAGTAAGAGACTTGTGTTTTTATGTCCCATCATAAATTTTTATTATTCTTAACATGGTTAATAAATAATAGGTACTTAGTTATATATTCTTTAGCTTCTCTTATATACCCAAGAGAGTACTTTAATTTTAACTAGAAGTATTCCTTTTAGGAACTGGAGTACTGCTTAGCTCACTGGAGCAATTTATGGAGTCTCGAAGGTATCAAAATGCATAGAGCTGCCAAATACTTTTTTAAATGATTCGCAGTTTTACTGTTCAGAGTTTGTCATACTAGGACCACAGCCTCCTCTCAGGCTTAATTTTATAAATTTTTAATTGTATTATGAGGCCAATAGGGATACTTGGTCGTGTCTAATTTGGTTTCAGGGAAGACTTCGTTTAAGTCATCAATGGTCATCTGATCAAATGGAATAATGTTCCTCATCTTCTCCAGTTGTTTCTCGTATTTCCCAATCCCAGTCTTTGAACAAGACAAACTCAGCACAACTCTTCCCATCTTGTTTCTCGTCAGTAAGGCAGTAAACTTAATTTCCAGCACTGGGATCTTCAGGGCTTTAAACCTCTTCTCAAAGTCGTCCACTGAGCCAGCCCTGGCCACGTGTCAATTGCTGGCGGTGCCTCAGGTACAGCAGCCAACCTAGAGGTGAAGATCTCATTCCAAGATTTCAGGGAGTTAGCAATAGCCTTTAGGTTTCGGGGTATAATCTCCCCAAAAGCTATCCACTCAACGGTTTTTAGAGCAAGTTTTCGCCCAGATATCTTGAGATCCTTCACGGTTCCTGGAGGCCCTCCGCCAAATACTTTTCTTGATAAGATGAATTTGGAGGAGCAAAACTTTGTAACATTTAATTTAATGTCATGATTTTTTAACCTTGTTTGAAATCTCTCAAGTCTCTTTGATGAATAGATATGAAACGTTATCACCTAAGGGTCTTTAATGATAAAGCAAAATTAATAAATTACAGCTTTGCACTGTTTACTCTTCTTGAGTTTATGAAAGTCTAAGAATATCTAACAATGTTTTAAATATACACTCCTGAAACAAATTTTAAAAGCAAGCATAATTTTAACTACCACATTTTTTCCATTCTGTTTGTATTAGATTATAAACTTTTAATGCTAAAATAGTTGCAAATGTGCCTACACTGTTACTCAAAATTATTGTTGTTGTTGTTATTGTTGTATACTGTGGAGTTGGTTCTGACTCATGGTGGTGATGGTGGCTATGCCACTGAGTAGGTTCCAACTTATAGTGACCCTGTATAGGGTCTCTGAGGCTCTGAATCTTTGCGGTTGTTAAGTGCCATCGAGTCAATTCCCACCCATAATGACCCTGTACAGGGTTTCCAAGGAGCAGCTGGTGAGCTAGAACTGCTGAACTTGTAGTTCAAACGGCTTTGCTGTCTGGTACATAAGGAGTTCTGGTAGCGTACTGGTTATTTATCGGGCTGTGAACCGCAAGGTCAGCAGATCGAAACTACCAGCAGTTCCGCGGCAGAAAGATGAGGCGTTCTGCTCCTGTAAAGATTTACAGCCTCAGAAACCCTGTGCAGGGTCACTATGAGTCAGAACCGACTCGACGGTACTTAACAACAACAACAACATAAACCCACAGGGCCACACCTAAATCTTTACAGGAGTAGAAACCCTCATCTTTCTCCCAAGGAGCAAGTGACAGGCTCAAACCGCAGAAGGTGTGGTTCTCAATCCAGTGCTTATCATATTGAGCCACCGCGCACCCCACTCAAAATGGTATTGTATAAAAATTGTTCACTGTGAAACTGATTTGAATGGAGCTGTTGATGGAAATATACAAAATACATTTCATAAAATTATATATCCATTGAGAACTCAATAAATGGTGTGAAATGATAAAAATAGCCTACATTCTATCAGTTTTACATTCAACAAATCATATACAGAAAACAATAAAACAGTAAGACGATAGCATACATTCTATATGTGTTTAAGAGAAATACAAAATGCATATTATTGTTCTTTTTTTTTTTTTTTTAAGATGTCCTGGTGTGGCACTGTAGGATAAAGTACTGGACTAAAAGATTCGTTTGATCCTCAAGATTGGTGGTTCAGATCCACTAGCTGCTCCTCAGAAACCCTAAACAGGGTCATTATGAGTTGGAACCGACTTCATGGTGCTTGACAACAACAGCAACAATATGTGTTTAAAGAAATATATGGCACCTAAGAACATGTCATTAAGTTTTATTAATATAATGATTTTTAAATGTTATTAATGAAGTTAAAGTCACCACTGAATTCTCTAGAAAGGATAAAAAGAAAATTTGGGATGATATTAGATCATTTAGAGAGCACAAAGAAATGGAAGGCTCTATATCTCAAATTTATGTAATTTTTTTCTATGTGATTCTCTTTCCAGCTCAATGGTCTGGAATTCAACATTTTAAGCTAGCTCAAGTTTCTCTGGTCCTACCAAACTAATACATAATTGATAAGCACTTACAGTACCCTTTACTAAACTTTCCTTTCCAGATATACAAACCTATTCAAATTATCTTCTAAATATTTCAGGTAGATCAATTACCACATCAGAATGTTATTAGCTTACTTGCTTGATTCATGAGAAAGAGGACCATGCAACATATCTAGTACAAGCAGCAAAAAATATTACTCACAAAAAGAAAGAAATGTTAATTAGTGTTAATTTACTTTTTTATAATAAAACCTAGACACACCTTTGTATGTATTAGGATATACTCATACATGTAACAGTACAATTTAATTATCACTAGCTCATTATTATCATAACCAATTTTTACTGAGCTCTGAAATTCTTTTAAATGCATCTATTTTACAAACTATTAAATACTAAAATTAAATAAAATTATATTAATTTCCACTAGTAATGGCTTTTTAAGATTTATATTACATTTCAAATATCTCAGGATATTTTTGTAGTTTGTGTTATATGTCCCAATTTATAAATTTAATGTTAAAATATTTGACCATTTTTATGATATTCTGAGTAAAATGTATTGAAGTTTATTAAGGCTATACTCATATTTATAAATTATTCTCTACTTTTCTCTTACAGAACAAAACTAGAAGGAAAGAGAGCACTGAGAAATGTTAACTCTGCCTTTGTGCTTGGAGCCTCTAGAATGATCACCCAAAATGCTAAATAGTTTATCAGTTAAGAACAAATAAGACTCAAACTCTAGGGGAAAATGTAACTTGACATGACTACATGGAAAGAAATGAAAAGTTTTGTTTTTTATTAAAATGGTATTTCTTAATATTTCATAACAATCTAGAATTTAATTGGGAAAATGTTGATACAAATTTCACAACACTATTAAACATACTTAAGGTATGAGATATGTTAAGTTTAAGAGCTGTTGTGGTTGTTAAGTGCTGCTGAGTGGGTTCCAACTCATAGTGATCCTGTATGGGGTTTCAGGGCCTATAAATCTTTGTGGGAGCAGAAAACCTCATCTTTTGCTTAGAGGAGCTGCTGTGGGCTCAAACCACCAACCTTGTTATTTACAGGTTAGTGCTTAACCTACAGAGCCATTCATTATACTCCCCAAGTTTAAGAATAATGTACAAAAAAATACTGAAATATTACTATAGTAATTTCACATCCAAAAAATCTAGCTATTAACAATTACATAAATTATTGTAACACATAAATTGTAACATTGTAACACATGTTGAGACCAGCCATAACAACACTTTTTGTTTTTATGAATGTGTCCTGGTCATTACTCTAAGCAGTAAAAAGCTATGAAAAACCATGTCTATGAATGTGTACATTTATAGTTTCCTTTATACTGAACAGAGATATTTTTAAAAAACTGAACTATAATAATTATTAAACAGGTGATATCAAATATACAATTTATAATTCTGTCAACCAATTTCCAAATATATTTCTGTCAAGTTTACTTGCTTTGATTCAATTAGTCAAAAAATGAAAGGGAAAAAAAATAAAGTCAATTATAATCAGCAATGCTAAATTTTACTCATGTCCAAAATAATTTCCCCTTCCCCAAACGGACATAAGTTACAGACATTTATGTCTATTAGAAAGGGGATATATCTAGTGCCTACTTAATGACATAGCTTGTGATATATCTAGTGACATACCTAGTGCAAGCAAAAAAAATCAATTGCTTATAATGAGCATGAGTTAGAAATCAGACTTATTTGGTAGTACTACCCAAATCTTTGAAGATGTCCATTCATTCATTTATTCAAATATTCATCAAAGAGTTAAAATATGCAAATAGGCTCTCTATAGGTATACTGGGTATGCCATCAGCGCTAGACAGACACATATGGATGCCCTTTATAATCTATAAAAATTTAGTTAGTGGTGACTCAGAACAGGCAAAATCAGTTTGAGTAACTACCCCCTCTACCTAAACCCAAGACCACATATTAACTATTTTGAGCCTGCAAGACCAGTGTATGTGTGACCCATTAGGTATGGAGCCGTGTGAGGAAGCTTATGTTAAATGTTCCTCCTTTATTTCAGTTATGCCTTAGGGCCCACTATAGACCTAAACTCCACTCAACTGAACCATCTAGCTAGCCTGACCTTTACTTACATAAATTCCTTATCCTCAAGAGGCTCTCATTATCTGTGTTTTAGCATCTGAAATTCATTAAGAATCAAAAGATATCAAACAAGAGACCTAGAGAACAATAGTGAACTAGATATTTAAACTAGTATTCCCCTAGATTCTTAGATCCTTTTTCCAGACCACATGTTTATTTAATCTGACATTTAAAATGAAATTTAAAAAATCAAGCATATCATTGAAGATAGTTTACTGAATAATGATGTCCCTTTTGTCCTTCAGTAAAGGAGGAAATCAGGTCTCCTAACCTCCCTCCTGATCTAATGTGATTCTTGTTTCTCTATAGTCATTATCTGATTTCATATGTATGAATTAAATAATGTTATTACATAACACACAGTCGTCCACTTTCCTTCCAAAGAGAAACACCAGGGTTGACACAAACAATTAAGTTTTTAGCTAATAACCTAAAGGTTGGAAATTTGAACCCACCCACTTAGATGTGCTTCAGAAGAAAGGCCTGGTGATTTGCGTTTAAAAGATCAAATCTATGATGTTTGTACTTTGAAAGACATGAAGTCACTGTTAGTTGAAATCAACTGGAGAGCAACTGATTTGGTTTTGGATTTTAATCTCTTAAAGAGGAGATGCAAGGATTTGAAAACCATTTATACATAAACAGTCCAAAAGGAAGCTCATACTTTTAAAAAATATCTACAAAACCCATTTGGCACACATCTGAGTGTAGTGAAGTTGTGCCAGCGCTGGTGCAAGTGGCATTTAAGAAACGTTCTGTCCACTATAATGAACTTCCTATGATAAAACACAATCTGCTCTGTTACAAAAGACAAGGTCTTCTTCTGACAGCAAAAAAAGCAAAGATTTTTTAATGCCATAATGCACTGTGTTTTGGCTTCTAGAGATTCATTGAGAATCGAAAGATACCAAAGCTAGAGACTCAGACAAAAATAAGATTTGCTTGTTTTATAACTCTGCAAGAAGTTTGATTTTAAATTAAGGGAATATTTTTGAGAGATTATTTAAAGCTTTATAAAGAAGTGGATATTGGAAAAGTAAGAGTAGATATAATTTAATGTAAAAGTGAATTGAATGGAAATCAATTAAAAGGAATTTCACTTATACACAAGAATATAGTTTAATTCACATGAACAGATATGAATGAAAGCCAGTACCTGCACTAAACATAAAATTAACATTGACTTGATGTTTTTTTCTCCCTAAAACTATCAGGCTTCATTTTTAAACAACAGCTTGATATTAATGCAGAAACAGCATACTAAGCAACAGTTGTTAAGACTTATTTGTAGAACCAGGAAAGAGAGTTGTAATTTCTCAGCAGCCTCTTCTGTTAACCCTAATCAAGACAATGGGACCTTAAGATAAGACACACCTGACTTTAAATGCTGACTGCAACTTTTATCAGCTGGGTTATTGAAACCATGTATTGTTACTGTTGCCTGATGTTGATTCACA
Organism: Chrysochloris asiatica; assembly: GCF_000296735.1. NCBI lineage: Eukaryota > Metazoa > Chordata > Mammalia > Afrosoricida > Chrysochloridae > Chrysochloris > Chrysochloris asiatica. The sequence continues at coordinate 2,508,599 of NW_006408595.1, forward strand.
CTCATTCAAATTGATTCAGACTCATAGAGACCCCTATGTTGTTCTTGTTAGGTTCCACCGAGTACATATAACAGCAGAAACACTGCCCAGTCCTACACCATTCTCAGTATTACTATGTTTGAGCCCATTGTTGATGACACTCTGTCAGTCTATCTCATTGAGGGTCTTCCTCTTTTTCAATGACTGAAAATTAGCCCATAGTAGCCCTGGTAGCTTAGTGGATTATGAGTTGGCTGGTAACCACAAGGTCAGCAGTTGGAATCTACCAGTAGCTCCAAGGGAGACAGATCAGGCTTTCTATTCCTGTAAAGATTTATGGCCTCAGAAGCCCTATACAAACAGGGTTGCTATGAATAAGAACTGACTCCTCAGCATACAGATATCATCACCATAACTGCCCTATAGGGTTCCTAAGTTACTAGGTCTTTTCTCCTGCCATGGGGTTTGGACTTCTGGTATTTTGGTTAGCAGCTGAGTGGTTAATTATTGTGTTACAAAGGCTCTGTTTCTCACTTATAAAATAGGGATATTAATACCAACCTTAGAAAGAAAAAAGTTAAAAACTTATATGAGTATAATATGTACAGATAGTGACTAGCACATTACTTAACATATTGCAAATACATGTACTTTTTAATTTGCAATAGACCAGCAATGCTTTATCCTAGATGCCCTAGGGCAAACGGATCCATTATCTCAAAACTTCACAACTTTCTCAAAATAAAACCAATTTTAATTCACTTGATTTTTGAAGTACATAGGCTATACAATTAAAGGGCAAAAAGGAAATGTCAGCAAAGAAAATATAGATTAAATTTTGAAAGCTCTAAAAGTTGAAATTTAATGTCACGGGTTCTTTTTACTAAGAAAATGTTGAAGTTTACAGAAATTGTTGAAAAGGAAATAAAGAATGACCTTCTTTTATTTCCCAGAAATTCAAACCGTGCTGTAAGTTTTAGTTACTATATGATTACCTGAGAAAATATTTAAGGTTTGAGACTATGTTTTTTTCCATCACAGGAAGATACTTACAATGATTTTATTAATTTGAAAATGAGAGGCAGCGAATACAGAAGACCTTATCAAAAGGCTCTGGATGAATAATAACTCTTAAGTAAGCCATCTAATTCCTCTTGAACTGCAATTTAATTATTTAAAGTATTCTATTTAGCATGGAGTCCTGGTGTGGCGCTGTGGGTTAATGCGCCAGACTGCAAAGCCGTTTCAACTCACCAGCTGCTCCTCGGAAACCCTACACAGGGTCACTATGGGTCGGAATCGACTCAATGGCACTTAACAACAATATTTGTCATGGTTCATGTAGACCATGGAGCCCTGGTGTGACACCGGGGGCTAATGAGTCCGACTGCAGTCATTTGAACTGCAAGATTGGTTGTTCAAGCTCACCAGCTGCTCCCCTGTAAACCTTATACAGCGTCGTTATGGGTTGGAATCAACTCGACGGCACTTAACAACAATGTAGACCATAGGACTTCTGGTGTGGTGCTGTAGGTTCAGAACTGGTTGGTGAACCACAAGGTCGGCAGTTCAAACCTATCAGTTGTTCCTCGGAAACCCTATACAGGGTCACTATGAGTTGGAATCGACTCAACAGCACTTAACAACTACAATTTTTAATTTGCTGTACACTTTAATGGAGGTCCTGGTGACTGTGATGAGGGCTGAGCAACTCTGTGAGCATACATTGTATTATACATGTCAAATGCGTAAATTGTAGGGTATGTGAATTATATCCTAATAAACTGTTATTTAATAATAAAAAAAAAAGGTATATAGCTTTGGAAACCCTTTGCAGATCTTCTACTGTGTCATACAGATTCACAATGAGTCAAAATAAGAAGCTCTGCTAGTGCTGTAGGATCAGCAATGGACTGGTAACCACCAGCCACTCTGCAGGAGAAAGATGAGGCTGTCTGTTCCCACAAAGACTGTAGTCTCAGAAACCAATTTTATATTGTTGTTGTTTAACGTCATAGAATTGGTTCCTATTTAGTCTAGGAAATTAAGTAACACTGTACATGAAGCTATGAATAATTAGTGAACAAATACTGAGCTGGTAAATAAGATGTATTTATAATTTCAAGATATCTTTTGACAAAAGTAAATAGGGACATGACCAGTATTATGGAAGTTAGTTAAGGTCATATTTGTTATCTCTCTATCTCTCTATCTCTCTATCTTTAAGAAGCATTAACAAACTGCAAAATCTAACATGTAACACTAGTCATTTTCTCATAATGGACAGATAAGTTCCTTAGGTGGAGACTGGGGAAATGTTACATTCAGCAGCACAGGAGAGAATCTTGAAAGAGTAAATAAAAAATGTTGGCTGAAAGTAACATTTTAGCAATGCTTAAGAGCCTAAGGTAATTGTATTCATTATTTCTTTAATGTAAAAATGACATAATATTTATTATTAACGGAGATAAATATAATGAATGTTTACTTTGCTTAACTTAGTGCATTATGGAAAAGGTAGGATATGATGTAACCCTACTTAGAATGAAAAAACAAAAACTTATGCTTCCTTGGGTCTATGTCATTTCTGACCTATTTATACATTGCAGAAACTTATGCAATACATGACAACTGTTATAATCCTACTTATCTTTCAAAGCTCAGGTCACATGACAAACTGTCATGTCTCCTTACTTTGAACATCCATCCTTACCATTTCTTGAGGCACTTATCCTCTTTCATTAAGGATAGTGGCTTGGTTTTGTTTACAATCAAATTTGATGTGAGGACCAGAAAAAAAGTGCCTGTTTTATTCATCTTTCTATTCTCCATAGTACCTTATAGCAAGGCTCCAATAAACCTTGGTTAAATAATGAAGAACCACACCACTTTAAGTAAATGTATATTGACAAATAAGGAAGTACAATCATTTTCCTAATACGTAAAGCACAATAGTACAATATTGCAGTAATTTCTTCACCCCTCATTTTTTTTTTCCTTTTATTTTTTGGAAATTAAAAAAAAATGAAATTTAAATTGATCCTTAAAATAAATATATACTCCTTCCTTCATTTACCTAACCTTTCACTTCTCAGACACCATGATGGACAGAAATTTGTTCTGGTGACTTTTTTTATACCCAAGTATGAAAAATCGGAACTTATTTTGTATTCATTGGAGAAAGAAAAGTCTTAGCCTAAGGTGCCCTGGTGGCACTGAAGTTAAGTGTTTAACTGCTAACTGAAAGATTGGCGTTTTGAAACCACGCAGTGGTTCTGCAAAGAAAGAACCCTGGGGATCTGTCTACATAAAGATTGTTGTTGTTATGTGCCATCGAGTAGGTTCCGACCCATAGCGACCCTGTATAGGGTTTCCGAGGGTGTAAATCTTTACGGGAGTAGAAAGCCTCATCTTTCTCCCGCGGAGCAGCTGGTAGTTTCGAACCGCTGACCTTAAGGTTCGCAGCCCGATTCGTAACCACTACGCTACCAGAGCTCCTTACATAAAGATTACAGCCTAGAAAATCCTATGGGGCAGTCGTCTTCTGTTACATGGAGTCACTGTGAGTTGGAATCTACTCAACAGCATCTAACAAGTGATTTGAACATGTGGGTATGAGTAGTAAGGGGTGATGGTGAAATTTTCTGTGCCAATATGGGTTGGGTCAGGCACCCTTAGTTCTCAAACTGATATCCTTGCTGTTTAATATTTTAAAAAGGTCTTGTGCAGCAGATTTGTCTAATGCAATACATCATTTGATTTCTTGACTGTTGCTTCCATGAGTGTTGACAGTGGATCCATGGAAAATGAAGTCTTGGACAACTTCAAACCTTTCTCCACTTATCATGATGTTGTTTACTTATCTAGCTGTAAGATTTTTTGTTTACAATTGAGGTGCAACCCATACTGAAAACTGTGGTCTTTGATCTTCATCAGTAAGTATTTTAAGTCCTCTTTGCTTTCAGCAAGTAAGATTGTATCATCTTCATATCTCAGGTTGTTAATAAGTTTTCCTCCAATGTTGATGCCATGTTCTTCATAAAAGACAGCTTTTCAGATTATTTGCTCAGCATACAGACTGAGCAAGTCTGGTGAAAGAATAGAAAACCATTCAGTGTCCCCCTTGTTTCGTTTGAACAACTGCCTCTTGGTCTATGTATAATTAAGTGTTCTGGAATACCCATTTTTCACAATGCCATCCATAGTTTGTCATGAGCAACACAGTGGAAACCTTTGTATAGTCAATAAAGCACAGATAAACATCTTTCTGGTATTCTTCCTTTACCTAAGATCCATCTGATTTCAGCTATGGTACACCTTATTCCATGTCCTCTTCTGAATCTGGTTAGAGTTCCTGGAAGTTCCCTTTAGTTGTACTGTTGCAGTCATTTTTAAATTATCTTCAGTAAAATTAATTATTTACACATTCCTTTAGGTTGCTTTTTTTGGATATGGGCACAAATATGGAACTCTTCCCATCAGTTGGCCAGGTAGCTATCTTCCACATTCATTGGCATGGATGAGTGTCTCCAGTACTGCATCAGTTTGTTGAAAGATTTCAATTTGTATTCATCAATTCCCAGAGTCTTGTTCTTTGCCCATCTCTTCAGTGCACCTTGCACTTCTTCCTTTAGTACCATTGCCTATTGATCATGTGCTACCTCTTGAAATATTTGAAAATTAAATTTTTTTTTTTTTTTTTGATACAGTGACTCTGTGCATTGCTCCCATCTTATTCTGATGCTTTCTGCATCATTCAATCTTTTGCACATAGAATCCTTCAATATTGCAAGTCAGAGCTTGGATTTTTTTTTCTTCAGTTCTTGCTGAGAAATTCTGATTGTGTTCTTCCTTTTTTAAAACCCCAAGTTTTTGCACATTTTATTGTAATATTTTACTATGTCTTCTTGAGCTGTCCTTTGAAATTTTCTGTTCAGTTATTTTACTTCATTTCTTCTATTTGCTTTAGCAGCTCTATGCTGGAAAGCAAGTTTGAGACTCTCTTCTGACATCCATTTTGGTTTTTTTTCTTTCTTTCTTGTGTTCTTAATGAACCTTTTGGTTCTTCCTGTATGATGTTCTTGATATTCTTCCACAACCATTCTGGTTTTTGGTCATTACATCTAATGCATCAAATCTGTTCTGGAGATGATTTCTAAATTCAAGTAGGGTAACACTCAAGTTCATATTTTGGCGTTGGTAGACTAGTTTTAATTTTCTTCATCTTCAATCTGAACTTGCAGATAAGCAATTGATGAACTGTTCCACAATCTAACTCTGGCCTTCTTTGGGATGATGATATGAAGCATTTCCACCATCTCTTTGTACAGATTTAGTCAATTTGATTTCTGTGTATTCCATCTGGTACATTGGTTGTTATGTGCCGTGGAGGCAGTTCTGACTCATAGCGACCATGCATGAGGTTTCCGAGGCTGTAATTCTTTAGGGAGCACAAATCTTCATCTTGCTCCCAGGGAACAACTGGTAGTTTTGAATTGCTGACCGTGCAATTAGCAGTCTGATTTGTAACCACTACGCTACCAGAGCACCTTTCCACTGGTATAGTCATCTTTTATGTTGTTTATAAAAAGTATTTGCAATGAAGAAGTCTTTGGTCTTGCAAAATTCTATCATACAATCTCCAGCATTGATTCTATCACTGTTCTAACTACTGATGCTTCCTCTTTGCATTCCAATAGCCAAATATTATCTATACAACTTGATTGTATATTTGGTCAATTTCAGACTGAAGAAGTTGGTAGAATTCTTCAGTTTCATCATCACTGACTTTAGTGGTTGGTGCATAAATTTGACTAGTAGTGTTAATAGCATGGCTTTCATATAGGGTTATGAATATTATTCTTTCACAGACAACACTATATATAAAGATAGATCTTGAAATGTTCTTTTTTTTTGAAATGTTCTTTTTGATGATGAAACTATACTATTCCTACCAGTTGTTCCTGACATCCTAAACCACATAATTGTCAGATTCAAAATGACCAACACCATTTTATTTTGGCTGGAATGCATAAAGTTTGATATCCTAAGCATCAGTGAACTGAAATGGACTTTTCTGCTCAGGCAACAGTAAATTTCATAACCTAAGAAGTTTTTCCTAAAGATCTACATTTGTTTTAAAATAACATAGTTAGGTGTCTAAGAGCAAAAA
>NW_006408595.1:2515637-2519321 GCF_000296735.1 Chrysochloris asiatica
CCCAAAAGATGAAATACTTGGAAATAAATCTAACCAAAGAAACAAAAGACCCATAAAAAGAAAACTATAGACTATTACTACAAGAAACCAAAAAATACTTGCATAAATGGAGAAATATATCTTGCTCATGGATAGGAAGACTTAACATTGTGAAAATGTCAATACTACCCAAAGCAATCTATAAATATAATATGATCCCAATCCAGATTCCAGCATTATTTTTTAAAGAGATGGAAAACATAATCACTAACTTATATGAAAAGGAAAGACACCCAGGATATGCAAAGCCTTATAAAAAAAGAACAAAGCAGAAGGGTCTCACTTCCTCTTCTAAAAACCTACAATACAGTCATAGTAGTCAATACTGCCTGGTACTGGTACAACAAATGACACATAAATCAATGGAACAGAATGGAGAACCTAGAACTAAATCCATCCACCTACGGTCAGTTGGTCTTTGACAAAGGGCCAAAATACATTAAGTAGGGAAGAGAGAGTCTCTTCAACAAATGGTGCTGGCACAATTTGAAATCCATTTGCAGAAAAATGAAACAATACCCACATCTCATACCACATATGAAAATGAACTTAATGTGGATTAAAGAACTCAATGAGGATTAAAGACTTAAACGTAGAGCCTAGAACTATAAAGATCATCAATGGAAAAACAGGAACAAACTTACATGGAATAAATATATTATCAAACATAACTGAAAACATAAAATCAGAAGACAAATATGATGACTGGGTTCTTCTAAAAATTAGACATATGTATCAAAGTTTTTCACCAAAATAGTAAAAAGAGAACCCACAGACAAGGGAAAAATGTCTGATAATGACATAGCCGATTAAGGATTACTCTCTAAAATTTATAAAATACTTCAACACCTCAACACGAAGAAGACAAATAGTCCAATTAAAAAATGGTCAGAGGACATGAGCAGACACTTCACCAAAGAACGTATTCAGGCAGCAAAGCAACGTATGAAGAAATGTTCAGGATAATTAGTCATTAGAGAGATACAAATCAAAACAACAATGAGATATCATCTTTCTCCATCATTAATAGCAAAGTTCAAAAAAACAGAAAACAACAAATGCTAGCAAGGATGTGGAGAGACTGGGACTCTCCTACGCTGTTGGTGGGACGGTTAAGTGGTGAAAACACTGTGTCAAAGGGTATGGTGCCTTCTCAGAAAGTTGGAAACAGAAAGACCGTATGAACCAACAACCCCTCTACTTGGTATATATCCTCGAGAAATAAGAGGTGTGACATTAATAGATATATGCACACCCTGTTCAATGCAGCACTATTTAAAATAGTGAAATGATGGATACATATTCAATGCCTATCAACAGAAGAAAGGAGCTCTGGTAGCGTAGTGGTTACGAATCAGGCTGCGAACCTTAAGGTCAGCGGTTCTAAACTACCAGCCGCTCCACGGGAGAAAGATGAGACTTTCTACTCCTGTAAAGATTTATACCCTCGGAAACCCTGTACAGGGTCGCTATGGGTCGGACCCGACTCGATGGCACTTAACAACAACAACAACATCAACAGAAGAATGGTTAAACAAACTTTGGTATATACAAACAATGGAATACTACGTAATGTTGCAAAATAATGATGAGGACATTTGTTGAGTAAAATTAGTCAATCACAAAAGGACGAATATTATATGAGACCACTGTTGTACAAAGTTAAGAAAAGATGTTCTTGCTAAATACTATCATGTTTATGGGGGTGGGGAGAGAATTATTCATGGGATGGATGTTAGACACATGTTAATATAGGTCATAGAATAGGCAATATACAATAAGAGGGAGGTTGGCAGAGGAAAGATGAAGGTACCAGGAGACACAAAGAGGATTACATGGGTTAAAGGAAATGGAGGTAGATACTGTTAACTGATGGCACATGGAGGAGACTGCAATCATTGTAATGAAGCAAAGTATATGATTTATTGAATGTAAAACTGATCGTCTTCTCTGTAAGCATTTATTAAATTTACAATAATTTTTTTAAAATTATATCTTTCATTGTTGTTGTTATTAAGTGCTATCGAGTCAGTTACTACTCACAGAGACCCTGTCTAGCTTTTCCAAGGAGCGGTTGGTGAGTTTGAACCACCAACTTTGCAATTCAAACTGACCTTGCCATCCAGTGTAATCCTACAGTACAATACCAGGACTTTATTACATATATTTCATGTTGTTGTTGTTGTTATGTGCCATGGAGTCGGTTCCGACTCATAGCGACCCTGTACAGGGTTTCCGAGGCTGTAAATCTTTACAGGACCAGAAAGCCTCATCTTTCTCCTGTGGAACAGCTGGTAGTTTCGAACTGCTGACCTTGTGGTTCGCAGCCCAATTCGTAACCACTACGCTACTATATATTAAATCTTAAACAATGAAAGTATGTATTTATGCATTTACTTTTATTTGCATTAATAGAATTACATAACATTAAATATTTTCCTCCTAAGTCTATGCTATTGTTGTTAAGTGCCGTCGAGTCAATTCCGACCCATAGCGACCCTGTATAGGGTTTCTGAGGAGCAGCTGGTGAGCTTGAACCGCCAACCTTGCTGTTTAAATGGCTTTGCAGTCTGGTGCATTAACCCACAGCACCACACAATAATCTAAATAAAAACTTAAATTCAAGGTCTACTTGATCAATTAGTGTTCTGAAATTTCGTTTTCAGAATTGAAATATTTCCCAAAGGATTTAATTGCATAATAAAGAGATAGTTATTCTGATGTCATAAGATGCTATCTACTTTGTGTTAAACACAAATGTCCACGCCACTGTTCATGCCCAACATTTTCTTACAACTGCTGATGTAGTACTTCTCCCTCCAGGCAGGTTTTGACTTCTACAATATTTTAAAGAAAAATTTTTTACAAAACCTTATCTATCTAACAACAGCAGTGGCCTAAAAATTAGACTAATGAATAAGTTGGTACAAACATTGAAAGGAAAAGGGGCATGTGATAGTACCACATTCAATGGACCTTTTATATTTGCTGAAGGTGGTTCTAGCCTAACCTAAATGGGAGTGCTGTCTATTTAAGCAATGATGATGCAGATGTTAGAAATACTGGGCCAGACAAGCATGCCTCTTCTACAAACTTCACTTTCTTTCTTCCACAATGAATGTTCCAGATTCTAAGTGTATAAATTTGTGTCTCAACATTTCTAAATTGTAAAGGGGAAAGATGTCTAACAATTTCAAAAGACACAATGTCCTTTAAAAATATTTTTTTCTGTCTATTTTACACTCATTCTTACTATACAACCATTTAAATTTTATTTTAAGTCATAAATTAATTAGATGGCATAACTTCAATAACGACTAAAATACAGAGACTCTTAAAAACACATACAATTCCAGAATATATGAATTTATTCAGTATGATGTCAGTGTACTTCAAAGTATTCTGTTAAGAGATAATGTGACATCTCAGGCAATCTGATTATTCTTTGGAATAACTTGCTGCTACAGAGACTAGTATTTATAGTCTTTGAGTATTTATTAAATCTAGATACATATGAAAATGAAAAATAGAATTGTCCAGAGCACTGTTATAATCAAAGCAAATAACAAAACTTTTCAGAACAACAGAATTTTATTTCCTTCATAACTAATAACTACTTAAGGAAAATGGCCCTAATATATACAT
>NW_006408595.1:2519421-2523221 GCF_000296735.1 Chrysochloris asiatica
ATACTGAAGAGGCTGAGGAATCAGGAAAATTCAAGAGCAAGAAGAAATTTGTGTGTGTGTGTGGTATAAAACAATTACCTACCTTTGTGGAATATAGAACATATGTTGGGGTGGTGGTTTATAGAGGACTCCTTCATAGACAGGCCACAGACCACTTAAAATTCTAAAGAGAGAACTTTTCCCACAACCATTGGGACCCGTTATCAAAAGATGCATTCCTTCTTGTACCTAAAATAAGAAATTAAACTATAAACTGCAATATTTAAGAATTATCTTATTTGCTAGTATCTAATAGTGATTTGTTTAAAAAAACCCCACAAACTTTCACATACACTATAATCTAGGTTGGCAAGGAATCAAAGAAACATATATTAAGATTAAGGACATCAAGTTTTGGCTTTTGGCTATGCTGAGATGCTAAAAGCATAATAAAATAATTTCTAAGACAAGGGATTTCATTGGAATAACCACTAGCTTTACAAAAATGTAATTGAGGTCTTGTAACCAGACACTTTATACATTTTAAGAAATATAAACACATGGGAAATAAGATTAACCATAAACATTTTAGAGATATTAAATGTTATTCATGTTAATATTGCTTACATTTGTGTTGAATTCAAATACACTTTTAAGTCAATTGGAGCTATTGGTTACAAAGCACAGGAATCCTAAGAGATAGCTCGGTTGTGTACTTTTGTATTTTAGCAGTCTATTGCTACAGACAACCCAAAAGTCTATCATCAGAGAGGTAAGGTGATTCTAACTGCACTATTCACAGATGGAGAAAATACACTCAGAAACCAAGACAGAGGAAAGCATGAGGACTGTAATTCAATCTATGTCTAGGGATTAATGAGAATGCATGCAGAGAGCATGTATAAAATAAAACTAAGATTATTTACCCATTAGATACTTCTCTTTAGAATCTCCTAGGTTATTTATCTTTCAACTCAAACAAATAATTTATGAATTTTTAATCCATTCAATAACATTGAGACAGTATTCATTAAATATCTCCAATGTACCATGAAGAACAACAATTGTGAACACCATTAAAATGTATTAGCTACTAATGATATCAAATTATATTTTATAATCAGTCATATAAAAATGAATACAATGTGAAAATATGGTAGGCAGAAATCTACAGGATGTCTATAGGCATAGCTTTATATAGTAAGAATGTAAGTATTCAAGTGTAGAAGATGTTGAATACATCACACTGAAACTTAATATTACTAGCATTTTATCACTTAAAGTTACCTTCATGATTCTTGGGTTGTGTATAACATGAGTTCAAATTCTTTTATAGAAAAAAATGGAGATAGGAAGGGAAGGAAGAAAAGGAGTTTGTACTGCAGGTTAGATAAAAGAACTGAGGATGTGCATAATAAGTGTATGTAAAGCAAAAACATGGTAAAAAAATTATTTTCTGTCAAAATAGTTCGACATCTCCACAGCAAACATTGCCAGATATCTACTATGTGTCTGACACTCTTCTAGGCACTGGGGATACACTATTGCCCAAGACAAGAACCGTTTCCTCATAGCACTTACATCCCAATTGGGAGAGACAGCAGCAAACTCATGAACAAAAAATTAAGTAATGATAAATGGTATTTTTGTAACAGCAAAAGAGGAAGACATGTTGATGGCATTGTGAGGTTTTGGGCCTTTCTTGAATTTTGTGGACATTTCAGATCAGGCATGAATGACATGAAGCAGTCCGTTATGATCTGGGGAAGAGTACTCTAAGCAAGATGACAGTGCTCACAAAGAACATACAAAAGGAGCAAACTGACTGAGTCTGTAAAATCTGGCCACAGATATTTTTCCTTCCTAAATGTAGCCAACTGAAACTACATTGAGAGAATAAAGTTAAGAGAAAATCCTGAGAAGAAATCAGAAAGAATTAATTTTATGAGTTGCTTACATTCTTTCACTATAGCGAAAAGTAGGTTTTATTTAGTAGAAGCATAAATGTTTTTCAAATGTGTTTTAATTCCAGTGGCCAATAAAAGAATGAGACCCTTTTCATTTAAACACCTGTCTAGCTTTCAACCAATGCAGAGAAAACAGTGATTTCATTTATATCCTGGAAACTTAAGTATTTAAATGTAAGTTCTCACCTGAGTCACAAATAAAATTTAAAAAAATGTTTTATAATAACTTATATCTCTGTAGAACTTCAACTTTTATAAGATATTTGTACTAGATTAAGTATTATTTTACTAATTTTACGTAAAAAGAAACTGAGCTCTCAATGGGTTGAAAACAAGATGTACCATGTCTATAAAAATGTACCTAAATAGATGGCAGAGTGCAAGTTTCTTACTTTATTTAATAAATGGAAAAAGAATAATTAATTTTTTGACAAAAAAACCTGACACAAAAACTCTAGAAAAGCCCAATATGACAAAAATAATTCTATAAAAGGTCATAAATTATAAATTGCTAATTTATAAATAAATAAATATTCCATGTGTTTTTGTTGTTGTGTTCCGTTGAGTTGGTTCTGATTCATAGGTATCCTGTATAGTGTTTCTGGAAGGTCTGGTGGGCTTGAACTATTCATCTTCGGTTACCAGTCCAATGCTTATCCTACAGTGAGTGCCACATCAGGCCTCAAATATTCTATGTAGGCCTCTTGAATTAATTTTATTTTAATCTATTAAAGTTAGGGTACATCACTAATACCTAATTGGCACTCAAATTCTGAAACTCATAATCAAACCACCATCTAAGATATATATGTTAGTTCTATAGATCTATGAAACAGTACCACCAACAAAATTCCAAACCTGACCAACTGTAGTCAAAACATAATTTCTCTTAAATTTATGAACACAGGATATCCCCCTGTTTAGTGCTTCTTACTGCCTTTTAATTTCAGACACCCTTGTTGCTATTGTTTTTAAGTGCAGTCGATTCAGTTCCAACCCACAGCAACCCTGTATAGGGTTTTCAAGTAGTGGCTGGTGAGCTTGAACCGCTGACCTTGTGATTCAAACTGATTTTTACAGTCCAGTGCATTAACCCACAGCGCCACACCAGTTAAGTGCTGTCAAATCAGTCCTGACTCATAATGACCCTATGTAGGGTTTTCGAGGTGAGTTTGAACTGCCACGCTTTCGGCTAGCAGCCCAGTGCTTGTCCTACAGAACCACACCAAGACTTAGCTTTAGTTGTTTGCAAATACATTTAAATGATTATGGATTCTATTCCATATTAAATAATTAGCACACACATTGCCTGGTTTGGAAGTCTGTTATCAAGTCCAGTCATATATTTGTGTAAACTAAGCTCAAGTGCCTTGAATGCTTGTCAGCAAATTATTTTGTGTTTGAATTCTAAAGTGTATGCCTAAATTCTATAATGCTTCATATCAGGGCCTTGTGTTTATTAGATACTTTTATATTTTGTTAAGTGCCGTTGAGTTGGTTCTAACTCATAGTGACCCTGTATACGGTTTCCAAGAAGCGGCTGGTGAGCTTAAACTGCTAATCTTGTGGTTCAAACTGACCTTGAGGTCCAGTGCTTTAGCCCACAATGCCACATCTATAATCAAGACATACCAAACACCAAATTAACATTGAGTGGATTCCAACACTTAGCAACTCTATATAGGATTTCCGTGATTATAAATCTTTACAGGAGCAGAAAGTATCATCTTTCTCCCGCAAAGTGGTGGATTTGAACTACCAATTTTGTGGATGGCACTCTAATACACTTATCCTATAGCCCCATCAGGGTTCCTCAATCAAGACAAAGGACATGAAATAAAAAATGACTTCAAT
>NW_006408595.1:2523527-2525298 GCF_000296735.1 Chrysochloris asiatica
ATTAATGAATTACGTTTCTAATGGCCTCTACCTTCACATTTTAGCAAATATATTATATTAGATGTATTCAATGTTTGCATAATCCCTACAAAATATGCTAATATACAATTTATTTCCAGAAACTAATTTCTGAAGAAATTTCTTATCTTCCCAAAAATTACCTTATGTACGCTCTCAGTGCATTCACTGATTTTCAACTTTACAATAAAGTTGTTGTTGTTGTTGTTGTTAGGTGCTATCAAGTCAGCACCGACTCATAGCAACGTTATGCACAGCAGAACAAAACACTGACCGATCGGGGCCAAATAAAGTAGTAGAAATCAAATTTCTCTTTCTTTTGTTTTCTGAGGAAGTAACTGCTTCTATCATTGAGCCACTGTGCATACCTTTCTTGACTTCCCCTCCTTTCCATATGCTCCTCCAAGTATTTAATATAAGGTACATGAATTCTGAGTTGTTTTGTATTAGTGTGATGGCAACAATCAGAAGATTCTTGAATATCATCTTACTTTGAAGTTTAGCCTGGAAGCCACTACCTCTCCTGTTGGTGTAATTATGGGAACATTTTCACAAATAATTCCATGATCCACATCAATCACATTTCCTACAAGATAAAGAATAGTTTAAGTTACAAAAGTGATTAAAAGTTATTGTTAATTACTCAACAACTTATATAATGCAATGTAGTATAACAGATGAATCTATAATAGAGATGATTTTATAGTAATCAATCATAGAAAAATATAAATATAGGTATCTAAAGCAAATGTTAATGTACATTTGACATTTTGACATATCTGTTTAGAAAATCTTTCACAGAAAAATTATTTTATAATAATATAATGTCAACAACATAATGAGAGTAAAGTTAAACTTTACCCAATACACTTCAGCATACTTTAAAAAAACTATATTCCTAAATAAATCTTTCCTGCAAAAAAAGCCTTAATGCTGCAAAAAGGAGAAGTAAAATTTCGAATAATAACAGTTTGAAAAATGTGATAACCAAACTTAGTTTAAAAATGTACAGTAAAGATAGGCAATATGACATTAAATCTAATTTTATTTCTTAGTAAACTTTTAAAAGCAAATAATTCATCTATGATATGTGCAGTGTATAATTAGTAATGCTACAAATTTTATCCTAAATCAAAGTAAAATAAACTGTTTTTTAAAAAATTATTTTGTTGATTGAAAACACACATTTAAATATAGGATAAATAAAAAAACCTTGAATTTAATACCTTTGATTGTCAAGGTGTCACTGAGGGGTAATTCCATGGTGACTTCATTCTTACTATGGTTTTCTGGCTCTTGGATGACAGCAGTTCGCTTATAAATGCCTCTATTTACTTCATCAAAGACCCAAAACATATTATACACTCGAGCAGTATAGCCAGCCAATTCAGTGATCTACAACCAACACAGGGAAATAGACTTATACCCAAGGTAAACGTTAAACAAATCTGTAATCATGTAAGTTTCT
The DNA here is from genome assembly GCF_000296735.1 of Chrysochloris asiatica. NCBI lineage: Eukaryota > Metazoa > Chordata > Mammalia > Afrosoricida > Chrysochloridae > Chrysochloris > Chrysochloris asiatica. Next base: position 2,525,014 of record NW_006408595.1, read on the forward strand.
TGATTTGACTTTAAAGGTCCTATTTTATTTTATATGAGAAACAGATAGGGCATCGGATACCAAAAACAAGAGATAACAAAAAGCTTCCAAGGGATATATATATCAATCAAATGTCAATGTATAAGTCCACAGATAACCCTGAAGATGCCCCAAAAACAGAAGCAAATGACTATATCAGCACATGCCCAGAAATGAGATAAAGTGACTGAGGCAAATGAGCTGGAAGTAGACCTACACTTCATACTGGAAGATGGGCAGGCTTTGGAAATACCTGAGAAGGAATTC
>NW_006408595.1:2527736-2545514 GCF_000296735.1 Chrysochloris asiatica
TGTGTGTGTGTGTGTGTGTGTGTGTGTGTATGTTTTTTAAAAAGCTAAAGTGGATAGAGAGAAATACTGTTAACTGATGGTATATGGAGGGGATTATAATCAATGTAATGAAACAGGTATATGAATTTGTGAAACTGATGATATGCCTTGTAAACTTTCACTCAATCCACAATAAAAACCTTTAAAAAAAAAAAGGAGGGGGGGAATGTCAATGTAGGTTTGATTAGAATTATTTTTTAAAAATTACTCAAGTCAGAATTCAAACTGTTATGTAAAGATATCAGAATACTAGTGAGACTTAAGGATCTTTTAGTTAAATTTCTGATGTTGTCCTATTTACACAAGAAATTTTATTACCAGACAATTAAGAATATTTGAAAATTAAAGTTCATTCAACAACAACAACAACAAGAAAACTTTAATCACTTGCAACTTTTTTTCTATGTTGTAAAGATACATTTTTTTCCTTATTATGAAATATGTGTTCTGGGCCAAATAGATTGCGAAAATTTCTAGTTGGCCAGAGAAAACACCCTTGGTTAGAGGATACTATCTTGAGAGGAAGCTCAGTGAAAAGCTTTGGAGGTTTTTTCAAGTCCCACAATCTCATTTCTTTTCAAGACAAACTTGATTTATTTGCACAACAACAAGATTAATCTATGATTTTTTTAGATGGTATTATAAGATAAGATGCTATAAAGTTCTATGTTAGTTCATAAGGCTCAAGAAAAGGGTGTCCTTTTTGGGTTTGAGTCTCCTACAGTTTTTCTATTAAAGAAAGCATCTTGCTATCAGGGGACTGTAAAAGGTACCTTGTCTATCAATACCAGCTTTCTGTGTGAAAAGCAAAGCACAAAGGCCATTCCCTTAGAGAAATGTTCACTAGGAAACTGGTACCAATAAGCAGGAACGTTACTAATAAATATCTCTTAAATAATGAATAAACTGTCAAATGCAGCAGTGCTGACATTTGTGTATTGCTTTTGTGTGCACACATGAAAAAATAAGCTGTAAATGAGTAATTATTATTTCTTTAAAGCCTTCTATGATACGTCTCAACTGAATGAGAAGTCTGTAATTACACTATTTCATTTCTTTATGTTATTATTATTTAAGGACTAATTTCTAAAATGAAAGTTTCTTTTAAAACGAAGAACCTCTTGAATTCCCAAGGAGAAGAGAATATAGCTAAAGATTAATAAAATATAGATTGTATGTAAATCCAATGGAGTCCTGGTATGGTCTGTTGGATAAGCACTGGACCACAAGATTGTTTTGTACTGCAAGGTCAGCAGTTTAAATTCACCAGCTGCTCCTTGGAAACCCTATACAGGGTTGCTATGAGTCGGAACTGAATCCACAGCATACAACCACCACCACCACCATGCAGCAATTAACATAATTCTTTCAACAAATGCTTATTGACCAAGTACTATATTCCAAGCATTAAAATATATTTTGTGAATATAAAAATGAGTAAGATAGTCTATTTTCAAGAGCTCAGTAAGGATAGAGAATGATAATGTAGTAAAACACCAGAAAGGAAGATAATGTAGTATGATAAAGAATGATAATGTAGTAAAGATAATGAAAATGTAATAAGATAAAGAATGATAATGTAGTAAAACACTGGTGGTTGAAGTGCTTGCCTGCCAACCAAAAGGTCGACAGTTTTAGTCCACCAGAGACTCTGAGGGAGAATGATGTGGCTGTCTGCTTCCATGAAGATTTACAGCCTTGGAAGTCCAATGGGACAGTACAATTCTACCCTATACAGTTGCCATGAGTTGGAATTGACTCAACGGCTGTGAGTTTGGATTTTTTTGTTGTTGTTGTAGTTAAAACACTAGATGTACTGGGAACACAGGGAAAGGGAACCCAGACTCTGCAGGGAAAAGTGAGAAGAGGGTGAAATAGCAAGATTTTGTTGGTGGTAACTGAGGTTTGAATTGTCATGAAGATGAATACAAGTTTGCACAGTATATTGCTAATAATAATCCAGTCCATTGCCATCCTGTGCTGAACCACTGAACCACCAGTGCTCCTTACTAATAATATTATTGTTGCTGTTATTAAGTGCTGTCGAGCTGGTTCCAACCCACACGACCCTGTGCACACTTTCTGAGAAGCAGCTGATGAGCCTGAACCACAGACCTTGTGGTTTTAACCAACCTTGCAGTTCAGTACATTAGCCTACAGCACCACACCAGTGAACATTTATTGTGTATGTTTTAAGTATTCTACAAGCATTTACTTTCCAAAGGTTTGCAAAATCATTGCTATAAATACCCTCACTTTACAGATAATGAAACATAAATACAGATAGGTTAACAACTGGATTGTGGACATATAATTTGTAAATACAGGGACAGGAATGTAAATCTTGGCACTTTGGCACCAGAGTCCACAACTAAGAGACGTTTATTTTCTTAAGTTAAACACAAATATGTCATACTATAGACCAAAAACAAAAAAAATAACAACAGATAGCATAAAAATAAAAGGGTAGGTTTGAAAAACAGAGTTTTGGTTTCCCACATAACAAGCTGGGATATCCACCCCTCTAAGTGTAAGTCCCCTCCACATGTGAATGGAACCAATTCAGCTCTGAATTATAGCGAGAATCTGGTCCTGCCAGTCTAATGAACACACAGCAAAATTACCAGCAAGATGGTTCCTCCTCTGTGCAACTAAGGGCTTCTCTTACATCTCTGCTAACTCTACTTGGAGAAGTGGGGGAGACCTGTACTTTTCGAAGAGTCATCACCTTCCTACCCTAGAGACAGGATCTGACTGATAGGTCTCATCACCAAGTCGCCTGGGAGCTAGTGCTCCCTACTTGACTTCTGTATCGATCTACATCTGTTCAGTCCAGCTGAGCATTTGACCCTATCCCTTTTTGCAATGCTTGATAAATTCTTGACCCTAAATGTGAAAATCAACAGACTTGCCTGTACAATGTCAAAGACCCTTAATGCCACCTCCAAGATAATCACTGCCCTAAGTGTAAGGACATCTTTAGAGCAGATAATGAAAGTCAGTTGTCTTAGTTACCTAACCTAATCCATGCTAACAGTGAGGGACAGGGTTTGTATTGTCACAGGAATTTTCATATGTTGCTGTATTCAATGCTCACCTTGGTGTATCACCCTTTGCAAAATTTGTTTTGTTTCATGACCTAAGCTTAGTTCTTTCAATACAAGAAATAATGCCAGAGATCACAGTAACTATTTTCATTTGAAGCAAATTTCTTAGAAATGAAATCTAAATGTTAGAGTGGGGAATAATAGCATGGATCTACTGACCTATACAAAATGGAGTTAGTTAAGTGATTAAATCTCAAATATTGTTGTTATGTGCCGTGGAGTCGGTTCCGACTCATAGCGACCCTGTACAGGGTTTCCGAGGCTGGAAATCTTTATGTAAGCAGAAAGCCTCATCTTTCTCCCGCAGAACAGCTGGTAGTTTCGAACTGCTGACAGTGAGGTTCACAGCCCTATTCGTAACCACTACCCTACCAGGACAAAGAGAATAGGATCTGCTTAAACCCACCCAAATAGTTATCTCAGGAATTAAGCTGCTGAGACCCTAAAGGTAGAATGTTTGAGGAAGTTTGTTGATTCATTGTTTCTTTTTCCAAAGAAAGCTATCTTGATGTTAAAATTGATGACATAGATGACGTGTACATCGAAATGTAACTACTTACCCTATAGAATGTGCCTGCTCTTTATGAAAGACAGGCTAGTCTTGAAAAATTATTCTCTCAGTGCTATAGACTGGCTTTCTGCTAATAAAGCTTGGATTGGAAATAAATAAATAAATAAACAAATAATTAATTAATTAAGGGTAGGAGTCCTGGTGTGGTACTATAGGATAAGCACTGGACTACAAGGTCCGTTTGAACTGCAAGACTGGCAGTTCAAACCCACCCACCACTCATTGGAATACAGAGACACCATGAGTGGGAACTAATTTGACAACACTTAACAACAACAACAAGTGTCACTATAGGATAAGCACCAGACTGCAAGGTCGATTTGAACTACAATGTTGGCAGTTCAAACTCACTAGCCTCCTCAGGAACCCTACATAGGGTCGCTATGAATTTGAACTGGCTCTAAGTCTCATAGCAATAACAACAACAGCAACAGGGGAAGTACAATATGGGAAGTGTCTGTAGGGTAAACACAGAACTATGAACCACAAGGTCAGAGGTTCTAGCCCATTCACTTGCTCCAGTAGAGAAAATTTCTGCTCCCGCAAAGAATTTTTTAAAGCCTGGGAAATTCCATACAGGATCGCCATGAGCTGGATTCACACTCGACAGCATTTAACAAGAAGCAGCAAAATATTGAGGAGTTACTGCCCTGAATGTTAAATATGTTCTTTGCAATATTTGGTAGTGAAAAGGTATATATAGCTCCAAAATGACTAAGTATGCCTGGTAATTTACATTGCGCTTGATTGTCATATGTTGCTGTTTGTTAAGTCCCATCAAGTCAGTTCCAACCGTATAGGATTTCCAAGGAGGGACTGGTGGGTTTGAATCACTGACCTTGTGCTTATACTACAGTGCATATCTTATTTAATCAAATTGACAAGAAATGCAAATACCTCTTTGTATGAAGACATAATTCTTTCAATAGCGTCAGCTCCAGAGGCCAATAAATTTCGAGCAGTGGTGAAGGCTTCTGTTCGTTCACTAACCATTGCTTGTTTCTGGCCATCTTCTAAATCTAAAATCAAATTATAAAAAATTGAGTTTTCTTTCAAATAAACAAAATATTTTACACAAACTAAATTGTAGCTAAAACAATCACATACAAACTTTTAATTGGTATCAGCAACTTCCTAAAAATGTTACGCTACAGATTTTGCTTAAAGCTTCCTTTTGTTTTACTAATTTTCTAGAACAGTAAGAATAATTACATCTCTAGGAACTGAGACTATTTTCATTTTCTATTCTTGCAACCCTTTCCATATCCAAATTCTTGCCCTTTTTATAGCTGATCTGGGCAATAAAACACTGTAAATCAAGAATAAGCAAACATTTCTGGTGTGAGTCCAACACCTATATTTTATTTAGCCCATTGCTCAGCCACACACACACACACACACACACACACACACAGTACTGAGGAATTCTCAGCATGCTACCAAAATAATGAATTGCAATCAGTTGTTTCTGTTGCTGTTAAGTGCCATCAAGTTGGTTCCAACCCATAGCAAGCCTGAAGAGGGTTTCTATGGAGCAGCTAGTGAGCTTGAACCACCGACTCTGCAGTTCAAACTGACTACAAATACAAGTAGTTTGGGCTTATAAAGAATATGGCTAACAACCAAAGTAATTACCAGATTTTATAATTTGGGGTTAAAGAGAATTTGGAAAGTTGTTTTCATTGACAGCTTCTCTTAAAAGGAAAACATTAGTACAGATGGACTAATTTTTAATATGGCATGGTAATTTACATGTTACTGTGGCATATTAAGGTCTACTGGATTTTTGTCATGTTTTTAGCAATAAAATAATAAAGAGCTCCCCACAGAATTCATTGACTTTTATTCTACTGGTTGTTCTTTGGCAGGTACTGGGAGAGCAGTGCCAGTACTATTTTGCCATGCACACCACAGCCAACTGCCTGACCTCCACGACAAGGCCAGATTCCTTAGTGTCAAAGATATAAATCTATGACCTAAAATACTCATTGACCTTGTATCCTAGGTCATTAAATTTTAATTTTTTCATCAAATGTTTAAAATAATATCTTGTCAAAAGTTACTCATTTAAGGATTTAATCCTTAACATTATAGCTACTCATTTTACAGCTACTTGTAGGTCTGATAGTAATAAGTATATATTTAAATATAGTCGTATCTGTTACTATTTCACTGAAAAGGTAAGAATCTATTTAACAAGATTATTTCTTTGTATTTTTTTCCTTTGGAATTATAACCTAAGGTTATTTTAAATGTTTATATATTTTTGTCTTCTTGAATTCTCAGCAAAATGTTTGACCTTATTTACCTCACACCAACTATAAAGATTAGTTCTAAGTAGATCTAAGATAAGAAATTTTCTCAAACAGGACATAAAATCACTTAACCAAAAGTTAGAGTGATAAATCAGAATATATTAAATTTATTAACTTCCTTTAGACAAGGAAGTTAATAAGTGTGATAAGGCAAGACACAGATGTAATATATGTATATTTTGTTGTTGTTGTTAAGTGCAGTCAAGTTGGTTCCGACTCATAGGAAATTGAGGCCCAGAGCTGATTAAAAACCCATATCTAGAATATATAAGAACTCTTACAAATCAGTAAGAATAAAAAGATGATCCAGTGTATAGAAGAGCAAAAGATTCAAAGATACTTCATAAGAAAGGATATTCAAATGGCCAATAAGAAAAGATATTTAATTTCATTAGTTATCAGATAAATGTAAATTAAAACCACAATGAAGTACAATTATACACTTATGATAATGGCTACAATGAAAAAGACTGACAAAATTTAATAATTGACAAGAACATGGAACAATTAGAACTTTCATACACTGCTTGGGGTAATATAAAGTGGTAGAATTTCTTTGAAAAACTGTTTCTACTAAATGTATGAAAGCTGAACATCTGAATATCTTGTGAACTAGCAGTCCTACTCCAAAGTAAGTATGAACAGAAATGCATCTAGATACCAAGAGATATGCACAGAAAATGTTTTAACAGCACTATTCCTATATCCAACATACTGGATACAAACCAATGTTTATCAATAACAAAATGGATAAATTCAATCAACTGATATAGTCATATATAATAGCAATACATGAATTAGAAATACACTCAACAATATGCAATAATGCTGATTGGAAGAGACCAGTCACAAAAGAGTATACGAGACAAGCCACTGTCCATTTGATTAGATTCAACTCTGACTGATGACAACCCCATGTGTATCAGAGTTGAACTTTGCATCATAGGGTTTTTTCCAATGGCTGACTTTCCTGAAGTAGGTGATCAGGCTTTTCCTCTGAGGTATTTCTGGGTAGACTTGAATCCCCAACCTTTTGGTTAGTAACTGAATATGTTTACTGTTTAAACCACCCAGGGAGTTCTACAAAAGTGTACATATGGAATAATACCACTTATACAACAAAGTTACAAAACCAGAAACTACAAATTGAAGGTGAGAGGGTCAGTATCATGAGTACCTATAGTGTGGAGGGGAGTCCTGGAGCGGCGCTGTGGGTTAATGCGCTGGACTGCAAAGTCAGTTTGAACTGTAAGGTCGGTGGTTCAAGTTCACCAGCCACTCCTTGGGAATCCTATACAGGGTCACTACCAGCCACTCCTTGGGAATCCTATACAGGGTCACTACCAGCCACTCCTTGGAAATCCTATATAGGTCACTATTGGTCGGAACTGACTCTACGGCACTTAACAATAACAACAACATAGTGTGAAGGAAGGAGATAAGGCTGAGGCAGAGCATGGGGACTTCTGGGATGATGATAAGTTTCTATTTCTTACAAATGGTGATTTTATGGATGTGTTTGTTCACTTTGTAATAATTCATTGAGCGGTACACTTTTGATTGCATCTTTGTTGGCACATATGCTTGACTTTTAAAAGTACAGCTATTTATATGCATAGCTAATTACAGCTAAGTCCTGGTGTGGCGCTGTGGGTTAATGAGCCAGACTGCAAAGCCATCTGAACTGCAAGGTCGGCAGTTCAAGCTCACCAGCTGCTCCTCGGATACCCTATACAGGGTCACTATGGGTCGGAACTGAGTCAACGGCACAACAACAACAACATGGATAAAATCTCAGTGGAGGTACAGTGTACTAAGGTGTAGACAGAGTTTTGTTCCATTCCACTAACAACATTTCTGAGTTGCTACTTCTGATACTCTACTCCTCAATCACAGATCACCAATATAGACACTACTGGCAGTGTCAGTAGCTTAGATGCTGTGTTTCCTGCTTGCTAAGTTCAAACTCATCAGCTACTCCTTGAAAACCCTATTCTGGGTCATTATGAGTCAGAATCGACTTGATGACACCTAACAACAACATCAACATGTGGCATTCTTGAGTGGCATAAATGCTTAAATTCTAGATTACTTGAACAAAAGTTGGTGGTTTGAACCCACCCAGAATTGCCTTGGAACACAGGCCTGGTGATCTCGGTGAGCTGTTTGTTTCTGAAAGGTTTCCAAGACTGTAAATCTATGTTGGAACAGATTTTCACTTGTGCAGTGCCTTGAAAATCCTATGAAGAAAGGTCCATGCACCACATGGGTCACCATGAATTGGAATTGACTCTATGGCAATTAACAACAGATGACTGAGATAGATATGGCAGGAGAGACCTATAAATAGCTTTGCCTGGCCTTGTCAGAACCACTTCTAATGTACAGAGAAGAAAGATGTCTTGCTAATGCTAAAAACTGAGATTAAAGTTACCAGGTGATTATTTTCTTCATATAATTTTAATCTTTCTTTTAATACAAAGAAAAAAAAAAAAGGAATAGTTTTTCAAAATAATATAATAGAAGCAATATGTATTAACTATTTCAATACCTCTTTTTCAGTCATTTGGTCCCAGTGATTACCCGGTCTCAAGCTAACTTAAGTTCCTTATAGAATCAGTTCCAATATAACTAATATGGAGGCAGACTCGATGGCACCTAACAACAATGGTGCAGAAGGCAAAAAAACAACCAAACAAACCAACCCACTGCACTAAAAGTTAGATAATATATTTTCAATTCTTAGTGCTTCCACTACTCAACTGTGACCTTAGACAACACTTGATCTGCCTAGTCCTCTAAGAAGAGCCCTTATGATTGTTGTTGTTAAGTGTCATCAAGTCAGTTCTAACACACATGGCTACTCTGTATAGCGTTTCTGAGGAGAAGCTGGTGGGTTTGAACTGCCGACCTTGCGGTTAATAGTTCAGTGCTTATCCTTCAATGCCACACCAAAAAGTTGATGGTTCAAATCTATCAGCTGCTCTCTAGGAAAGAAATATGATGATCTACTCCAACATAGACTTACAACCTTGGAAACCCTATGAGATCATTCTAGCCAGTTCAATGTAGTTGTTGTTGTTAAGTGTTGCTGAGTCAGTTCTGACTCATAGCAACCCTGTATAGGATCTCTGAGGAACAGTTGGTGGTTGTAAACTACTGACCTTGCGGTTCCACAGTCCAGTGCTGATCCAAGAACACCAGTCCAACTTGATTACTCTAAATCTGAATCAACTCGATGGCAGTGAGCTTGGTTTGGGTTTGGGCCTCTAGAATACTAGATGATTTGAAGTTCATCTTCTGATGTGAAAATGACATGATTCCATATGCAATTTTGTAAGGTGAGTTTGAACATCAACATAGTTCTGTTCTTACATGAGACTTTACTTGAAGTTGTAAGTAGTGGTATAATAAATAGTAACTATATGAGTATTTCTCTTTTACCCTTTGTCCCCCTGTAAATAAGAAATTATAGTCTCTTCCTCCTATCTACATTTTCACCTCTATCTTCCTAATCTTTATGTTCCTTTCACAACAAGAACGGTAATAATCATGTCTGCAACCATCGAGGATTTCCTATAAACCAAACACAGTTATAAAGTCTTCACATATGTAATCTTTAACTGTAACAATCTTGATATAATTCCCTCCATCTGGGAAATGAGGAAAAGAGACACAGAGAAAATCATTTGTCCAAGGTGACAAGTTAGTATTCAGAAGAACTAACAATTGAATCTAGGCACTCTGACTTCATAGCTCACATGGTAAGAATACAACAAATTTTAACCATTGCTTCTACCTGAGTTCTACCTGAGTTATTTGCCAAGGTACTATAGGATAAACATTGGACTGTTAACCACAAGGTTGGTAGTTAAAACCCACAAGCAGCTCGGTGGGAGAAAGTTGAGGCGATCTGCTTCTGTAACGATTTAGAGTCTCAGAAACCATATACGGGGTCACTGTGAGTCGGAATCTACTAGGTGGCAGTGGATTTGGTTTGGTTTGGTGCCAAAGCACACTGTTGTTGTTGTTAAGTACCATAGAGTCAGTTCTGATTCATCATGATCTCATGGTCTTATGATTAGCAGTCCAATACTTATCCTATAGCACTACACCAGGACTCCTCAAAACACAATGTTGTTTTAAATGTAGTCAAGTTGAATCTGACTCATAGTTGCTATGAGTTGGAACCGATTCCATAGCACACCACTACCGCATAGTATTTTTCAGAATTTGTAAGATTTATTTTTGTATATCTTATTGCATCATCTACAAAAGTAAGTTTGTTAGGTTCTTTGCATACATTGTTTACTTCTTACTGGTCTCTGTGGAGTTAATTTGTCACCATTAATAGCTGCATTTTCTCTGTTCTATGTTGAATACTCCGGGGTATTCTAATAAGACTAGTGCTTATAAGCACTGACTAAAAAACGACACCAATCTTGTCATTTGGCTTGTCTCATTATATATGAAAACTTTAAACCACCCATATGCTTAGAGAGATATAATTTTGCTAAATTTCTTAGCAAAACTAACCTTAAATCCATAGGATTTAAGTTCCCTTTTGTCTCTAACACTTTTGAAAAAGTAATTCATTTCATTTCACTTTGAAAAGATTAAGGCTAAAGTTACAAAAAATTTACAAAAACACTAAATTAAAAACATACTTTTGCAATATAAATTTTGAATAATACTTATTAAGAGTAAAATTTTAAATATAAAGTAGATTGATTAGATTTTCCTAGGGTTTTAATATACTTTCTATTTAACAGTTGAGTTATATAGTATTTACTATAAAGAAAGCCTAATAAATATTAATTTACTAATATTAATAATTTTTCAGTTTAAGAATGACTAAAATTTGACAAGTGTTTTTGTAAGAACCAATTAAATCAGTACTATTTCAAAATATAAAAGCGTATTATAACTTTTACTGTATCACATCAAACAAATAATTATTTGTTTGAATAACTGTTTGACATGACCTAGTAGAAAGAGTAGTTTTATTTTGTGGAAAAGATGAAAATGCTTCTTCTTCAGTTAATTAATTCCTTGCTGTCCCTGTTAATTTAGATCCTATACTCTCATCTTAAGTGTTAAACAATTTTTTACCATTGTCCTTTTATCCTTATTTTTCTTAGTTATTTCAATGAATGAAACATTTCGGTAAAAACTATTGAGGCAATAATATGATACAATTAAATGCCTGCAATTTGTCAATTCCTTTCACCACCAAATCATACTCTAAAGGCAGTTATCTATATTACCTATTAATGAAGTATTACCTGTATTTCCTATCTGTAAAGAAGACCTTGCTCTATAGTACTGAGTACTCCTTGCAACAATATTCTTTCTTGCCTAATGCCATCAACCAACTTTGAATTCACTGTGGATGTTGTTTTTAAGTGCTATGGAGTCAGTTTCGACTCATAGTGACCCTGTATTGGATTTCCGAGGCTATAAATATTCGAGGGAACAGAAAGACTCATCTTTCTCCCACAGAGTGGCTGGCAGGCTCCAACCACGGACCTTGTGGTTCTCAACCCACTACTTATCATATGGAGCCACTGTGATCCCCCTTCAATTCATACGCTAGGGCAAATTCAGTTATAAAATATTTATAGACTAAATGCTTGTGATATGCAGAACTGAATTGTTTAGTTATTTACAATGCATAGGAAGAGATTGTTTTATCTTCCTTCTTAAGTTTTCATCTGGTTTGAATTTAAATATAAACTAAAGAATCATTTTATATAAGTGATATAATTAAAATTGCTCAAGGTGAACACCCAGAAATATTGCATCAGGGATCTCTGAATTATCTTAGAACTGGAAAGGTCTTCTGAGCTACTTGTCTCCTTCCTTCACATTGCTGGTCTTACTAACTGGACTTTGCAAAGTTTGCCATTGTTTCTGACCATTAAGAACTATAGATGAATGGCTATGTACACAGTTTCACTTAAACAAAACTAGCAAGAACATCTTCAAGAGAAATAATCTTAAACACTTTTTTGAGATTGAGCATAAATGTTCTTACCACCATCTGCAAAGCCAGTTGCAGTGATAATCGGTACAGCCACCATAATTAATCCACTGCTGCTCCAAACATACTTCATCAAAAACTGCTCTATCATGATGTACCACAAACGCTTGGATAAAATGAGGTTTATCTGATCTGCTAAAGCTTTGTAACTTTTCTGGAGTTGCTTCATTTCTACCTACAGAGGAAAAAGAACATAAGAATGAATACAGCATGAGCTATAAATATTAGGCATTTGAGGACTTTCTTTAAAGATATGTACATGTTATTTTAGTTTACTTAGTATGTATAATATCATCTATGGCTCCAATAATTAATAAACATGGATTAATATCAGAATTAGACATTATCATTTAGTTTTCATCACACTTGTGTTATTAAAAACAACTTTTGTCACTCATTAAATATATTTTCCACTCATTAAATCTAAAATACCTATAAGTGCTTCATAATTGATTTCAAGATTATATGAATAATGCCGTTGTTTTTGTTAAGTGCTGTCTAGTTAACTCTGACCCATAGCAAACCCTGTACAGGGTTTCTGAGGAGCAGCTGGTGAACTTGAGCCATTGACATTGCAATTCCAACCTACTTTGCAGTCCAGTGCATAGTCCACAGCGCCACTAAAATTAAGTCATACAGTAAAAATATCTGAAAATAAACTCATGACATATATATGAGGTGGCTTCAAAAAGCTTATAGAAAAATTCCATTATCTTTTAATTCCATTTTTTTCATGAACTTTCCATAGCCCTCTTCTATATGTAATTAGATGTCACTTTTCCAATGACTCAATGTATACTGAATTTTTGGTTTTACATAAGGAGCTTGTTGTTGTTGTTGTTAAGTGCTGTTGAGCTGGTTCCGACCCATAGCAACCCTGTATAGGGTTTCCGAGGAGCAGCTGGTGAGTTTGAACCACGGACCTAACAGTTCAAGCGACTTTGCAGTCTGGTGCATTAACCCACAGTGCCACAACAGGACTCCATATGGAGCCTACAGTATGCTATAATTTGCCTTACTGAGTACAAAGATTCAAGAATGACACATCAATATGATTAATATAACATCTGATGTCACTTTTAAAGTAGAATTTCTAAATGTGTTCAGATTTTCCTTCTTCAGGTTGGTAACTGCTATAAAAAAAACCTCTGATAATCACCGATGCTTCAAAATTAAATAATTCTCTTTGGTGATCAAAAGACTATCTTTAATTTTAGAATACAGTACCTCAACATTTTATTGGCTAATTCATTTGTATTAATATTTCAGATGCATCATCTCAAAAATCCTTGTCATATTTAATATTCTGAAGTTGCCTTTATAACTAGTTTTTATAATTGGATTAACTATTTTAGGATTTGAAAAATAACATTCTTGAACTCCTTTTATCCTTCTCATCATCTACTCTCCCAACTGAACTTTTCCCTCAAAATCAGACACAATTTCATTGCACTGCCTCTTTGTATTTGTGTCAAAATATGATGCTGAACATGAACGAAGGACAATGTAACTGCTATTCTGTGAGATAATCTCCAGAGCTTCCTAGCATTGAAGACACTCCATCATTGACTAGATATGCAAAAACTCTCTCCAAACACTCAATCCACAATAAAAACCTTAAAAACAAAACAAAAACTCTCCAAACAGCCTTACTCCAAACAAAGAAATAACAACAACAGAAAGAATATCATCTTAACGGACAAGCGCTACTCTTAGTTTCTAAATATATACTTTCTTCTAATGCTTTAGGACTACCTACTGGTTAGGATTTACATTTTAAGAAAATGCTTTAGAAATAATTCTGAACATATTTGGGTAACTGAGATTAAGTAGGCTGCTTATTACAGTCATAAAACTTTAGAAAAATTTGCACTTGATAATTCTTTAACAGCTTGTGATTAAAAAGGGTAATGTAGCATCCAGTTTAATACAGGCTTAGATGTCATAAGGCTCTACAATACAAAAGAAGTGGGTCCATCAACAGTATAGCAGATGGTACCTAGCACTGCAGTGGCAGCTTGAACAGTCTCATGTTTCACTCATTACCTTAATTTCGATCTTACCTTATGTCCTCTGTAAAAAGCAATTTCTTCCACGTTGGCTATAATTCTGGAGTGCACATACCGCAAATAGCCTTTCCTGTGAGCTTCTTCAGCCACCAATTTACCAAATTTGGGAGAGCAGGCTTTCAAGACTTTAGCAGTGGTGTACACCACAAGCCCTGCTAACAGGGTGGGCCCTATTGGGCTTGCTCCTCTAGATGTAGCAGTTTGGATGAGTGTATAGGAGGTCAGAATTACATCTAAAATAGGTTTGGTCAGATTGGAATACAAGTGAGCCACAGATTGGGAGAACATCATAATATCCTCTGTAAGAGACTGATCAGGGTTTGCCAGTCTACCATCCATATTGATAACCTTATAATAAGTCTGATTTGTAAAATAGGTTTCATAAGCATGATCTACTAGGCGAGTTCTGAAGGCCAAAGCCAGTTTGCACTCAAGGTACCTTATTGCACTGTTGACAAAAGTGGCAGGGATGGCAATCATGAGCCACTTGATTAGTTTGATAATGAAAGTCCAAGGCTTCTTTTCCACAATGCTTTTCACAATTTTCCCATCCAGACCAGCTACATATATAGACAGAAAGGTTCTTGAGATGAGAGCAACTGAGTGGAGGCAGAGCCACCCGGTTTCAGCGGTCACAAGTTTTGGAAAGAGAATTTTCCGAAGTTCTAGTAGTTGTTTGAAAAAATCTGCATTCACTCCTGGCGAAGGTGTTTTACAAGTGGTCTCGGTGCAATGCAGTATTTCTCTGTTCTCTGCAGCCGGGTAAGCTTCCTCTTTTTTCTTCCCTCGGCCCGATTGCTTTAAACGCTTGCCAATGATGGGATAGAGGGTTTTCAAAGCATATGCCGCAGCCACTAGGCAGGCAGCCCTCTTAGCAGCACTCGATCTGGTCCATTTCACTCGATCAGCTGCTGCATTTAGCATATGTGTCATTTTCCTAGTTATCCAAACCAGTTTCAAAAAGAATTGGTTTTTAAAAGATCATGCTCCTCGGGAATTCTCAGCAAATATTCCAGGAAGTCCTACAGTGTTCCATAGTCTGCAGCGTCTCTCCTCTTCTGTTTTTTATTTTGTTCTACTGTGACAGATGCAGCAGAGCTCCGACTCCACTGCATTTACTGGGGGTGATTTCCTCAGAAGCAAGAGCTGCACCAAGCAGCCCCAAGCTCCACCCTCCCAGGCTCTTCATTGGCTGTGAGGGCGGTGGGACCTTGGAATCCTCGCAGCTTCCCTTTAAACCTTGAAAATAAAGAGACAGAAAAAAAAAACAAAAAAAAAAAAAACGAGTTACATTCTTAAATAGGAGTTCAGAGTTAAATGGCTATTTTTGGAGAGGTCGATCTAGGGCAGCTGCTGGCTAACAAAACTGGTCCTAGCTTCTGAGCATGCTCAGAGTCACTTAAATTCTGCAAAGTTTCAGCTTATACATCACTCCTCTAAGGTTTGAGAAGATACCATAAGGGATGAGCAAGCCGAAAAGGAGGTTTCTAAGGGCTGTACTGAGATGGGGGAGTATGAAAAGGGGACTGAAGAAGGGACTACAGAAACGACAGAAAATGAATATGAGACTAAGGGAAGAATGTGAAATAGGTCAGAGAGGAAAGTGATAAGTGGGAGGAGCACTGAAGAAAACAAAGTATCAAATACTCAAGTCTCTCTTTCCTGCCTTCCCCCATCTTTTGTCTGTGATTTCAAACAAGGTCCCAGAACCTATCACAGAAATTGTAATTGAAGAAGAAATGCCTTGTAAATTAATAGGAGAACGGTCTTCAATAGTAGAGAAAATAATTATTTGCTATCCCTCCAGCCCTCCTCCATTTTCCCACCCCACCCATAGGTTTGCTTGTCCTTATAATCAAAACTTCCAGCTCCATAATTGCTATTTTTAGCAATTGAGATCTGATGCACTGGTATTTATTTACAAGGTGACTATTAAATAAATGAAAGTGGCGTTTCGCTTTTCCCATCCTCTTATACCCTTAACTTAGTTTTTGCTTAGAGATATGTGACTATAATACAAATTTAACTATTTGGTAACTCAAATGAAGTCAGGGGACAGAAATAGCTTCTCCAGGACCTTATTTGATTTCACAAGAGCTCCTCTTTTTTTTTTTTTTTTTTCAATTTTTTGTTTTGTTTGCTGTGTTCTGGCTTTGAGATCATTTGCTGGCTACTTCACATTTTCATTTTGGTTACTTGAAAAGCCAAGAGCATTTAAAAAGTCCTTTCCATCCCAATAGAGGACTTAAACTGCCAAATAGTCAAGCAGAATCCTGCATCTTGTAAAACATATACAGTACATTTTTTTCAGGCAAGGCTGTGCCCATGCATATTCTTGAGCATGTGATAAACATTTTTGCTTCCCTTTCTCCAACACCAAGCACACTCACTTCTAGTCAATCAGACATCTGATAAAGTATGCATAGGTGTGACATTGTTATCAAGTCCTGGATCCTGGATTAGCTGGTGAGTTCAAACTCACCAGCTGCTCCTCAGAAACGCCACACAGAGTTGTTATGAGCCAGAAATGACTTAATGGCATTTAACAACAACTGGCTATGACAGAGATTGGCAATTAACTACCCATAGACCAAATTTGGCCCTCTGTGTACTTTTGTGTGGCCTGTGAGCTAAGAACGGTATTTACATTTAAAAAATAACTGAAAAGATATCAAAATAATATTTCATGACATGTGAAAATTTTGTTAAAGTTTTATCACAGTGTCCATAAATAAAGTTTCATTGAAACACCCATTCATTTACCTGTTGCCTATGGCTGATTTTAAGCCACAGCAACAGAGTTGAATGGTTACACTAGAGTCTAAAATATTTACTATATGGCCCTTTACAGAAAAAAAACTTGTCAACCCTTGTGCTAGAATATTAAATTTGTTTCAGTGTTCGATGATACGCATAATTCAGAGTTTACCAAAAATAAAGAACAACATTTACTGCTAGGGATTGAATTGTGTACCCCCAAAATATGTGTCAGCTTGAATAGACCATGATTCTTAGTGGTTTATCAGTTATGTGATGATTCTCCCATGATGTGATCTGATGTGATAAATTTTAAAAAGAATTAAGGGTGGGGTGTTGTGCTTGCCGTTTATTGGCATCGAGTCAGTTTCGACCCATAGCGGCCCTGTTTAGGGATTCTGAGGAGTAGCTAGTAAACTTGAACCACTGATCTTGCAATTCAAACTGACTTTGTAGTCCAGCACATTAACCCACAGCACCACCCACCATGACCCTGATGCGATGCATATTCCCCGATGTATATTCCCAAGGGTGTGGCATGCAGCACCTTTCATCTTATAAGACAAAAAAGGAGAGAGATGTGATCAGAAAAACAGGGACCTAATACCACTAACTAAGAAGAAGCAGGAGTGGAGTGCATCCTTTGGACTTTGGGTCCCTGTATTTTGAATCTCCTAGATCCAGAGGAAGATTGATGCCAAGACACATGAAGATCTCCAAGAAATGCTGGGCCTATAGATGCTGAAAGGAGACAAAGGCCTTTCTCCAGAGCTGCACTCTAAATTTTGACTGCTAGCTTCCCAAAGAAAGAAGTGGCAAAGAACAAGGCACCAGGAATTGATGGAATAAAAATTGAAATCTTTCAGGAAAGTGAGGC
>NW_006408595.1:2546809-2547493 GCF_000296735.1 Chrysochloris asiatica
CTATGAGTCGGTTCCGACTCGATGGCACCTTACAACAACAACAACAACAAGCTTCCCAAACTGTTTGTTAATGCCATCCATTTAGGGTATTTCTGTTATAGTGGTACTAGATAACTAAGACAGAACTTGTTTCCAGGAGAGTGGAGTGCTCTTACATACAACTAAAATGTAGAAGCAGTTTTGAAATTGGATAATCAGCAGAGTTGGAAGAATACTAAACTGCCTAATAGTAAAATCCTAGATTGCCTAGAAGAGACTGTTGGAATTATGAATGCCAAAGGCAATTCCATAGAGGACTCAGGAGGACGTGAGAACTGTAACACTGGAGATGGTACAGATGGCGAGAAACAGTGGCAGAGAAATTATAGAAGTCGAATCAGGAGACGTGCACAACCCCACAGAAGCCCACTCACTGATTAAGAGAGCTGAGCATCTTCCTGTAGGAGGCTTCTTGGCGGAGTGGGGTGCCTCTGGGCACTTGTTAGTGAAGTTAGGCTGTCTGACCTAAAAAGCCAGAAAGCTGAGTGCCGTCAGGCTAAGAATTACTAGTGAAATATGGTGCCTCTGTGCATTTATCAGTAAAGCTAAAGAATTTAGTAACACTTGCTAAAGAAGAGCAGCGACCAGGCTGACCTCTCCCAGAGATCAAGGAGCAAGGGAAGCAGAATTGCCTCAGTCTCAAAA
>NW_006408595.1:2548883-2550131 GCF_000296735.1 Chrysochloris asiatica
CTGACCTTGCAGTTCAAACCAACTGTGCAGGCCAGCACATTAATCCACAGCACCATATGTGGTGAGCTAATGAAATGTTTGACTAAATATAACAAGCTAATTTTTGTGTGTGTGCCTCTTTACATGTTGCTGGTTTTTATTTTTTTTAACTTTCATTATGAATTATGTGATCGTTTACATGGGAGAATATTAGCTTTACATTCATCCTATCATATATTGTTACATTGTAGCAGGCTAATTTTTAAGATGATAATTATGTATGGCCTGCAAATGATGTTGTAAATTTTGGCAGAAAAAAAGGTTCTTCACCCCTGTACTAGGAGAATGAGGCTGTCCAAAGCCAGTGGAGCAGAATTGCCACGCTCGTGGGCCCTGGAAGGTAGAGCTTAAACCCAGGGTTGACGGGCCTCTACCTAGAATCTAGAGTGCATGACCAACACCTAGAGTTTCAGGGAAAGTGCCAATCACTAGATGGTCTCAGAGAATAAAGGATTGTTTTCAAGCCTTGAAAGAAAATGTAAATTATTCTGCTGGGGTTTTAACTTGGTAGGTGCCGGTTTTTCCCTCTGACAAATTGATGAGAAATGGTGTTGCATTCATTGTCAAAAAGAACATATCCAGATCAGTCATGAGGTACAACGCAGTCTGTGATAGGATAATATCCATGCACCTGCAGGGAGGCCCAGTTAATATCACTATTATTCAAATTTATGCACCAACCACTAAAGCCAGTGAGGAAGAAATAGAAGAATTCTACCAACTTATTCTATCTGAAATTGATCAAACATGCAATCAAGATGTATTGATCATTACTGGTGATTGGAATGCAAAGGATGGGAACACAGAGGAAGGATCAGTGGTTGGAAAATATGGCTTTGGTGATATGGAGAATTCTGCAAAGCCAATGATTTGTTCATTTCAAATACCTTCTTTAGACAGCATAAGAGATGATTATACGCATGGACCTTGCCAGATGGAATACATAGAAATCAAATTGACTACATCTGCGGAAAGAGATGATGGAAAAGCTCCATATCATCAGTCAAAACAAGGCCGGGGCAGAATGTGGAACAGACCATCAATTCCTCAGATGCAAATTCAAACTGAAGCTGAAGAAAATAAAAACAAGTCCACGGGAGCGAAAATATGACCTTGACTATATCCTACCTGAATTTAGAGATCATTTGAAGAACAGATTTGATACATTAAACACCAAAGACCGAAGACCAGAAGAGTTGTGGGATGACA
>NW_006408595.1:2552954-2553519 GCF_000296735.1 Chrysochloris asiatica
TTTTTTTTTTTTTTTAGCATACAATCAGAGGTAGCCAAAGGGGGATGGGAATGTGGGTGAGAGATTGCAGGGCAGTGGGAAATCTAGAAGCAAAGAACATTAAGAATGCAAATAGGTCCACATTTAGTTCTAGGTAAGCCAGTTTACCAAATGGTCATGAAAATGGATACAGGACCAAGCTTTTTAAAGTCTGGAGTGAGAAACTCATAAGAATAAGGAATAAGGTAAGGAATAAATAATAAGGTAAGGAAAATAATCAAGACAACAATTAGTAATAGCAGTACAGAAGAGTGAAGGCCATTACTAAAACTATGGACTAGATCAATGTGAAATTTGACATGACACTGAGCTATCTAAGTATTGATCTAAGTCCAGGCCACTCTACCTTACTGCTAACTGCCCACTCTTCCCCAGAACAGGGTTGGTTGGTCCCAGCATTTGAGACTAAGCTTAAGCTTTCAGATACGGCAGAAGAAGCATTCAAGGCATATGAAACCAGATAAGAAATTGTTGTTGTTAAGTGCCATCAGGTCAGTTCCTACTCGTTATTGTTAGGTCCCCTCAA
>NW_006408595.1:2554349-2559680 GCF_000296735.1 Chrysochloris asiatica
TGCTTCTCAGATTATTTGCTCAGCATACAGACTGAATGAGTATAGTGAATGAACATAACCCTGGGACACTCCTTTCCTGATTTAAAATCAGTCAGTGTTCCCTTGGAGTCCTGGTGTGGTGTGTAGGATAAAGCATTAGACTGCAAGGTTGGTTTGAACAACAAGGTCGGTGGTTCAAACTCACCAGCGGCTCCTTGGAAACACTACACAGTATTGCTATGAGTCACTATAAAACGGCACTTAACAACAAGTGTCCCCTTGTTCTGTTCAAATGACTCTGTATATACCTTTCATCTTCTTTTGATGCTTTTTTCATCATTCAGTGTTTTGCTTGTATTATCCTTCAATATGGCAAGTTGAAGCTGGATTTTTTTCTTCAGTTATTTCAGCTTGACCAGGTTAGAAATTTCATTATATTTGACTTTGTCTTCTTGAGCTGACATTTGAAATTTTCAGTTCAGCTCTCTTACATCTTCATTTATTCCATTTGCTTTAGCATCAGTACACTAAAGTGTGAGTTTCAGAGTCTCTTCTGACATCTATTTTGGTCTTTTCCATATTATATCTTCTTAATGACCTTTTGCTTTCTACCTGTATGATGTTCTTGATGACATCCAATTAATGTCTAATTGAACTAATCTGTTCTTGAGATGTTCTCTAAATTTGGGTGGGATATGTTCAATACCATATTTTGGTGCATGTGGACTTGTTTTAATGCTCTTCAGATCCAGCCAGAACTTGCATATGAGCAATGAATGATGTGTTTCAGTCTGCTGCTGGCCTTGTTTTGGCTAACGATATGGAGCTTTTCCAGTGTCTCTCCACAGATGTAGTCAATTTGATTTCTTTGTATTCCATCTGGTGAGGCCCATGTGTAGAGTTAATTTTTATATTTTTTAAAAAAGGTATTTGCAATGAGGACATTTACTGGTCTTGTAAAATTCTATCATGCCATATCTAGCACTGTTTCTAACACCAAGACATTATTTTCCAACTACTGATCCTTCTGCATTGCTTCTAATCAGTAATTATCAATACATATTGATTGCATGTTTAATCAATCTCAGATTGAATAAGCCAGTAGAATTATTCAATTTCATTATCACTTCTTTTAGTGGTTGGTGCATAAATGAATAATAGTGATATTAACTGATTGCCTTGTAGGCATGTAGATATTAGTCTATCACAGATAGCATTGTACTTTAAGATAGATCTTGAAATGTTCTTTTTGATGATGAATGTGACTCCATTCCTCTTCAATTTGTCATTCCTGGCATAGTAAACCATGTGACTGTCAAATTCCTGAGAAGCAGCTGATGGTTTAGAATTATTACCCTATTGGTTACAGCCACACACTTTAACCAGGCTTGCTTAAGCACTGCATACATATGTTGTTAAGTGTCATCAAATTGGTTTGGATTCATAGTGACCCTAAATACAAAAGAAAGAAACATTACCACGTCTTGTTGCCACTGTGTCAATTCACCTCCTTGAGGAGCTCCCTCTTTTTTAATGTACCAAGCATGATGTTGTTCTCCAGGGACTAGTCCTTCCTGACAAGAGGTTCAAAGTACTAGAGACAAAGTCTCACCATTATTATTTCTAAGGAACAATCGGCTGTAATTTCTTTCTTTCTTTCTTTTTTTTTTTTTAAGAAGAAAGGTATCTGGCTGTACTTTCAAAAGAGAATTATTTGTTCTTCTGGTTGTCCATAGTACTTAACAATTTTCTTGGCCAACATCTTAATTCAAATACATTGATTCCTCTCTGGTTTTCTTTCGTCATTGTCCAGCTTTCCTATGCATATGAAGCAGTTGAAAATACCATGGCTTGAGTCAGGGACACCTTAGTTCTCAAAGAGACATCTTTGTTCTTTAATACTTTAAAGAGCTCTTTTGCAGCAGATTTGCCTAAAGCAACATGTCATTTGATTTTTTGACTGCTGCTTCCAGGAGCATTGATAGTGGATACAAGGAAATGAAATTTTTGACAACTTTGATCTTTCTTCATTTTTTATAGTGCTATTTATTGGTCTAGTTGTGAGGATTTTTGTGTTCTTTACATTGAGGTGAAACCCATACTGAAGGCTGTGGCCCTTGATCTTCATCAGTAAGTACTTCAAGTTTTCTTTGCTTCTAGCAAGCAAAGTTGTGTCATCTGCATATTGCAGATTGTTACCGAGTCTTGCTCCAATCCTGAAGACGTGCTGCTTCTTCATATACTCCAGTTTCTCAGATTACTCGTTCAGCATACAGACTGAATAAGCACCTTTCCTGATTTTATACCATCCAGTATTCCCTTGTTCTATTCAAACTACTTGCTCTTTTTCTCTGTGCAGATTCCTATACACTTAATGAAGTTTTCTGAAATTCCCATTATGTACAATGCTATCCATAATTTGCTATAATTCACACAGATGACTAAGGTGGACTTTGCACAGTCAGTAAAGCATAAGTAAACATCTTTCTGGTATTCTCTGTTTTCCACCTGACTTCAGCAATTATAGTCCTCATTTCTTAATCTGAATCTGGTTTGAATTTTCCATAGTTCCCTGCAAATGTGTTGCTGCAACTGTTTTTGAATTTTCTTCAGCAAAATTTTACTTGCATGGCATATTATTTGATGAGTTCCACATTCTGTTGAGTTGTCTTTCTTTGGAATGAGCAGCATAAATGTGCATCTCTTCTAGTTGGTTGTCTAGGTATCTGTCTTCCACATTTCCTGACATAGATGAGTAAGCACCTCATTTGTTGAAAAATTACAATCTGTATTCTGTCAATTCCTGGAGCATTGTTTTTTGTCAATGCCTTCAATGCAGTTTGGACTTCTTCCTTCAATAACATTGGTTCTTGATCATTTGCTACCTCTTGAAATAGTTGAACGTCTATCATTTTGGTACAGTAACTCTGTATTCCTTCCATCTTCTCTTGATATTTCCTGCATGATGCAAAATTTTCTCCTTCTTGTTGTTGCTAAGTACCATCAAGTGGGTTCCTACTCATAGCGATCCTCTATAGGATTTCCAAGGAGCAACTTGTGAGTTTGAACTGCCAACCTTGTGGTTCAAACTGACCTTGAGGTCCAGTGCTTATGCTGCAGTATCACACCCTTAGAATCCTTTAATATTTAAACTTAAGGCTTACATGCTAAATCACTAGAAAGTACATAGCTTTTAGTAATAAGAGAACATCATTGAGGATTTAAGAATTTTAAGTTAATTCTTTTCTCAACAAATGCTAAGTATTTCATTTGTGTTCTATTCCTTTCTTGAACTGTTTCCTGACCCAAGCCATTATCCAATTGCCCTTTTTGTTATTAAGTTCCACCTAATTGGTTCTGACTCATAGTGACCCTGTATAGGGTTCTGAAGAGTAACTGGTAGATTTGAACTGCCAACCTTGTGGTTTGCAATCCAGTGCTGATCCTAAAGTGCCCACTGCCCTACTGACCCTAAAACAGCACAATGCTTGACTTCTATTATCTACTAGTTATGCTAGCCTTATTTAGGTGAGGCATAAGCACCATTTAGGATGACCTCTTGGTGATCAACATTGCAGTTGTTAAAAATTACCATCTATTATCTACAAGCATATCTCAGCCTCAAGCTTCTGGTTTAAGTTCACCAGCCACTCCTCGGAAACCCTGTACAGGGTCGCTATGGGTCAGAATCAACCTGATGGCACTCAACAACAACATACCTCAGAGATAATTCAGGTTTGATACCAGACTACTGCAGTCAAGCAAATGTAAAGTGAGTCACACGGGTTTATTATTATTATTATTTTTTTTTTTTTGGGGGGGGGGCGGTTTCCTGGTGTATATGAAAGTTATCTTTACATTAGTAAGTGTATAACTTATGTAGTCTAATTAATGTACATTATGAAAAAGTTTGAAATATTGTGAGAATTACCAAACGATGATGCAGAGACATGAAGTGAACACCTACTGCTGTAGAAATGGTACAAATGCACTTGTTCGATGCAGGGTTGCTACAAACCTTCAATTTTTCAGAAATGCAGTATCTACTAAGCATAGTAAAATGGTGTAGGCCTGCAGTTCATAAGGAAACACTTGCTGTGAAGAAACAAACCAGTAAATATCTTACAATTCACCATTCTCACTGCTTCTGTGTAACTGGTTCCAAAGCAGGGGGTTCATTCATTTCTTAGATGTTGACTCTTTTCAACAAATTAATCAATCTCTCCATTAGGTCCTTGCACACAATATGGAAAG
Source organism: Chrysochloris asiatica (assembly GCF_000296735.1). Classification (NCBI taxonomy): domain Eukaryota; kingdom Metazoa; phylum Chordata; class Mammalia; order Afrosoricida; family Chrysochloridae; genus Chrysochloris; species Chrysochloris asiatica. Next base: position 2,558,583 of record NW_006408595.1, read on the forward strand.
ATAATTGTTTTTGCCTCTCACCTCCATATAGATGCCTCCATTAATCCTTTCACAATTATTTTCTTCTCCCAATTAATTTTGTAAATTTGTACATGTTTCAAAATAATGAAAGGCTGATACACAGGGCCAGTTGCTTCAGATTCTGGTTCTGACAATATGGTTTGTTTTTGTTAAGTGCTGTTGAGTCGGTTCTGGCCCATAGCAACCCTGTATAGGGTTTCTGAGGAGTGGTTGGTGAGCTTGAACCGCTGACCTTGTGGTTCAAATCGACTTTGAAATCCAGTGCATTACCCCACAGGCCCACACCAGAATTCTGCTTTATTTACTGAATAACCTGAAGCTGCTCCATGTGAGAAATTCAATGGCTCTGAAATGCAGAATTTACCTAATCTAATTCAAACCCATGAGAGATATACTTTGGTGGCTTTTCGCAGTAAAAATCAGAATTTATATGGTAAAACAAAGTGTCTACCCTGGGACATAACACTCTCGTAGGTACTATTTTCCAACGAAATTAACAGAAAATATACATTTGAAATTATGAGGATAAATTCTAGAAAAAAATAGTGCAACTGAGTAATAAAATGCACTTTGTACATTGTTTTCGAGAAGGGAATTCTTGTTTCTTTCCAAAATATCACCTATCAGGTTATAAAATGTGTGATGATACACAAAAATAATACATACATGAACTGCAAAATACAATTCTTGCTTTAAGATTTTTTCCCCTCAGAACTTTAGTCTTCATTCCTGCAGAGCTAAATCAATTTTCAATATAGTATTCTGAGAAACTCACGAAATGCACAGGGTCATCAATTACTACAGTGTACTATTTCTTATAAGGAGCTCTGGTAGCGTAGTGGTTACAAATCGGGCTTCAAATCTCAGGGTCAGCAGTTTGAAACTACCAGCTGTTCAGCGGGAGAAGGAAGAGGCTTTCTGCTCCCTTAAAGATTTACAGCCTTGGAAACCCTGTACAAGGTCGCTATCCGTCTCCACGGCACATAACAACAACAACACTTCTTATTAGCAATTGTTTGTTGTTGTTGTTATGTGCCGTGGAGTCAGTTCCGACTTATAGCGACCCTGCATAGTGTT
>NW_006408595.1:2559985-2562859 GCF_000296735.1 Chrysochloris asiatica
CAACAGTACAGAACTCGATAAAATGATGAAGTGGTTTAAAAGACTAGCTCTGTGGGTACAGACAATATTTTCATTTACTGAGGTTTGCCTTGCTTGAAGCCGTTAAAACTGTTGTTTTCCTCCTTCTTTAGTGGGGTTGACTTGCTTTACTGGTACCCTTACCAAGGCTTCAGCCTATTCATGAAGAGAGCCCTAAATGGCATCGGAAGGCAGAGCTGCAGAACTTTGGGCCGGAAGAGCCTGTGTGTCTGAGTACTTGCGACCGGAAGGAGTACTCTGAGGGTGCAGAGATCTCGAAAAGCCGTGCGGTAAGACCAGTCCAGGGCGGGTACAGGCTGGGCCTAGGTGCAGAACTGAGGAGGCGTCCGACAGAGTGGTATTTAAAGGGACTTCGCTGTCTTCTAGTTCCGGAGATTTGGGGTGATGAATTGGGTCGGGGGATCCCGGTGAGTTACGCTGCAGGAGTCTGAGACTATATAGGTCTTGAGTCCTTGGTCGTCGATTCTTGTAATGGCGCCTTTGGCTAGGAGGTCACAGTATTAGCGGGAAATAACATTGTAGGAGTGAGCCGCTTAGTAGTTCTCCAAGCTTGGGTTGAGAGCTTGACATCATTTTCCTATTATTATTATTAACTGTTATTGTTGTTAAGTGCTTCTGACCCATGGTGGTGATTATGTGCCGTGGAGTCAGTTCCGACTCATAGTGACCCTGTACAGGCTTTCTGAGGCTGTATATCTTTACGGGACCAGAACGCCTCATCTTTCTCCTGCGGAACAGCTGTTAGTTTCGAACTGCTGACCTTGCGGTTCTCATCCCGATTCGTAACCAGTACGCTATTTGACTCATAGCAACCCTTTATGGGGTTTCCAGGGAAAGGCTGGTGAGCTTGAACCATCGACCTTGCAGTTCAAACGACTTTGCAGTCTGCCGCATTGGCACACAGCGCCACACCAGGATTATTATTTTTTTTAATTAGGATCCTTTTTTAATTCCTCCATGATGCGCTTATTACCCTGTTCGTTTGTAGCTGAAAATGTGCCAGTTTAAAATTATTGTTAAGTGCATCCATTCAGTTTTGACTCATAGCGAACCTGAATAAGGTTTTAGAGGTTTGGAAAAAAAAATTTTTTTTATTGTGAATTGAGCAAAGATCCACAGAGCAGATCTTCAGTTCCCCATTCAGTAGATCAGTATAACTTGGCTCACAGTAATGATTACAACCCCTTCCAGGCACCATCGGTTAACAGTGTTTACCTCTATTCACTTTAACTCTTGCATTCCTCCTTGGGCCGCCCACTACCTTAATCTTCCCTTTACTAACCTCCCTCTTGTTGTATATTGCCTGCCCCAGCACCCATGTTAACATGTGTCTGCCTTCTAACCCCTGAATTATTTTCTCTCCTTCCCACCCCCACCCCGTAACCATCATAGATTGTTTACTTTTTTAAGAATAAATTTTCCTAATTTTTTACAACTTTGGTCAAACACAGTATTTTCCTTTTGTGATTGAATAATTTCACTCATTGTAAAGTCCTCCAGGTTCATCCATGCTGTGAGGTGTTTCACAGATTTATCATTATTCTTCCTTGTTTCATAGTACTCCATTGTATGTGTGTACCAAAGTTTAACTGTTCTTTTGTTGGTGGCCATTACGCTGTCTTTTTGATGTGCCTCTTGTAGACAGCATATTGAAGGTTCCTGTTTTCTTATCCATCCTGCTCTGTCTCTTAACTGGTGCATTTACCTATATAATCCATTTACATATATAGGGTCGCTGTGGGTTGGAACTGACTTGATAGCACTTAACAATAATATGAATTGATTGCTGTCATTTTGCTGTGTGTTTTTTGTGGTGCTGCTGGCTGTTTTACACGTAATTTTCTGTGCTGAGTTCATTTTATTTGTTGGCTTTCTTTTCATTTTCATTTCTGATGTGTCATTATTTACTAAATATTTCAGATTTTCTTCTTTTTTATTTTGATGTGAAGATTATTTTTCTTTAAGTTACCCTGAATTCCCCCCCTCCCGTTTAAAACAGCCTCCTTAACCTTGAAATCTACTTGATACCTTGAAATCTACTTGATTTTCTCCCATTTGGAATTTCCTTATCTGCACTGTTCCTTATTTTTACATTGTGGTTAAAATCATTATAAATTTATATCTATGGTTCCTTATTTTCAGTGTTGTTGGTTTGTTTTCCTATGAGTAGGTATGGACTCTATGGCACCTAACAACAACAACAACAATATTCAGATTAAGCTCTGGGTGGTGTTGCTATATATGTTAATATCAGGTTGTTGTCCGCTGGTTTTGGTTCTCAATCCAAAGAACACCTTTTAGTAGTTTTTGTAAAGTTTCTCTGGTTATTACAAATTCCTTTAATTTTTATTTTTCTGGAAATGCCCTACTTTGCCATCATATTTGAGGAACAACTTTGCTGGCTATATAACTATGGTTGACAATTTTTTCTTTCAGAGTTTTGTGTGTGTCATTCCATTGCTTTCTTGCCTACATGGCTTCTGTTAAGAAATCAGAGCTCAGTTGTCTTGGTTATCTATTATAGGCAATTTCATTTTTCCTGAGTTTCTCTCAGTACTCTTTGATTCTCTTTGGTTTTAGAAAGTTTGATTATGATATGTATTGGTAATTTTTTTTGGAATCTGTGCTGTTTTGTGTTCATTCAGCTTCTTGTATATTTAGCTTCTCATCTTTAATCATGTTAGGGAAATTTTCTTCCAACAATTCTTTCACAATTTTCTCTGCAGTTTTTATTGTCTCTTCCTGTTCTGGAATGCCAGTCACCCATAAATTAATCCTCTTCATGGTGTCCCATATCTCTTAGTTTTTTTTTCAGATTTTTTTTTTCATTGTTCT
>NW_006408595.1:2563144-2569263 GCF_000296735.1 Chrysochloris asiatica
ACTCAGAATCTTGATCATTTGTTTGAGCCATTCTCTCATACTGCTTTGTGACCTAAAATTGTCTGTTGTTTCCATGGCATTGTTGTTGTTGTTTTTAAGTGCTGTTGCGTCAGTTCCAACTCACAGCAACCACGTATAGGGTTTCCAAGGAGAGGCTGCTGACCTTGCAGTTCAAACAGACCTGCAGTCCATGACATTAACCCACGGTGTAGTACCAGGACTCTGGAGCATTGTGGTATTGTCATATTTGTATTTACTTGATGGTTATATATTGATTTGTTTTAAGGCTTTCACCAACTGCATCCTGTAGGTGTACTTACAGAATGGAAGCCTGTGTACCATTCTTTGTTCACCTTTTGTGCAGCTCAGTTTAGGATAGATTTAACTGTTATTGGCTGTTGTCTATTTTTGATCATGTGGTATAGGAACTGGTATTGGCTCTTGCCCAGTGGGCCAAGCTGCAGAGGATAACGTTGTGACTGGGTTGTGTGGGCATGGTTGTTGTCTCCTTTCCTGTTGCCTGTGTGAATCTACTCTTCCAGGCCACCTTCTGTTGCCAAAGCTGCCCACAAAAGTTAAAAATGGTTGTGCTGCATCAGGCTGGCTCTTCACTAGTCAGGGTCCCTCTCTTGCCCTCCCTGCGCAGCTTTTTCTTCCAGCAAGCACTCAACATACTTCTCTAACCTTTCTTCAAGTTCAAGTTTCAAGGATCTTTGTTGTCCTTTTTCCTATTCTTAAAACAAAAGAAAGGCAGCTTTTCTTGGCCCACTTTTTCAGAATGCTTCAACTACCCATTGCTTGCACCATTACTTCCCATTTCCATCAGCCCCTCCTCTTCTTCCTTCCTCCACTAATCATACCTCTGAGCACTATGGTTGGTGGTGGTTATGTACCTTGGAGTTGGTTCTAACTCATAGCGACCCTGTACAGAGTTTCTGAGGCTGTAAATCTTTACAGGAGCAGAAAGCCTCAACTTTCTCCCTTGGAACAGCTGGTAGTTTCGAACTGCTGACTCTGAGGTTAGCAGCCCAATTTGTAATCACTACGCTACCAGAGCTCCTTAGCCTACCCTTTCTGCTTTCTTCCTTTGCTTGCACCTGTCTCTTGGGAAGAAGCTCTGCTGGATTGAGATGCAATCTTTGCCTGGTTTTCAAAGTCTTGTAAAATATATTAATACAGGCTGACTTAAATGAAAGATCTAGGAGCAGTTATCACATAAATCCAAATTAGAGTTTAGTTTTTAAAGGAGAAGTAAAATGTGCAGTGTTTTCCTTTATGATTTACTAGCAAATTTTCCATTTTTATTATTTTTTTAGGATTAATCACATAAATGGTGTATAAATAATTTCTTTTAGAAAGAGCATGACAAGGCTTGGCCTTATGAGATGGAGGTGGTTACAAATGTCCAATTTGTCATGGCATTCCATAACCAATGATATCAGTCAGTACTCTTCGCTTACTTCATGTCCCAGGGTCCTTGAATATATGCCACCTGAATTTAAGGACCACCTTCAGAATAGATCTAAACACCAGCGATCAAAGACCAGAGTGTTATGGAATGACAGGAAGAACATCATATAACAAGAAAGCAAAAGGTCATTAAAGAGACAGGAAAGAAAGAAAAGACAAAAATGGATGTCAGAAGAGATTCTGGAACTTACTTTTGAATGTAGAGAGGCTAAAGTTACTGGAAGAAATGATGAAGGAAAAGTTCTTAATGGAAAATTTCAAAAGGTAAGTTGAGAAGAAAAGTTCAAGTATTATAATGTAACGTGCAAAACCTTGGAATTAGAAAACCAAAAGGGAAGAAAACACTCAGGATTTCTCAGGCTGAAAGAGCTGAAGAAAAAATTCAAGCCTCTGGTATCAATATTGAAGGATTCTATGGGCAAAATCCACCACACGTCTGTAAGTTTCTAGTGACTTGCAGTTGGTGACTTGCATGTTGCTGTGATTCTGGAAGCTATGCCACCAGTACTTTAAATACCAACAGAGTACACTCATGTAGGAGTCCTGGTGTGGCACTGTGGGTTAATGAGCCAGATTGCAAAGACGTATGAACTGCATGGTCAGCGGTTCAAGCTCACCAGCTGCACCTTGGAAACCCTATACAGAGTCGCTATGGGTCAGAATTGACTTAACGGCACTTGACAACAACAACAACAGCCATGTTGGACAGGTTTCTGCAGAGTTTTCACACTAAGGCAGACCTCTGAATGTTTAGCAGTGGAAAACCTTATTATAGCCAGGGAACACTGTCAGATAGTACCAAAATATTGAATATTGAAACATGACAAGTAGCACCAGAACATTGTCAGATATAATGCTGGAAGAATAGCTCCTCACTGGGAAGACACTTAACATATGACTGGGGAGGAGCTGCCTCCTCAAAGTAGAGTTGACCATGATAATGCAAATCGTGTAAAGCTTTGGAGACCTTTATTTGCTAATGGGGCACATCACAAAAACAGGAGAAGCAGCTGTAAGCATCCATTAGTAATCATAACATGGAATGTGCTAAATAATATGCATGTGGGTAAAAGTTTGCTAAAGATAATTTAAAAATGAGTGTACAGTACATTGACAGGAAACTTCCAGAGGTTCAGTTGGATTCAGACAAGGACATGAATGAGAGATATTGCAGACATCAGATGAATCTTGACTGAAAGCAGAGATAGATGTTTACTTGTTCTTTATTGACCATGCAAAGGCTTCTCCCGTGTGGATCATGATAAGCTATGTATAACAGTGTAGAGATTGAGTATTCCAGAATACTTAATTATGCTCATGAGGAACCTTTACATAGACCAAGAGGCAGTCAATTGTTGGAGCAGAACAAGGGAACACTGGATAGCTTAAAATCAGGAAAGGTGTGTGCCAGAGACTTGTATTTTTTAACCATACTTATTAAGACAGCCTCGGAAACCCTGTACAGGGTCGCTATGGGTCGGAACCGACTCGAAGGCACTTAACAACAACAACAACAACAACATTAAGACCCACAATGAGATGGATTTTAAGTTGTCAAAGACAAGTTTGCTCTAATCAACCATCAATACTCATGGAAGCAGCAGTCAAGAAACCAAATGCATTAGACAAATCTGCTGCACAAGACTTCTGAGAGCAAAGATACCAGTTTGAGGCATAAGGTGCGCCTGACCCAAGACATGGTATTTTCAATAGCTTCATATTCATGTGAAAGTTGGACCATGAATAAGGAAGACGGTAGAAAAATTTATGCATTTGAGTTATGGTGTTGGAATTGTTGTTAACTACTGTTGAGTAGGTTCTGACTCATAGTGACCCTATATAGGGTTTCCAAGTTGATTCTGACATAGCGACCCAATATGGGGTTTCTAAGTAGCACCTGGTGGCTTTCAGCTGCCAACCTTGCAGTGTTGGAGAAGGATATTCAAAGTACTGTGGACCGCTAGATAAACAAATCTGTGTTGGAAGAGGTACAGCTAGAATGCTCCTTAGAAGTCATATAATTAGGAGGGACCAGTTCCTGGAGAAAGACATTATGATAGATAAAGTGGAGGGTCAGCAGAAAAAGACAAAGATCCCCTATGAGATTTTTTGGCACAGTGACAGCAGCAATGGGCTCAAGCTTCATGATGACTGTGAGTATGGCACAGGACCAGGCAGTGTTTTGGTCTGTTGTGCATAGAGTTGCTATGAGTTTGAATAGACTTGACAACACCTAACAACATCATGGGCAAAATGTGGAATGATGAAATAACCATCAAAAGAAGATGGAAGGCAAAAGTGAATAGAGAGAAATACTGTTAACTGATGGTACATGGAGGGGATTATAATAGTTGTAATCAAACAAGCAAGGTATATGATTTGTTGAATGTAAAACTGATGATCTGCCCTGCAAACTTTCACTCAACTCACAATAAAAACTTTTTTTTTTAAAAAAAGGAAGAAGATGGAAGGAATATATAATCACTGTACCAAAAATAATTGGCCAGTGTTCTACCATTTCATGAGATACCATGTGATCAAGAACAAATGGTTTTGAAGGAAGAAGTCCAAATTAGTACTGAAGGCATTGGTAAAAACAGTGCCCCAGGAATTGACAGAATGCAAATGGAAATCTTTCAACAAGCTGATGTACCACTGGAATTGCTCACTTGTCTATGCCAAGAAATTTGGAAGATGGTTACCTGGCCAACTGATTGGAAGAGAACCATATTTGTGCCCATTTCAAAGGTGACCCAACAATTCAAAACTCATCCACCAAGTTTGTTAGTATCATGTATAAGTAACATTTTGCTGACAATAGTTCAAAACCAGATGCAGCAGTACAACCACAGAGAGTTACTGGAAATTTCAGCCAAATTCAGAAGAGGATGTTGAAGTGACTTGCCCAAGGTCTTTTGACTAGTAAATGGCAGAATTGGGATTTGAACCCAGTATTCAGGTTTCTAAGCCTATGTGCTTAAGTACTGTGGTGGTGGTGACTGTGTGCCGTTGAGTGGATTCCAACTCATAGCGACCCTGTACAGGGTTTCCGAGGTTGTAAATCTTTACAGGAGCAGAACGCCTCATCTTTCTCCTGCAGAACAGCTGGTAGTATTGAACTGCTGACTTTGCGGTTCATAGCCTGATTCGTAACCACTATGCTACCAGAGCTCCTTAACTACTGTACTGTTCTGTTTTGAAAGATGAGTTTTCTAAAAGTGGTATAAATAAAGGGCTTTGGAAATTTCAAGAACCAAGAAAGAGGAAGTTTTGCTAAGCCTTGTTGTTGTTGTTGTTAAGTGCTGTCGAGTCAGTTCTGACCCATAGCAACCCTGTATAAGGTTTCTGAGGAGCAGCTGATGAGCTTGAACTGCCGACCTTGCAGTTCAGATGGCTTTAGCAATCTGGTGCATTAACCCACAGCGCCACACAAGGACTCCTTGTTGTTACTGTGTGCTGTCAAGTCATTTTTGAATCATAGCAGCCTTATGTACAACAGAATGAAACACTGCTCAGTTCTAAGCAATTCTCACTGTCAATCCATCTTGTTGGGCATCTTCCTTTTTTTTTTTTTGACCCCCATTTTACCATGTTTGATGTCCTTTTACAGGAACTGGTCATTCCTGATAAACTTGTTTGAAGTATAAGAGAGGAAGTCTCCCCATCCTATCATCCAGAGAACATTCTGGCTATATGTGTTCCAAGACAAATTTGTTTCTTCTGGCATGGCATTTTCAGTATTTTTCTCCAACACCATAATTGAAGACATTGATCCTTCTACAGTCTTCCTTATTCATTGTCCAACTTTCACCTGCATATGAGGCTATTGAAAATATCATGACTTGGATCAGGCACATGGTCTTACTTATCTAATGCAGCTGTGACAAAAATACCACATGTGGATGGCTTTAGCGACCAGAAATTTATTTTGTTCTGGGTCAGGAGGCTACAAGCCCAAATTCAGAGTGTCTGCTCTTGGGGAAGGCTTTATCTTTGTCATTTCTCAGGAAAGGGGTCCTTTCAGCACCTGTTGGCCCCGTGTTCCTTGACGCTTTCCATATATCTTGGCATCAATCTTCCCTTGAATATAGGAGCTTCTCAGTGCAGGGATCTGAGGCCCAAAGGACTAACTCTGTTCCTGGCTTTTCTGTCTTGGTGGCAGTAGGTCCATCTGAGCTCAGCTCGCTTCTCTCTTCTTTTATATTTTGAGAGATAATTCAAAATTCAAACTAATCCAATATATTGTGTCTGACCTAATTAATGTCATAAAAGTGAGCATTTACAGCACAGGACAATTCCCTCAGATCACGAGTTATCATGACAAATCATATCATGGGACTTACTGTGGCATCTTAAATCTGACTGATCAGGGAAGTGATAACCGTGTCTTAACTACTCGTGTCTTAACTACTAAACCACTGAGAAGCCTGACCCAGTCAAGTTGGCACAAAATTTTAACTGTCAAAAGCACCATAGTTCTCAAATTGATATCTCTGTTTTTGAACACTCTGACTAAAGAGGTCTTGAAGGAGCTCTGGTAGCATAGTGGTTACAAATCGGGCTGCGAACCGCAAGGTCAGCAGTTCGAAACTACCAGCTGTTCTGCAGGAGAAAGATGGGGCTTTCTGCTCCCGTAAAGATTTACAGCC
>NW_006408595.1:2570011-2571257 GCF_000296735.1 Chrysochloris asiatica
TTTGGAATGTGCACATATAAGGATCTTTTCCTATCAGTTTGCCAGATAGCTATCTTCCAAATTTTTTGGCATAGATGAGGGAGCATCTCTAGTGCTGTTTGTTTGTTGAAAGATTTCAGTTTGTATTCTGTCAATTCTTGGAGCTTTGTTTTTCCTCCAATGCCTTTAGCACAGCTTGGACTTCTTGATCATATGCTATCTCTTGAACGGGCTGAACATCGGCCATTTCTTTTTGAAACAGTGACTCTGTATTCCTTCCATCTTCTTTTGATTATTTCAGCATTATTCAATATTTTGCTCATAGAATCCTTCAATATTTCAAGTCAAAGCATGAATTTTTTTTTCCTTTCAGTTCTTTCAACTTGAAAAATGTTGAGTGTGTACTTCCCTTCTGGTTTTCTAACTCCAATCTTTATACATTTCATTATAATACTTGGTCTTCTCAAGTTGCCCTTAGAAAATTTCTATGTAGATCTTTTATTTCTTTATTTCTTCTATTTTAGTTTACCTATCCTCAAGAGAAAGTTTCACAGTATTTTATGACAGTCATTTTGGTCTATTCTTTCTTTCCTGTCTTTTTTTGTGACCTTTTGCTTTTGTTATATATGATGTTCTTAAGATCATCACATAACTTTGGTGATTTTGGGCCATTAGTGTGTAATGCAGCTAATCTGTTCTTGAGTTTGTATCAAAATTCAGGTGGAATATGATCAAGGTCTTATTTTCGCTCTGTGGACTTAAAAAATTTTCTTCCACTTTAGCATGAATGTGCACCTGAGCAATTGCTGGTCTATTACAATGTCTGCCCCTGGCCTTATTTTGACTGATGATATTGAGCTTCTGCACCTTCTGTTCCCATAGATATAATCAGTTTGACTCCTGTGAATTCCATCTGGTGAGGTCCATGTGCAGTCACCTTTGATGTTGTTCAAAAAATGGATTTTCAATACTTCACTGGTCTTGCAAAATTCTATCAAGAGGTATCTAGCATTATTTCTGTTACTGAGTCAACATTTTCAAAATACTGATCCTTCCTTTTTTTCCTCCAAGTTTTGCATTCCAGTCACCAGTAATTATCATTGCATCTTGATTGTATATTTGATCAATTTCAGGCTGAAGAAGTTGGTTGTTATTGTTGTTGTCAGGTGCCATTGAGTTGGAACCAACTCATAGTGACCCCATGCACAGCAGAACGAAACAATGTCCGATCCTGGGCCAACCTCAGTACCGCTGCCACACTTGATGC
>NW_006408595.1:2572106-2592529 GCF_000296735.1 Chrysochloris asiatica
ATTCACTATTGTATCACAAGAGACCCATCTGCATGAAATGTTCTTTTTGATGATGATTGTGATGTAATTTCTTTTTAATTTGTCATTCCCGGCATAGTAAGCTATATGATTGTCTGATTCAGAATGACTAACATCAGCCCATTTCATATCACTAATGTGTAGGATATTGATCTTTATGTGTTCTACATTTTTCACAACTTGCAGTTTTATTAGATTCATACATCATATATGCCACATTCCAATTATTAATGGATGTTTGCAGCTATGTCTTCTCATTTTGAGTTGTGCCCCATCATTGAATGAAGGTCCTGAAATATATGCTACATTCACATCATTATGTTCAACTGTAGTTTAAGAAGTATTTTGAGTGCCTTCCAACCTCGGGGGCTCATCTTCCTGCATTATATATGACAATGTTCTGTTGCTATTTCATCAAGTTTTCAGTGACTACTTCAGAAGTGCTCTGCCTCTCCTTCCTCTTACTTTGTTCTACTCTGGAAGCTCTGCTGAAACCTGTCCACCTTTTGTAACCCTGCAGGTATTTAAAATACCGGTGGCACAACTTCCAGCTTCACTGCAACATATAAGCCTCTCCAGTACAAAAAAACAGACAGAAAGGTAGTGCATGCTGATCTGTAAAAGATAGCAATATTTCATAGAAAAAGCACCACAGAGAATCTATGAAATACAAGTTCATGATGAAATAATTTATCAGATTGGAGAACTAATTATTTAGCAGATCCTGGGTAGTACAAAAACAAATCCTGTTGGCACAATGGCTAAAGAATTTACTGCCAACTAAAATGCCAGCATTTAAAACCCACCAGCTGTTCCTCAGCAGAAAGATTTGTCAGTCAGCGTCTGTAAAAGTTTACAAGCTTGGAAACCCTATGGGATGGTTCTATTCTGGCCTATAGGGTTGGTTGCTATGAGTTAGAATTGACAGAACACTGGTGGATTTGGTTCTGGCTTTAGGGTAACATATTCTGCTGCTAACTGAGAGGTTGGAGGTTTGAATCCTCCCAGAGGTGTCCTAGAAGAGATGCTGGCAATCTGTCATTGTTAGATGCTATTGAGTCACTTCCGACTTACTGTGACCCTATATACAGCAGAATGGAACAGTGTCCCATTGGGCACCATCCTTACATTGTTGTGTTTGATCCCATTGTTGTAGCCACTATTTCAACCCATCTTGTTGGGGGTCTTCCTCTTTTTTTGCTGACTTTCTATTGTACCAAGCATAATGTCCTTTTCCAGAGACTGGTTCCTCTTGATGGTGTTGTTAAGTGTTGTTGAGTCAATTCTGACTCATAGTGACCTTGTATAGGGTTTTCAAGTAGTGACTAGTGAGTTTGAACTGCCACTCTTGTGGTTCAAACTGACCTTGTGGTCCAGTGCTTTATCCCACAGCACCACATGGTCCCTCCTGGTAGCATGGCCAAAGTATGTGAGATGAAGTCTTGCCATCCTCACTTCCAAGGAGCATCCTGGCTGTACTTCCTCCAAGACAGATTTGTTTGTCTTCTGGCTGTCCATGGTACTTTCAACATTCTTTGCAACACCATAATTAAAATTCATCGGTTCCTCTTTGGGCTTCCTTATTCATTGTACAACTTTGACATGTATATGAGGTGATTAAAAATCTCATATGCATGTGAAATGCAACTGGCTTGGGGCAGTTGCAACTTATCTCAAAGTGACAGCTCTGATTTGTGACACTTTAAAGGTCTTTTGCAGCAAATTTGGCCATTGCAATATGCCATTTAATTTCTTGAGTGTTGTTTCTATGAACATTATTTGTGGATTCAAGTAAAATGAAATCTGATGACTTGAACCTTTTCTGTTTATAATGATGATGTTTATCCATCCTGTTGCGAGGATTTTCTTTTTCTTTAAATTGAGTATTAATAAAAGGCTATGCTCTTTTATCTTCTTTAGTCAACAAATGTCTCAAATCCTCTTTGCTTTTAGCAGCAAGGTTGTATCATCTGAGTATTGTAAGTTGTTAATGAGTCCTTCAATTCTGATACTATGTTCTTTTCATATCATCCATAAGAAAGTGGGGAGAGGAGATGTTATTTAGATGAAAGGATTATTTGGCAGAAAGGATTCTTTGGCAGATAAATTGATTTGTGGGAAGGCATCAAAACAGTAAGGGCTTTATTCTTTTTTTTTTTTTCCCAAATAAATGAAGTGGATGATAGCAAATTTATGGTTGAGCAATATTAATATTACATGTTTTGCTATAGATAATTTCAAAATGACTGTATGTGTACATTGAAGAACTGCTAGAAATTAAAGTGGATTCTGAAAAGGATGTGGAACAATGGGCATCATTACTTATGTCCAATGGATCTTAACCAAACATATACTAAAAATATGTTTACAAGTGTTTTATCGACCATGCAAAGGTGTTTGACTGTGTAGATATTAACATATATGGACAATATAACAAAGAATGGGAATTTCAGAGCACTTAATTGTGCTTTTCCAGAATGTATACATAGATCAAGAGGTATCCATGTTTGACAATGTCAATTAAAATCAAACTATTTTTTTTTGACAATGTCAATTAAAATAAAAAAAAAATCAAAATATCTATTTTTTAAATTACTGGTTTCAGCTCTATAAAATCTATTTTTCCTTCCTTCTCAAAACTATATTCTAGGAAATTTCCTGCACACAAAGCATTTATGGGACAGGAATACTTTCATTATAGCAGAACTTCACATTATATTTTATGCTGTAGGTTCTATCACTTTTAAGGGACAAAGGCATGTTATAAATAAGGGTATATAAAACATGACAGTCTACCACTTCAAAAATAATGTTTATGGATTTGGAGCTTAGAAACTCAAGTATTGATTACAATTTTATTTTGAAAAAAAAATGCTACCACTTAAGTGGTTTTTATTCTCATGTTTATATTAAAAGGAAAGCTAGTAAAACTTTTAATTTTTAAAAAAGAGGTAGTGGTTTGAACAGAATCAGGCGATGCTACATGGTTCAGAGTTGGAAATGGTGTGCAGTATGGTTGCAACCTTTCACTTTATTTACTCAATTTGTATGCTGAACATATAATCTGAGAAGCTGGTTTGTTTGAGAAAGAATGTAGCATCAGAACTGAAGCAAGACTCATTTACCATCTGAAATATGCAGATAACACAACCTTACTTGTCAAAAATTAAGACGATTTGAAACACATACTGAGAGGAAGGTAAAAAACTACAGTCTTTAGTATGAATTATATCTGAAGATAAAGAACATTAAAATTCTCACAAATGGACCCACCTTGTCATAAGCTTCATCCTACTTGTATCAATAGTCAACTCTCATGGAAACAGGAGTTGAGAAACTAAACATTGTTTGAGGGGACTTAAAAATTTTGGGGGGAAATTCCCTTACCTTTTAATTAAAAATTTGTACAAACTTTTTAATTTCCCTAGTATTGCATTGGACTCCCGGTGTGGTGTTGTAAGATGAGCACTGAACTGTGAACCACAAGGTCAGTGGGGCCAGTGGTTCAAACCCACCAAGCTGCTTCTTGGAAACCCTGTACAAGATAGCTATGAGTTGAAACTGACTTGATGGCATTTAACAACACCAAGTATTACATTGGGGAATTCTGCTATAAAATGGCTCTTTAAAGTTCTAAAAAGGAAAAATGTCACTTAGATGACCAAGGTGTATTGACACAAGCCATGGTCTTTTCAATCACACCGTATGCATGTGGAAACTGCATAATGAAAAGGAAGACAGAAGAAGAATTGGTCCATTTGAAAATGGTGTTGGTGAAGAATATTGAACACACTAGGTGTGGTGCTGCAGGTTGGTTTTAGCTGCAAGGTTGATGGTTTGAACTTACCAGCTGCTACTTGAAAACCCTGTACAGAGTCGCTATGAGTCACAATCGACTCAGTGGCACTTAACAACAACAGCAGGGACTGCTAGAAAATGATCATATCAGCCTAAGAGAAATAAAATCAGAATGCTTCTTAGAAGCAAGGATGGCAAGACTTTGTCAGGAAAAAGCACTCACTAGAAAAAGGCATATTTGGTGAAGTAGAAGATCAGTGAAAGCTAGGAAAATTCTCAGTCAGATGGACTGATTCACAATGAGCTCCTACATATCAATAATTAGGAAGTTGTCACAGAACCAGCCAGCACTTCATTCTCTTATATATGGTGACTGTGCATTGGAGACAACTTGACAGCAACTAATAACAACAACATGCACTAAGTACTATGCCAGGGAGTGGTACAAAAGTAAATGAGATTTGATCTCTTTCCGAGAGGTTTATGGTTTAGTGAAGGAGAAAATATGTCATGCCATTGAATTTGAAAATGCTTAATAACATGGATCAAAATATAAAATTTTAAACTTATATGCAAACAATAGAAAATGTAGGGAGCTTTAAAAGTTCATGGAAATGGAATTAAAAGAGAAAAATAAAGTACAAATTTTATTTCTTAACATTAACTCCATGAAGCTTAAACCACTTTTATAAGTGATGGCACCAGTTAGTGTTTGTTGTTAGGTGCCGTAGAGTCAGTTCTGACTCATAGTGACCCTATGTGCAACAGAAAGAAACACTGCCTGTTTCTGTACTATCCTTACATTGGCTGCTACACAGACTCATTGCTGCTGCCACTGTACCAGTGCATCTCACTGGGAATCGTCTCCTTTGCTGACCCTCCACTTTACCAAGCATGATGTCCTTATTTAGAGACTGGTCCCTCCTGACAACATGTCCAAATTCTGAGATACAAAGTCTTGTCATCTGGATTCCAATGAGCATTATGGCTGTGTCTCCTCCAACACAGATTTTTTTTGTTCTTCTGGCAGTCCATGGTACCTTCAGTGTTCTCTAACACCATAGCTAAAATACATCAGTTCTTCTATGGTCTTCCTTATTCATGGTCCAACTTTCTCATAGATATGAACCTATCAAAAATACTAGGTGCATGTTAGTTCTCCAACTGATATCTTTGCACTTTGAACATGTTAAAGAGGTGTGCAGCAGGCTTGCCCAATATGTCACTTGATATATTGACTGCTGCTTTCATGAGTGTTGAATCCAAGTAAAATGAAGTC
Organism: Chrysochloris asiatica; assembly: GCF_000296735.1. NCBI lineage: Eukaryota > Metazoa > Chordata > Mammalia > Afrosoricida > Chrysochloridae > Chrysochloris > Chrysochloris asiatica. The sequence goes on from NW_006408595.1 coordinate 2,577,202, forward strand.
CTTGACAACTTCAATCTTTTCTCCATTTATCAAGATGTTATTTGTTGGTCCAGTTGGGAGGATTTTTGCTTTCTTTACATTGATGTGCAGCCCATACTTAAGGTTTTTACCTTCATAGTAAGTATTTTAAGTCTTCTTCATTTCTTGCAAGCAAAGTTGTATCATCTGTATATTGCAGGTTGTTAATGAGCCTTCCTCCAGTCCTGATGCCTTGTTCTTCATATAATCCAACTTCTTGGATTATTTGCTCAGCATACAAATTGGATAAGTAGGGTGAAAGAATTCAACCTGGTGCATATCTTTCTTGATTTTAAACTATTCAGTGTTCCCTTGTTCTGTTGTGACAATTGTATCTTGGTCTATGTACAGGTTCCTCATGAGCACATTTAACCATCCCTAAAGAACTAGGTAGGAGCTCTGGTAGCATAGTGGTTACGAATTGGGCTGTGAACCACAAGGTCAGCAGTTCGAAACTACTAGCTGTTCCGTCGGAGAAAGATGAGGCTTTCTGCTCCTGTAAAGATTTACAGCCTCGGAAACCCTGTACAGGGTCACTAAGAGTCAGAACCAACTCCACAGCACATAACAAAAACAACAACAAAGAAATAGGTGCTTAGTGTGGTGCTATAGGATAAGCATTGGGCTATTAATTGCAACATCAGTTTTCAAACCCACCAGCTACTCCTCAGAAACAGAGTAGCACTAAACAACACAAAGAATAGAGTGTCCTGGGAATTCAACTATTTCAGTGAGTTATTAATGAAGAAAAATGGGTGCGCTTGAAATATTTTAAGATTAGGAAACAACAAGAAGTTAGGAAAAAACAAATCAGGACTATAACGTTTAGTTTTTTGAGGAACTGCCACACTATGTTCCACAATGACTGTACCATTTTGTATTTTACTAGCAGTGGATAGTAGAATGCAAAATGGTACAGCATCGTGGAACAGTGTGGTGGTTCTTCAGTGATGCTTCAAGCTAATGCCCTGGACTGCAAGGTCAGTTTGAACTGCCAGGTCAGTGGTTCAGGATCACCAGCTACTCCTTGGGAACCCTATGCAGGGTCACTATAAGTTGTAACTGACTCGAAGCAACTTGACAACAGTAACAACAAGCAATGGTTCCGTTTTTCCACACCCTTACCAGCATTTATTATTTCCCGATTTTTGTCTTTTTAAACTTTGGCATCCTAGTAGGAGTAAACTGATATCACTTTCTGGTTTTGATTTGTATCTCTCTGATGATTAATTATGTTGAACATCTCATGTGTTTGTCATTGTTAAGTGCCATCGAGTAGGTTCCAACCCATAGCGACCCTGTATAGGGTTTCTGAGGAGCAGCTGGTGATTTTGAACCACCAACCTTGCAGTTCAAATGGCTTTGCAGTCTGGCACATTAACTCACAGTGCCACACCAGTTTGGTAGCCACTAAATAGGTTTTTTGAAATGGATATACAGATGCATGTATTTTGTAATTTGTTTCCAGTCTTACTCTTAAAGGTGTCTTATTTGGAAAACAAATTTTTTAAAATATCAGTATTTCTGGGCAATTAGAAAGCTTTTAATAATTGTGTTTTTCATTTTTAGGTAGCATAGTAAGAGCATTATTTTTCGGTTGTTGTTGTTGTTATGCCGTGGAGTCGGTTCCGACTCATAGCAATCCTGTACAGGGTTTCTGAGGCTGTAAGTCTTTATGGGAGTAGAAAGCCTCATCTTTCTTCCTTATTTTTAGGTAGAGTCACTAATATTAGAGTTGACCCAAGTTGATAGAAATGCTTCCAACTTAAGTTTTGGTACTGAAGAGGTATATCCTTTGAGCTATGCCAGGCAAGTATTCAGTAGTCAATAAATGTTTACTGCTAAGTGTAATATATTCATAGTACTGTTGCTAAAATTTAGAAAAAAAACCTCTTGAAATATACCAGAAATGATGATCATTATTTTCATTCTAACCATGATTCTGAAATACGTAACATTCTGTCAGGTAAAACTGATATATCTACTTCAGAAGAAACAAGCTGATAAAACTTAGTATTTATCCATTGAAACTTAACTCTGAGCTTTATGATTGTCTCGGTTCAATGTCTACCTCTTTACTGTTTTTGAATAATTAAAAATTTAAAGATTTATATACAGAAGTACTTAGGAATCTAGTGGGATTCCCCCTCCCCCACGTTTATAGCACTGCTTGTTAAATTTAAAACCACATCAAGTATCTCCAAAACTATCAGGAAATTTTACATGAAAAACTTAACACATTTTGAAACTATAAGTTTCTAATTAATCCAGTTCTAATTTAATAAATGTGGTAGCAATACAGGAAATGTTACAAGAATATTTCAGAATTTTAGGAACAATAGTCATAGTACTATTAGTATATATGTTTTTCTTCCTAAATTAATGATAGTGTAAATAGCCTGAAATATTCACCTGTGTCTGCATGTCATTCTAAAATTTCTTCTACTATGTAACTCTGTAAATGGCTGTTAGTGCTTACAGGTACAACCTGTAACTGTGGAACAATGCTTTCTGTGTGAACTGTAAGAATTAAAGCTCCTGGCAAAATTTTCAACTCACTTTTTTATTCTGAACATACAATGAATTTCTCTGCTTTATTGATCAGATAGAATTTTTTTCTTTGTACTTTACTCTTACAATTCATCATGCATCTAAAACTTATATTGTTTTGTTACAGAAAATTAATTTATCCCTAACATATATCATTACTATTCTTAACACATCAGGTCGATCTGCTTTTGTTTTGTGGAAAGCCAGTGGAAGTACTTTTTCTAGGCTAGTTACGCTCCTGAATCTTAATAAGTCTGCTAGTTAATAGATTATGATGATTTAGGCTAATATAAATTTAAATGTAACACAACCCATAATGTACTGTTTCTCATTTGTTAATTGTTACTCTGTTAGCTTTTATATTTTTTACTTTTAATCACACTTTAGATATTAGACTAAATTTTAATATATAAATATTAGATATTAATCACACTTTAGATTCTGGAAACAGATTCTGCTTTATGGTTCCTTATTTCCAACAAAAAAATCAGCAAACTATGAAGTAATAGAAAAGAAAGAAACAAAAAAAATAACAATTTGTAAGGCATTCATTGACTCCCATAATATTTAATTATTAAAATAATTTCCATACCTCCTGCATCCTGCATGTAGAATGCACTTGCTAGTGTTATTTTAAACATTACATTGTTGACACTACTGTCATTTTGTCATTTTTCCCCTGCTTCTTTTTTTTATTATATTTTCCCCCCTCAGGACTACTACTTATATTTCAGTTCCTGTGTGTTAGCCTTGCCATCTTTTGTCTGAGCTTTGGACTGTCTTCCTTTGTCTCATTACTTCAAGTTCAGCAATTTGATGCTAAATTTTAGTCATAATTTTTTATTGTTTCTGATGAATTTTTCTTTCCCTGGGGGTTCTCTCAGGCAAATTTTTGCTTTCCTTCTCTTTTTCTCATAATCTGTATCTCATAATGCTGCTCCTTTAAAATTAATTATCTGTTTATTAGATAAATTCCCTTGATGCAAGAGATGTTCTGTATTTTTCCATTTGAGTAATAGATGAGCTATCGAACACATGAAAGCTACCATGATCAATATGGTAGCTACTCCGGCATCATGGAGTTGAATTTATGTGTTTGTGGTAAATACATATATAATAAAGTTTGCTACTGTAACTATTTTTAAATGTACAATTCAGTGATATTAATTTTACTCATAATGATGTATATCTATCATTACTATTTTGTTTCAAACTTTTTCATCACCCCAAACAGAATCTCTATACCTACTTAGCATTAGCTCCCCATTTTTACCTTTTCCTTAGCAAATGGTAACTTGTGTGGTACTATAGGATAAGCACTGAACCTCAAGGTTAGTGAACCACAAAGTTGATGGTTCAAACTCACCAGCCACTCCTCAGAAACCCTATACAGGGTCATTATGAATGGGAAATGACTTGATGGCACTTAACAACACCAATCTACTTTTGAGGGAGTGCAGTAGCTAAACACTGAGTTGTGAACTACAAGATCTGCTATTCCAGCTGCCAGCCACTCCACAGAAGAAAGATAAGGCTTTCTGCTCCCACAAAGATTGAAAAAAAGCCTCAGAAACCCTATCTATACAGGGTTGCTGTGAGTTGGAACAGATTCGAAGACACTTAACAGCAATAGCAATCTACTTTCAATTTCTGTGTACTTACCTATTATTGATATTTCTTGTAAGTAGAATAAAAAATATTTGCACTTTTGTGTTTATTTTATGTCATTTTTTAAAAAAGTAAGACTCCTGGTGTGGTACTATAGGATCAGCACTGGATTGTGAACCAGAGGTCGCAGTTCCTTACCAGCTGCTCCTCGGAAACCCTACAGAGTCGTCCTGAGTCCGAATCAAGTCGATAGCACTTAACAACATCTTTCTTTAACATTGAAAAAAACATTTCCTCACTTTTATAGTTAGTGCTATATGATAAGCACTCACCTGTGAATCACAAGGTTTGCAGTTTGAGCTTGCCAGTCATTCTGTGGCAGGAAGATTTGGCTTTTTCTTCCATTGCTCCTATGACGATTTAAAGCCTCCGAAATCAAATTACAGGGTTGCTATGAGTCAAAATAGACTCCATGGCACGTTAAAACAATAGTAAGCATCGTCTTTCTTGTTTACCTTTTCCTTTCAGGCTTTCATTTTTTCTTTCTTCTTTCTTCCACTCCTTTCTTCTCTCTGTTTTCTTTCTTCCTTTCCATTACATTCCTTTCTTTTCCTTTCTTACCAAAGAATGTAGCTGTTGTAGTTGTTAGGTGCCATTAAGTCAGTACTGACTCAGGGACACTATGCACAAAAGAATGAAAATCTGCCTGGTCCTGTGCCAACTTCACAATTTTTGCTACGTTTGAGCCCATTGCTGCTGCAACTGTGCCAATCAATCACATTGGAGGTCCTCCTATTTTTCTCCAACCCTACACTTTACCAAACATGATATCTTTCTCCAGGGACTGGCCCCTCTTGATAACATGTCCAAAGTATGAGAGATAAAGTCTGGTCATCCTGATTTCCAAAGAGCATTCTGACTGTACTTCTTCCAACACAGATTGGTTTCTTTTGGCACTCCATGGTACTTTTAATATTCTCCTCCAACCCTGTAACTCAAATCAATTCTACAGTCGTCCTGATCCACTATCAAACTTTCACATGCATATGAGGTTACTGAAAATATACTGTGGCTTTGAGGCACACCTTAGTCCTCAAATTGACAACTTTATGCTTCAACAATTTAAGGAGGTCTTGTGTAGTAGATTTGCTTAATGCAATATATCATTTGATTTCTTAACTGCTGCTTCCATGAGTGTTGATGGTTGATCTGGGAAAAAAGAAGTCTTTGGCCACTTCAATTTTTTCTCCATTTAAATGGATGTTGTTTATTGGGCCAGTGGTGAGGATTTTTGTTTTCTTTACATTGGGATACAATCCATACCTAAGGCTGTGGTCTTTGATCTTCATCAGTAAATATTTTAGACTTTGCTTTCAGCAAACAAAGTTGTAGCATCTGCATATAGCAGGTAATTAACAAGCCTTCCTCTAGTCCTGATGCCATGTTTTTCTGTGTATAATTCAACTTCTCAGATTATTTACATAGTATACAGATTGAATGAGTATGATGAAAGAATACAACCCTGACACACACTTCTCCTAATTTTAAACCATTCTCTGTATCCTTGTTCTGTTTGAACAACTGCCTCTTGGTCTATGTACAGGTTCCTCATGTACATAGAATTCTCATACTTTGCAATGATGTCCATAGCTTGTCATGATCCACGCAATCAAAAGCATTTGGGTAGTCAGTAAAGCATAGATAAACATCTTTCTGGTATTCTCTGCTGTCAACAGAGATCCATCTGACATCAGCGATGATATCCCTTGTTTCACATCCTCTTCTGAATCTGGCTTGAACCTTTGGGGGAAGTTCTCTATCAATGTATGGTTGCTACTGTTTTTGTATTTAGCAGAATTTTACTTGCATGCAATATTAATGATACTGTCCTATGATGTCTACATTCTGTTGGATCATCTCTTTTGAATGGACACACATATTGATCTCTTCCAGTCAGTTAGCCAGGTAGTTGTCTTCCAAATTTCTTGGCAGAGATGAGTGAGTGCCTCCAGTAGTGCATCAGTTTGTTGAAAGATTTCAATTTGTATTCTGTCAATTCAGTTTCCAGTGCCTTGCTCTTTGCCTTCAGTGCACCTTGGACTAGTTCTTGATCATATGCTACCTCTTGAAATGTTTGAACATCGACCATTTCTTTTTGGTATAGTGACTCTGTGTAATTCTTGCATCATTTTTTGATGCTTTCTTTATCCTTCAATATTGCAACTCGAAGCTTGACGTTTTTCTTCAGTACCCTTAGCTTGATAAATGCTGGGTGTATTCTTCCCGTTTGATTTTCTATCTCCAGATCTTTGCACATTTCATTAGAACATTTGCCTTTGTCTTCTCAAGCTGACCTTTAAATTTTTCTATTCAGTTCTTTTGCCTCCTCATTTTTTCATTTGTTAGCAGCTCTACTTGGAGAGCAAGTTTCAGAGTCTCTTCTGGCATACATTTTGGGCTTTTCCCTTTTTCTTGTCTTCTTAATGCCCTCTTGCTTTCTTCCTGTATGGTGTTCTTGATGTTACTCCACAACTCTTCTGCTCTTCTGTCTTTAGTGTCAAGTGCATCATATCTGTTGTTGAGATGATCCTAAATTCAGGTGGGGTAGGCTCAAATACATATTTTTGCTCTTGAAGATTTCTTTTCATTTTCTTCATCTTCATCCTGAACTTATATAGGAGCAATTTATAGTCTATTTGACAGTTTACCTCTGGCCTTTTTCTGTATTCCATCAGGTGAGATCCATGTGTATAGTCACCTTTTATGTTGCTTAAGAAAGGTATGTGCAATGAAGAAGGCATTGGTGCTTCAAAATTCTATTATGCAATCCCCAGCATCATTTCTATCAAAGGCCATATTTGCCAACTTTTGGTCCTTCATTTTTGTCTCCAATCTTTGCATTTCAATTGCCAGTAATTATCAGTACATCTTACTTTCATGTTTGATCAATTTCAGACTGAAGAAGTTGATACAATTTTTCAGTTTTCATCATCACTCGTTTTAGTGGTTGGTGTGTAAATTTGAATAGCAGTAGTATTAACCGATCTTCCTTGTAGGGGTATGGATACTATCCTATCACAGACATTTACTTCAGGACAGATCTTGATAAGCTCTTTTTGATGCTGAATGCGATGCCATTCCTCTTCAATTTGTCATTCCCTGTATAGTCAACCATATAATTATCACATTCAGAATGGCCAATACCAGTCAATTTTCATTCACTAACGCCTAGAATATCGATATTTATGCATTCCATTTCATTTTTGACAGTCTCCAATTATGCTGGATTCATACATTGTACATTCCTTGTTCTGATTACCAATCAATGTTTACAGCTGTTTCTCTTCAATTTGAATTGTGCCCCATCAACAAATGAAGGTCCTGAAAGCTTTACAACATTTGTGTTATCAAGGTCAACTCCACTTTGAGCAGGCAGCTCTTCCCCAGGCACATTTTGAGTGCCTTCCAACCTAAGAGTCTCATCTTTCAACATGATATCTGAAAATATGTTGATGCTCAGTCATATTTTGAGTGCCTTCCATCCTGAGGAACTAATATTCTGGCACTGTATCTGACAATAGTCTGTTGTTCATAATGCTTCAGTATTCAATATTATGGTGCTGACAATGTTCCACAGGTATTCATAAGGTGACCATGTTCAGTGACTAAATTTTCAGAAGTAGTCCGTCTTTCCTTTTTCCTAATCTGTCTTTGGAAGCTCAGCTGATGTCTGTCCACTGTGGGTGACCCTGCTAGTATTTAAAATACTCATTTCATAGCTTCCAGAATCACAGCAACACACAAGCCCCCACAGTACAACCGACAGATGAGTGGTAGAAAGAATGTAGCATGCATGCTTATTTTTACTACTCAGAATGGAAAAATTATAGAGAGTATTCTGTGAAGAGGTGTAAACTGCTTACTTGATGTATGTGAGTATCATGACAGTGTTGTTCATTCAAACTTTTTTTGAAAGAAATGGTTGAAAGTATTTTTTTAAAAAGCAATTTCAGTATATTTCTTTAAAAATCCATTTTGTAGAATAGCATAATTACTTTTAAAAAATGAGCCTTATTCCACTTTCCCTAACTCCAAATTTCTGATAATTTAAATTTCAAGATAATATTAGAGAATCTTTTAAACTTACTTTTATTATATATATAAATTTTATGAAGAAATTGACATTTGAATGGTATCTTGATGATAATAATAGTGTTCAGTTTGTAGCTATTATAGGAGAAATGTCCATATTGGGGAAAAAAAGCACATACTTTAATTTGGTTCATGTTCCAATGCATGAAGTGAAAGAATGGAAAACAAAACTTAAAGCTAAATTGGGACCTTACTGTGAAAGTTCTTTAATGTGAAAAGCCCAATGCCATTTTTATCTAGTGGTGGTAGTTGTTAGCTGCCATTGAATTGCCCCCTAAATCATGGTGGTTTCTACATAACAGAATAGAATACTACTGTGTCCTATGATATTTGCATGATGGGTTACAGATTGTACCCTTGTGATCCCTGCAGTTGTCATGGCTGATTTTCAGAAATAGGTCACCAGGTCTTTCATTTTAGTTTGTGTTAGTGTGAAAGTTCTGCTGAAGCTTGTTCAGCCTCATGAAAGACAAGTAGTGGCAGTGCATGAGGTGCACTGGCTGGGAATCGAACCCTGATTTCTGGCAGGGAAGGCAGAAATTCTGCCACAGAGCTACCACTGTTGTTTTTGTTAAGTGCTGTTGAGTCAGTTCGAACTCATAGTGACCCTGTATAGGGTTTCCAAGGAGCAGTTGTTAGGTTTGAACTGCCAACTTTGTGGGCCATTCCGTAATTCAGCTGCTGACAATTTAGATTCAGCGCACAGTATCTGCAGAACTTTCTGATTCATGGAGATCTTGTGGGTCAGAGTAGAACTGTGCTCCATAAGGTTTTCAATGGCTAATACTTTGGAAGTAGACTTCCAAGCCTTTCTTCTGAGGCAGTTGTTGAAGTTACTTTGATCATATTACTTAGCAATAATCAGAGCTGGGTTTTAGAGAGATTACTCATGTAGTGGAGGCCCTTTATCTATTGTGACACACATGGTGTCTCCATGAATCAAAATCAGCTTAATGGTAGCTGGTTACCATGTAATAAAATATATTTGAGATCATTTGTATCAAATTAAAGAGACTGTAAAATATAATTATATCAATTGACTACATACTTAATATTGCAGTAGTCATTGTAGAATGCTTATAGCAAATACTGCTGAGGATTTTCATCAAGTATGACAAGCCCTTTAATTTATGTGAATATTTTTGTTTTTGTGGTTTATTTTTATCAAGTAAAATTGCAGCATATTTTTCCCATTATTTAGGTGTTATGTTCATCCATCACTGCTGTCTTATTTTTTAGATTAGCTTACACAAGCCATCAGAAATAACTATTTTTCCAATTTTAAAGTGATGGAGAATAATTAAATCTTTGGAATACTGGTGTGGCTCTATAGAATAAGCACTGGACTACTAACCACAAGGTTGGCAGTTCAAACCCACCAGCTGCTTCTTGGAATACTTATTCGAGGTCATCATGAGTTGGAACTGACTAGATGGCACTTAACAGCAGTAACAATCTAATCTCTAAACTCTCCAGCTTTAGCCTTTGATGAGTGAAGGAAATGTGATTTCTTTTCTTTTACTTTTGTAATATTTGCATGTCAACTATTTACTTATAATGCTGCACAGAGCAGAATTGATTGGGTTCTTTGCTTAATGAACTCAAAATGGTGATTTAAGTCAAAGACATTGAGAAATATGTTAAAGAACAAGATCAATAAGTAACAAGGTCTGGGGGTATTCAGTAACTGTCATTTATGTAGTTTATCAGAATTGTTGGCAAAATTGAACAGCTTTATTAGTTCTCACTTGACATACTTGAGAAGCAGAATAAAGTATAATGCAGTAGTAAAAACTCTAAAACCAGACTTCTTAGATTTGAGTTCTGTCCTGACTCTACTGCATATTAACAGTGAGACCTTATCCTCTTTGTGCTTTAGTTTTCTTATCAGTAAAATGGTCATAAGAGTAGAATCTTAAGAAGTTGTTGTGGAGATTTAACAGGTTTATACATGTAATGTATCTAAAGTGTTTCGAATGGGTACAGAGTACATAATACTATATTTATAATTTATTTTTATATTGTTATATATCATATATCTAAGATATATTTTGTCAGTTTTACTTATAATTCTTGTACAAATCTTGAGTTTAAGACCAAACTCTCATGCATATCTAGAAGATATTTTATAAAAATATGCTTATGTTTTCATGAATGTTTAGTATCATTCCACTATTATTAATAGCACAAATGTTTGTAATCATTAATTACTGTATTGTCATTGAGATTTAGTGCTGTTTGACACAAGGATCTTAGCTATGAAGCATATCCATATTGATGAGGATTTCTCTTTTTAAAAAAAAGATAAGAGGTTCCATGTACATATAACTGATATGTTAATGTTACTGAAGTTGCTGTAATAATAAATTTAACATTTTCTGCAGTCCTAAATAGATTTCTACCTCCTCCCTATTCACTGTTGATTTCAGTCGAATTTTGCAATGTAAGGAAGGGTGAAGAAACTACAAGTTTTGACCAAGAATATGGTTATCATATGAGAATGTTTCAGAAATAGGTTTTCAAATACATTAATTTCTCTTTATGTATTTTGACTTTCTAATTTAGATTTATTTTATGTATAATTATTTCATCTTAGTATAGAATATTTTTTTTATTAGATTTGAATTTCCCAGGAAACTTTTGTGCCATAGTATATACTATAAAAACATTTCCATAGGTCTTTTCAGAAAATAATCTAATTATAAGTACACTTTTAAGATTTTAATTTTAAATCTTAAATTCAGTTAATATGGCAGTTGTTTTAGAGACCATTTTTTTCGTTATTATTATATTATTATTTTTTTAATACTGCTTTCCATTTCAGGACCAGAGTTTTAGTCAAGCAGGAAAGAAGAAAGCAAAAGGTAAGGAAAAAATATTTTTGTGTTAGCTTTATGAGAACAGTCATCTACTCAACTGTTTTTCCAAGAGTAAAAAATTCAGTATGTGAAACTGGAGAACCTTCCCTTTAGTCTCTTGCATCTATGTACTTGGTTTAATTGATTAGCCATTTTGTTCAAAGTCATTGTGGATTCCTGCTGCCTTTTTACTTTCAAAATGCACCCCAGGTCTAACAACATCTCACTGCCTGTACTTCTCACTACCTTATAGAAATGTAATTCAGATCATTATTTATCACCTGGTGTTGGTTGTGTGTCATGGAGCTGGTTCCTACACACAGTGACAGTGTAGGTCATTACAAGACTGTAAATCTTTACGGGAGCATAAAGCCTCATCTTTCTCCTGCAGAAGGGCTGGTAGTTTCGAACTGCTGACCTTGAGGTTAACCACCCAACTTGTAACCACTATGCTATCAGAGCTCCTTATTTATCACCTAGAGATGTGTAATAACATTGTAACTTATCTCCCATTTCTGTTTAAAACATAGTTTTAATTTTATTGCATTAAGTAAAAGTTAAACATATGGTGTTATACTGTAGAATCAGCACTGGACTGTGAATCACAAGGTAGGCAGTTCAAAATCACCAGCTGATCTTTGGAAATCCTGTATAACAGGGTTGCTGTGAGTCAGAATTGACTCACTGGCACATAACAACAGTAAAAATGTGCATATCTTATAACTGAACAATATAGACTATATATCTGAGAAATAGTCTTGCATATGTGTGTTTTGAAATATATACAAGATTTCTGAGTCATTGTTGAACAACAAACAAAGAAGAGAGAGAGGTAAAAAAAAGGAAAAGAAAAGGAACAGAAGAAAGGGAAGCCGAGGGACTGTTCAAAGTCCATTACCTATAAAATGGTTAATCAAATTGTGGAGTATCCAAGTAAACAGTTGTTGTTAGGTGCCATCGAGTTGGTACCAACTCGTAGTGACCTTATGCACAGCAGGGTCACTATGAGTCGGAATCAACTCTACGGCACTTAACAACAACAACATGAGCAAAATACTGAATGATGTAGAAAGCATCAAAAGGAGATGGGAGAAATATACAGAGTCACTGTACCAAAAAGAAATGGTCGATGCCCAAACTTTACAAGAAGTTGCATAGGATCCAATGATATGATTCAGTGATCTAATGAAATGCCAATGATAACTAAAGGAAGAAGTCCACTGAAGGCATTGACAAAGAACAAGTAGCCAGAAATTGATGGAAAGCAAATTGAAATATTTTAACAAACTGATGTGGCACCAAAGGCAGTCGCTCATCTATGCCAAGAAATTTGTAAAACAGCTTCCTGACCATTTGATAGGAAGAGATCCATATTTGTGTCCATTCCAAAGAAAGGTGACTCAACGGAATTCAGACATTATCAGACAATATCATTAATATTGCATGCAAGTAAAATTTTCCTAAAGGTAATTGAAAAACTCCTGCAACACAACACTGATAGAGAACTGCCAGAGATTCAAATGGATTCAGAAAAGGATGTGGAACAAGGGAATACTGATGATGTCAGATGGATCTTGACTGAAAGAGAATACCAGAAAGATGTTTATTTGTGCTTTATTGACTACCCAAAAGCTTTCAGTTGTGTGGATCATGACAGATATGGACAATTTTGCAGAGAATAAATATTACAAAACACTTACTGATGCTCATGAGGAACCTGTACATAGACCAAGAGGTAGTTGTTTGAACAGAACAAGAGAACACTGAACGGTTTAAAACTAGGAAATGTGTGTGCCAGGGTTGTATTCTTTCACCATAATTATTCAACATGTATTCTAAGCACATAATCTGAGAAGCTGGGTTATATGAAGAAAAATGTGGCATTGGAGGAAGAGTCATTAACAACCTGTGATATGCAGATGATACAGCCTCCTTTGCAAAAAGGTGTGGAGGAAGAGTCATTAACAACCTGTGATATGCAGATGATACAGCCTCGCTTGCTGAAAGGAAAGAAGACTTACAAATATACTTATTGATGAAGATGAAAGAGTGCAGATTGAAGATCAAAGATCTCCAATGTAAAGAAAACAAAAATCCTCCCCATTGGACCAAAAATAATGTCCATGTAAATGGAGAAAAGATTGAAGTTGTCAAAGTCTTCGTTTTGCTCAGATCAGCAATCAACACTCATGGAAGCCAGGCAGTCAAAACAACATATTGCATTAGGCAAATCTGCCGTATAAGACCTCTTTAAAATGTTCAAGAGCAAAGATGTCAGTTTGAGAACCAAGGTATGCCTGACCAAAGTCACAGTATTTTCAGTAACATCATGTGCTTGTGAAAGTTGGACAGTGAATAAGGAAGATCATAAAAAAATTCATGTATTTGAGTTATGATGTTGGAGAAGAGCATTAAAAATACCATGGGTCACCAGAATAACAAACATATCTCTGTTGGAAGATGTCCAGCCAGAATGCTCCTTGGAAGCCAGGATGGCGACTTCATCTCTCATACTTCAGACATATTATCAGGAGGTGCCAGTCCCTGGAGAAGGACATCATGCTTGGTTAAGTGGAGGGTCAGCGAAAAAGAGAAGAACCCCTAACGTGATGGATTGGCAGAGTAGTAGCAGTAGCAGTGTCAATGGCTCAAGCGTTGCAACAGTGGTGAGATTGACACAGAACCAGGCAGTGTTTTATTCTATTGTGTATGGAGTCACTATGAGTTGGTAGCAACAAAACGACACTTAACAGCAACAACAACAGCAACAATTCTACTTGAATTGTTCTTCTACAAGAAAGAGAAAGATGATCCTTTCCTAAAGTGTTACTCTGCAATTATGTCAATCATGTCACTCTCCTACTCTTTGAAAAAATGGTTTTGTAGTTTTCATACCTACTTTTGGCTTCCCAAACCTCTTTTCTTCAAACCCTTTCTCTGTGCTCTTCTTATTCACATAATAACTGTGTCTCATATATCAGAGGTAATAGAAGCCATCGGATGAGAATTATCTCAAAAGCCTATCACCAATCTGTCGATCATCTTCTCTTGCTCTCCTGTAACTATGAAAGAAATTTGCTCTTCCTATCAAAGGAAGGTTTCTCTATTTGCAGTCTGGAGTTGGGCTTTTTCTGCTGTCTCAGGACCTCATTATATTAATTAGTTTTTTTTCTTACTTGGATCCTCTTTTATCTTCAACTATTGTAGACTTCTCATTGATATTTAGATACACTCCAATCTCCCATATTAAAAAAACCAGAAAACAAAAATGATATCATCTTTGGATCTTTTCTTTTATATTTGTATGTACCTTCACTCTTACTTTCCATTCATTACTTAGTTAATTGTAGTCTACAGCACTTGCTTATGTCAACAATGAGCATCACAGAGTTTAATTCAAAGGGCATTTTTCAGTCCATCATAGTTTAAAAATGTCATCATCTCCTACAAAGTTTTCAATTCTCTTTATGTTGAAAAATCTCTTTGCTTTCTTTGACACATTCTTCAAATTTACCATTTTCAAGTTAAAATTTTATTGTTTTTTGGAAGTTTTCTAATTGTCTTCTAATTTCTATTAAATTAGATTTGACGCAGAAATTGAACATGACCTGGTCAGGTAAATTCGTTAGTCACATATCTTTAGTATTTCTAGAAACAGATGAGACTTTCATGGCTTTTTTTAGGCGTGGTTATTCAGCAGTATTCCCTGGATTAAGGTTTACTCCCTTTTCTGACAGTGCCTGTTATTGAGTGTAAGGGGGTCCCAACCCATCAACAGAGGGTCCTTGTCTTTGCTGACCAAGAATGATTAGGTTACACAGACAAGAGTTTTACACAAGCAAGATATTTAAAGATTTATTGAAAGGAAAAGATCTGACCAGAATAGACAAGGAGAGTCCTAATAAGCCTAGCCCTCATCTCTCTGAACAGAAGCTTGACTGGAGTTTAAAAGGTTTTAGGTGGGTAAAGGCTTCATGTTTATTCATAGAGATAGGTGGGAATTTCCGTGAAGTGGTCCATTTAGGAACGGTTATGCTAATTGAATGTGTTTGCAGCATTTCTTCAAGATGGATTTCATTGCCTAAGTCTCTGGTTGTTGTTGTTGTTAGGTGCCATCGAGTCAGTACCGACTCATAGCGACC
>NW_006408595.1:2592905-2596420 GCF_000296735.1 Chrysochloris asiatica
TTATTCACTGTCCAGCTTTCACATGCATATGAGGTTATTGAAAATACCATGGTTTGGGTCAGGTGCACCTTAGTCCTCAAGCTGACATCTTTGCTCTTCAACACTTTAAAAACTTCCTGTACAGCAGATTCGCCTTATACAATACGTTGTTTGATTTCTTGACTGTTCCTTCCATGAAGAATGAAGTCCTTGACAACTTCTGATAGGAGCAGACAAAGGTTATTCTGGGATGTTGAGCTTCACACCCTAGTTCAAACCCCCTTCCAAGGGCTGGTGTTTCCTCAGCCCTAGCAGAAAGTATTCTTAAGGCCCTGGGTAAATCAGTCTGGAAATCTGACCAGGAAGTAAAAAATGGAATTTTTATGGGTGATCTTTCTTAATGCCAAGTCCCAGGATTTGGCTGCTCAGCTATGTACCCTGAACCTGTCCTGCATGCACATCTTTACAGTTGCTCAAGCAAGCAGGCTTCAATATTCCTTGAGGTTTTAGTCACAAGACTTCAGTCAGTATGAGGCTCATGTTAATCCATGCCTCATCTATACTGTTCATCCTTATTCTTGGAATGTTGTCTTCCTGCTTTCTTTAGTCAACTTTGGACTCATCTATCCATCTTAGAAATCATTTCTTGGGAAACTTTCCAGGTTCTCCATCCCCTTCTATGTCTTCATAATTTACATACTCTTCATGAGGCATTAATACCATCCTCTATCTGCAAGGTCAGCAGTTCAATCCCACCAGCCATTCATCTGGACAAAGATGAGATTGTCTGCTCCTATAAAGATTTACAGTCTTGGAACCCCTATGGTACATTTCTTTTCTGTCTTTATAGGGTGGCAATGATTCAAGTATGGACTCGATGGCATCAACTGGACTGGACAGATGGCTAAATTGTAGTGTGACCTTTTAAATGCCATTTTAGTACAATTTGTATTCATAAATCATTCAAATAAAATATGACCAGATATCTTTTATCTCTGGCTCCTTTGCATAAGAATAAGATTTTTTTGTTTTGTTTTGTTTTTTGTACTGTATAGCTGGAAAATCTCTTTCAGTTCTTTGCAATCTTAAAAATAATTTATTAAGCACAAATCTGAAATACCAATGTAAAACAGCCCTAACATCTTAAGAAATATAATACTTCTTATGGCCTTGAGTTTTTTTCATTTTTGACATTTTACATTTATAATTGAATATTTTTCACTTTTGATGTTTTACATTTATAATTGTGCATATTATAATTTTTTCTGACTTGTTTAAAAAAAGAGGAGATACTTTTACAATTTGTTAATTTAGCATGCAGTAAACACTCAATAAATAAATGTTAATCAAATAAATAAAATGACTTTTAATTTGGTAAATTAAGAATACAATCTGAGAGAAAACGAATGATGATAAGAAGTAATAGCCAGGAAGAAAATAAATACTAGATAAAGGAAGATAGTTATAGAAATTCTTTTTTTAAAGAAAAAAAAAAAGCAAAATCTAAGAATCATGGAGAGATTAAAAAAATTGAAATAAACTGCTTGCTTAGGCAAGCAACTTTGGTTGCTGATTAGTTAGTTCTCACGTCACTTTTTTTTTTCAGTTGACTTGTAATAGCTGTCAGCTGTGTATACTTTTAAGGCTTTTTATGTTTGTACCATATTACACTTTGTAGAAATACAAGCCTTTAGTCTGTTAGATTATTTTTTTTTAGTTATCAGATTTTTTCTACAATTTGTGATCTTTTGGATGCAGGAGTTGATTTAAAAGTTAAGCTTAAAGATATGTTAACTAAAGAAAGATTGGAAGAAGTTGTAAAATGTCATCTTCATGGAAAGTGCAGTTATTGAGATTGATTATAATTTATATATGGAGTCTTGGTTATTGCGCTGATCTGCAAGATCAGTTTGAACCACAAGGTTGCCAGTTCAAGCTCACCAGCTGCTCCTCAGAAACCCATTATGGGGTCACTATGAGTAGGAACAGACTCGACAGCACTTAAAAACAGTAATTTTTAATATATAGTTATGTGAAGTTATATATAGTTATGTGAACTATTTTAGCTATAGTTATAGTTATGTAAAAAAAATCAAGTAAATGATCTAATAGCATTATTATTTTGTTATTTATGTTTCTACCTAAATTACATGGTTGCTGCAATAATTAAAAATTTTTTTTTGATGATTTTAGGAATATTTTGAAAAGAAAAGATTAAAATCAAAAATGAAGTTATTGGGAGTTTTATCCCCTGCCAAAAATTCTACTGTCAGTTTAGATCTTCTTAACCTGTACATAGTAAATCAGATATCTTGCAAGAAGGAAATTTCTGGTAAGTCTTTCCAATAACATATTGTTTTGACACTAATGCAGTCATAACAACGTTTAGCTTTCTAATATGTTTATAATCTTAGAATTAAAAGGAGGTGAAAGATAACCTAATTTTAAAACTTGGTTGCTCCTGTAAGTTAGAAGCTAAGTTAATTTTTCTCAAGATATTCTTTTCTCAGTGAATTTATTTTTAGGTATGTGTATGTACTGTTGTTTATAATTAATCTTCCAAAATATGGTTAAAATTATTAGAGTGCAGTTCATTGAATTTTTACATTATTCCATGTAGGCAAAATTTAGAAAGAATCAGGGATAAACATCTTTAATATTCATATCTTTATTTATGTAGAAAACTTAATTTGAGAGAGAAACTAAAATAATTTTTGCCTTTGGTCATTAGCTTCCTGACTTACAACTTGAATTATTTCCTAGCTATTCTTGGGATGTTAATTGTAGTAGTCTAATACTTCATAATAAAGCCCATTTTGAGCTATACTTTAAGTCTTCAAGTAAATAAACTGTTTAATCAGAGTATTTTTTATTTCTCAAGGAACTTGTGTCTGATATTTAATTTTAGAAATAAATCTTAAAATGAGAGCTTAGGAAAGAATACAGTTCATCAAGAGGCATAGAAATTGACTATACTATTGTTAATATCGCCTCTTTTCCTTTCTCTGACACATGTATCTCTCCTTTAGATGACAATTTACACAGAAAATTTAGCTATATATTAGAGTAAATATGTTATTCATAGACTGGGATTTATTTAGATATTTTTATCTTTACTACATTGTGCTTGGTAAATTGGAGGGTGGGCAAAAAATGGGAAGAAACCCAAGAAGATGGATTGGCAATGTGACAACAGCAGTGAGCTCAAGCCTAGTAACAATTGTGAGGATGATGCAGGACCAGGCAATGTTTTGTTTGGTTGTGCATGAGGGTTAGAACTGATTTGACAGCACCTAACAACTGTTCATTGGTTTCTCGCTGTCTGCGCACCTCCATTCTGGTGACTAGAGAGGATGCCTGAATGAATGGACACCCCACCCACTACCCTGGATGGTTCTACTACGCATGTGCGCAGACTTCCTCGAAATTTAAAGTGACAGTTTCCACTTAACATCAAACGGCCCCCACGTGTCTGTCAGTTTGTCGTACTGTGGTAGCTTGTGAGTTGCTGTGATTCTGAAAGCTATGCCACCGGT
>NW_006408595.1:2599095-2606137 GCF_000296735.1 Chrysochloris asiatica
AGTAACCTCGTATGCATGCAAAAGCTGGAGAGTGAATAAGGAAGACCATAGAAGAATTGATGCTTTTGAGTTATGGTGTTGGAGGAGAATACTGAAAGTGTCATGGGCTGCCAAAAGAACCAGTAGATCCATTTTGGAAGAAGTGCAGCCAGAGTGCTCCTTGAAGGCCAAGATGGCCAAACTTTGTCTCTCATTGTTGTTGTTGTTGTTAAGTGCCATCGAGTTGGGTCCGACCCATAGCGACCCTGTACAGGGTTTGTTTCTCATACTTCGGATATATTGTCAGGCGGGACCAGTCACAGGAGAAGGATGTCATGTTTGGTAAGGTGGGGTCAGAGAAAATGAGGAAGACTCCCAGCAAGATGGATTAGCGAAATGGCAGCATGGTTGGACTCAAGCGTGGCAACAGTAGTGAGGTTGGCCCAGGACCGGGCAGTGTTTCGTTCTGCTGTGCATAAGGCCACTATGGGTTGGTACCGAGTTGATGGCACCTAACAACAACAGCTACAACAACAAGAACATTATTTCCTTAAGGATCACTTGTGGCAAGGTGGGTTACAACTTGGGCTGCTAACTGGAAAGTCAGCGATTCAAATCCACTAGCAGCTCTGTGGGAGAAAGATGAGGCTTTCTGTTCCCACAAAGATTTAAAGCCTCAGAAACTCTATACAGGGTCACTATTAGAACGAACTTGACAGCACACAACCACCACCATCACCTATATTCTCTTACCTCTTCACTTTCTTTTCATTTCTTAATTCAGCATATATTTATTGATTGCCTTCCATCTTCCATACTAGAGAAAGTCACAGATTATTGCTGTTAGGGTTCCAGTTCATACATGCATGAATTGATTTGAAATGAAAGGATTTGCATATGTCTCTGTGATCAGTTGATGGCTACAGACAAGTTCTTAATACATTTATAGTCTTGCTCTAGGGTACCTTAAAAAGAAAGATGAAATCAAAACTGACTTTCTAGGGGCCAGTTAAATTCAAGGCTGAAGTGTAAACTAAGAAGATAATGGTTACTAATTTTGGGGATTCCAAGGAGGTCATGTTGATAGATTTTCTTAAGGGATGTAGGGCAATCATAGGGGATTATTAAGGAGCTCTAGTAGCATAGTGGTTAAGAATTGGGCTGCTAACCTCAAGGTCAGCAGTTTGAAACTACCAGTGGTTCTGTGGGAAGAAGAAGAGGCTTTCTGCTCCCATAAAGATTTACAGCCTCAGAAACCCTGTGCAGAACCGATTCCATGGTACTTAACAACAACAACAATAAGGGGCTTATTATGAAGAAATTAAAAAAACAGAGTGGTGAGAAAAAGGCCAGTAAAGTTGCATTGAATAATTTTTTCTACCATGACAACGCACCTGCTCTTTCCTAGAAGGTAGTAAGGGCTGTCATATAAAAATTTTATTGTGAAACCTGACCCCCTGTACCTTACGGCCTTGATCTTGCTCCTTCAGACTTCTTTTTGTTTCCCAAACTTAAAGAACATTTAAAAGGAAAATGATTTCAGTCCATGTTGTTATTGTTAAGTGCCATTGAATTGGTTCCCACCCATAGCGACCCTATATAGGATTTCCGAGGAGCAGCTGGTGAGCTTGAACTGCCAACCTTGCAGTTCAAACAGCTATGCAGTCTGGCGCAGTAACCCACAGCGCCACACCAGGAGTCCATAGAGGATGATGGAATTATGTTTTGAAGTGATGTAAATCAAGCAGTGCAGAATTCTTCAGGGAAGGGTTGTTGTTAAGTGCCATGGAGTTAGTGCCAACTCATAACAACCCTATATAGGGTTTCTAAGGCTGTAAACCTTTGCAGGAGCAGAAAGCCTCATCTTTTTTCAGGTAGAGTGACTCATGGGTTCCAACCGCTGACCTTGTGCTAGTATAGTAATCCAGTACTGATCCAACAGAAGGTTGTAGAGATGGAAATACTGCTTTCAGAAGTATAGATCTAGATGAACAATATATAAAGAAAAAAAAAATCTTCACATTTTGATGTTTTTGTTTAGTAAAAGTTTCTATGATTTTGTAGGAATACTTTTTAGCATATCTTTGGTCTGAATGCTGGATATAGAATAGAAAGCAAGACTTTATTAGTCAGGATTCATACAGAAATTTTTAAAAGAAGAGGGGAGGGATACATTTACTTACTTAACTAATAGAAAAGGCAATGGCAGTTTGAACTAGAGACTTGAATACTATGTAGACGACTCTCTCTCGCTTCAGATCTTAGCTTCATTCTTTCAGACTGTCATCATCAACAAGATTCAAAATGTGGCTATAAGAAACTGCCATTGATCATTTCTTCTAGTTTTGCCACCAAGAAAAGACTGATAATTTATTTCTCTGTTTCTAAATTTAAAAATGCCATTGAAAGGATGTTGATTTGTTCTACTAATGCCAGGTACCAGCAGTGGAATCTATAACCAGAGATGTGGCATCCTATTATTGGTTCATCTTGAATCAGATGACTAATACTAAACTAATGAGTTTGTCCTGAGAAGCAGGATTTTATAAAAAAGTAGCAAGTACTCACTGTTGTTGTTAAGTGTCATTGAGTTGGTTCTGACCCATAGTGACCCTATATATATATATTTCTGAGGAGTGACTGGTAAGCTTGAACCGCCGACGTTGTGGTTCAAACCCACTTTGCAGTCCAGCACATTAACCCACAGCGCCACACTAGGACAAAATATGTAATTGAGATGGGTGTAAAAACATTTCCCAGAAAATAAAATTCTACTGACCAGACAAAACAATGAAATAATCTGTAAAATCAAGTATGTCAAGTGTCACAGTAGAGAAAACATCTATTGTCTTGATGTATATATAACATGTAGCACCTCACCTCACATTGTCTGGGAGTCAGACAAGTATTGAAGAAAGGAAGAAAAAAGTAGAACTAAATTTGCAGCACTCCTTTTATGAGGAGAATGTAATATGACAAAAAGAAGATTTTTAAATTATCAGTGATAGTTGTTGATACTGCAATGCCTTCTTCTAGTATGTATGTATGGAACATAGGTTTTAGTAAAAGTTTTAAAAGCCACATTTGTTTAATGAAAATTATACCAAACAATGCTTTTAAAATACCTTACTTTTTGTTCTTATTTTCAACTCTACTATTTTCCACTATAATATATTTTTTGTTACAGAAACTGTGAGAAAACCAATTCATGTCAACCTGAATAGAGATATAAAAATGCCCTTCAGGAAGCATGATTTAGAACTTCCAGTGTCACCTAATTGTGTTCCATCTAAACTTTGCCTTGATGATACAGAAAGCAAGTAGGTTTAGCTAAGTTTTATATTATTAAGATTTTAAACTGATTATTATTAGCATTGTTTTAGTCACTGGAAAATCTATAAGGGTTTACCTTCTAACTAAATGTTTTTGTGTGACTTTTAACAGTATTGTAAAATTAAGATCTTAATCAAATGACTTAGTGTTGATACTCTTTTATACACGGGTTGACTTTCCTTGCTATAAAAATTTATAGTCTTGTATTAATATAACTTAATGAAATTTAGTAATATTATGACCATGCCGTCTACATTTTTTAACCCTAAAATTTTTCTTCATATTAGTGTATACTATCAAAGACTAGGCAGTAAAGAAGAACTTGCTCCAGTTCAGGTGAGATAATTATTTTTTAAAAAACTGTATTATTGGACATTATTTTAGCAATTATGACATTCCACAGAATGATGAGAGTTTTTAATATTGGGGAAAACTTTTGCAAAATTCTTAGTTTTAAAAATAATTCTTTATAGAACTTTTAAATGTAAGGAGTCTATCCATTCAGAACATCTTCATAGATTTCTTAGGAGAAACTATTTGAAGGTCTGCTAGAGCAGATCAGGTCTATGTATGCATAACACTTGGTTTTTCTGGTTTCTGATGAGCCAAAGAGGGCTATTTACTTGAGGATTCTTACTTTGCGGTTGCATGATTATTGAGCAATGCATCTCTTCTAATATAGTGTGCCAATTATTTTATTCTATATCAACTTATGATGTTAAGTGCCCACATTAATCCTCAGGTTTTTTTAAATTCAAAATATGACTAATTAAATTTTAATTGATTAGAGTATACATAGATTGTGGATAAGAATTTTAATTGTGTTAAAGGTTCAATGACTTATTAACTGTCTCTTTTCTTTGAATTTCCAGAGCAGAACTAGATCAGAAAGATAAAGGCAATAATACTAATACTAAAGTCTCTTAGAAATTCTTTCCCCTGAAATATGGATTAATAGAGCTCAGATTTCTTGGCAGTAAACCTATAATATACATGAGTGGAGTTTGAGGGTGGAAGAAAGCATAAGTGGAAAAAGGGAGATAGTAAAGGAGTTCTTACATATAATCTTAGTTGATAACTGCTCCTATCATGATGACTCTTGCCATTTACTTATGATTTGCCTTCTCTTGACAATTTTTCTAGTGCAACCGTTTACCTTTTTATGTACTGTAATTTCAATGTTTTGACTTTCTTGTTCTCTAGTTTATATATTTTGTGATATAAATGATTGTATCTTCTTTTTTATAGACATCAAAAGTCATGGACTCTTGTAGTGTTTTTGAATCTCAGGTCAACAAAATAGAAAACTGCAGATTTTCTCCACCATCTTTTTCACCAGAATTGTCTTCTAACAGTCAAACCAAACACAATTTTACAACTCGAATAGTACCTAATCCTTGGGAAGTTGCATATGAAAACAAACAAAATGAGCAGGTATCATTGAATAATTAATTTTTAGCATTTTATGTTATTATAGTTTCATGATGTACCCTTTTTTTCTCCTTTTATAGATTTAATACATGAAGTTGTGAATTGCTGTAAGTAAAACCAAATTTATACTTGTGCCTTATTGACTATGCAAAGACATTCAATTGTGTGGATCATAACAAACTATGGATAACATTGCAAAGAATGGGAATTCCAGAATACTTAATTGTGCTCAGTGGGAACTTGTATATAGACCAAGAAGCAGTCATTTGAACAGAATAAGGAGCTACTGAATGGTTTAAAATAAGGAAAGGTATATGCCAGGGTTGTATCCTTTGACCATACTTATTCAAATCTGTATGCTGAGCAAATCATCTGAGAAGGTGGCGGATTATATGAAGAGGAGCAAGGCATCAGGTTTGGAGGAAAGACTCATTAACCTACAATATGCAGATGACACAACCTTAATTGCTGGAAGCAACAAGGACTTGAAATACTTACTGATGAAGATCAAAGACCACAGCTTTCAGTATGGATTGTACTTCAATGTAAAGAAAACAAAAATCCTCACAATTGTACCAATCAACAACATCATGATAAATGGAGAAAAGACTGATGTTATCAAATACTTCATTTTGCTTGGATCAATAATCAACACTCATTGAAGCAGCAGTGAAGAAGTCAAATGATATTTTGCATTGGGCAAATCATCTGCAAAAGACCTCTTTAAACTGCTAAAGAAGAAAATGTCACATTGAGGAGTAATAAGGTGTGCCTGACCCAAGCCATGATATTTTCAGTTGCGTCATATGCATGTAGAAGTTGGATAGTGAAGAAAGAAAACTGGAGAACTGATACATTCAAATTATGGTGCTGTCAATATTCAGAGTATCATGGAAGAACAAACAAATCTGTCTTGAAAAGAAGTACAGCCAGTATGCTTCTTAGAAGCTAGGATGGTGAGACTTCATCTCTCATACTTTAGACATGTTAGGAGAGACCAGTCCCTGAGGAAGGACATCATGCTTCATAAAGTTGAAGGGTCATTGATAAAGAGGAAGACCCCAAATGTGATGAACTATATATGACACAGTAGCAGCAACAATGGGCTCATCTATAACAATTGTGAGATGACATCTGACTAAGGCAGTGTTTCATTTTGTTGTGCATAGTGTTGCTATGAGTCAGAACTGACACAACAGCATAATCAAATTAGATCAGTAAAGTATAATATTTCCCCTTTGGATAAAAGAAAAAAAATCTCTGCATGGTAGGAGGTTATGAATGCAAAACTAAATGTTATGAAAAGATCTTTGAAGTTATCTTTGTATAATATTATTGGTAGTAAAATAGTTGAAATAGTTAAGTGTTATATGGTAGTTGATAATAGTATAATTCATAGTACATGACTAGTTGGTGATATCACAGTAGCCCAATATGCAAGATTTGGAAAGTGTTCTGTGAATAGGAATTTGCAATCTTGGTGATATCACAGTAGTTTGCTAAAGTATCAGTTGTGATGACTTGATTCTTTTTATGACTTTTTTCTCCCATGGAGTAGCTGGTAGGTGTGAATTGCTGACCCTAGCCCTACTGTTAGCAACCCAGTGCTTAACCCATTGTACCAGTAGATTTCCTACAAATCATATATACTACATATAAATCATGATAGTGTTGAGTAGTGTTGAACCAATTTAATATCTTA
The DNA here is from genome assembly GCF_000296735.1 of Chrysochloris asiatica. Taxonomy (NCBI): domain Eukaryota; kingdom Metazoa; phylum Chordata; class Mammalia; order Afrosoricida; family Chrysochloridae; genus Chrysochloris; species Chrysochloris asiatica. The sequence continues at coordinate 2,605,541 of NW_006408595.1, forward strand.
AATCTGTAGGGTACCTCCGACATTAACAAATAGATTGCCTCATCTGCTCCTCCTACAATTATTGTATCACATTTTGCACTCAATAATATTAATATTCAGAAAGGTTAAAGTAGCAATCTTAAACTACTCAGTAAATGATAATACTGTGATAGTCCAATAGTTTTATTGGGATAAGTTGTTATTTCCTGGGTGTTTTGTTATCTTATCTGTCAAAAAATGGTTAGCTCACCACAGTATGCACTCTTTTGTTTAACAATCTTTCAAATACTGATACTAGTTTCATTGTTAGAAAATGATTTTGTTATCACTAAGGATTGTGGACTTGAAACATTTACTTATGAAGATCAAAGAGCACAGCCTTCAATATGGATTACATCTCAATGTCAAGAAAACAAAAATCCTCACCACTGGACACAATAAACAACATTCTTATCAATGGAGAAAAGATTGAAGTTGTCAAGGACTTCATTCTTCTTGTATCAACTATCAACACTCGCAGAAGCAGCAGTCAAGAGATCAGACGATGTATTGCATTGGGCAAATCTGCTGCACGGAACTTTTTAAAGTATTGAAGAGCAGAAATGTCAGTTTGTGGAC
>NW_006408595.1:2607338-2608316 GCF_000296735.1 Chrysochloris asiatica
GGGGCTTGGCCTCCTGACCGGGTCTGCACTGTCTGCATCTGAATCCTCCTTATTTATTGATTGTTTAAGGGACGCTGCCTGTCTTAGGTGGTCAGTGCGAATTCCTCAGTCTTACTGTGCCTACTTTTTAATTGGGTTATTTGTCATTTTCTTGTAGAGGTACTGATACACTTTTGATGTTGTTAAGTGTTGTCAAGCCAGTTACTACTCATAGTGACCCTGCAAAGGGATTCCAAAGAGTGGCTGGTGAACTTGAACCGCCAGCCTCGTGGTCCAGTGCATTATCCTGCAGCGCTACATAAATGTTTAATTTTCAGGAGCTCCTAGTCATCCAGTTTTTCTTCACTTGTCTGTGCATTTTTAGATATGTTTGATAGTGTATTTATGCTATTCATTGTTGTTGCTGTTAAGTGCCATCGAGTTGGTTCTGACCCCTAATGACCCTGTATAGGGTTTCCAAGGAGCAGCTGATGAGCTTGAATCGCTGTCCTTTTAGTTCTAACTAACTTTACAGTCTAACATATTTACCCACAGTGCCAATTAGGGACTCGAATTTTGATTTTTTTTTTCTTTGTTTTAGATAGTCTGTATAGTTTTTGGTTTTGCATTTATAGTCTTTGACCATCTTGTTGTTGCGGTTGTTGTTGTTAAGTGCCTTTGAGTTCGTTCCAATTCAGAGCAATCCTGTATAGGGTTTCCAAGGAGTGACTGGTGTGTTTGAACATCCAGCCTTGCAGTTCAAATAGATTTTGTGGTCGTGCTGTATCCTACAGCACCAATGAAAAAACTCCATTATTTCTTTTTCTTTTTTTAAACTTTTTATTATGAAAGTTTACAGACAAGATAATCAGTTTTATATTCAATAAATCAAACACTTTTGTTTCATTTCAATGGTTGCAGTGCCCTGCATGCAATAACAGTTATCCCACTTCCTCCATGTGGTTACTATTTCAATTTTTCCTACCTTTTGTATCCCTT
>NW_006408595.1:2608416-2613482 GCF_000296735.1 Chrysochloris asiatica
AACAGTCGCTGGAGAAGGATGTCATGCTGGGTAAGGTGGAGGGTCAGAGAAAAAGAGGAAGACCCCTAACGAGATGGATTGGCCAGGTGGTGTCATTGATGGACTCAAGTGTGGCAGCGGTAGTCAGGTTGGCCCAGGATTGGATATTGTTTCATTCTGCTGTGCATAGGGTCGCTGTGAGTCGGTTCTGACCCGATTGCACCTGATAACAACAACAAGGAATGTGGTGCTCTAGGATAAGCACTAGACTGTTAACTGTGCTAGCTGCGAGGTTGAAAGTTCAAACCTACCAGATGCTCTGGGAAACCCTATACAGGATTGCTCAGTTGAAATTGACTCTATGGCACACACAACAACAGTAAAGACTATAATTACTTTCTTTCAGACTAAAAACAATTCTGAATATAGATAAGGAGTCCTGGCAATACTATTTGTCTGCTAATTGAACTTACCAGCTGCTCCAGGAGAGAAAGATGTGGTAGTTTGCATCTGTAAAGATTTTCAGCCTTGGAAACCTTATGGGGCAGTATTATTCTTTTCTGTGGTGTTGCTATGCAACAAGAAAGGCTTGCTGTTAGTTGCCATGGCGTTCATTCTGACAGTACCTTAAATGCAGAGTTGAACTGCTCTATGAAGTCCTGGTGTGGCACTGTAGGATAAGCACTTGACCAAAAGGTTAGTTTGAAATGCCAGGTTGGCAGTTCAAACCCAACAGCTACTCCTCAGAAACCCTATACAGGGTTGCTATAGGTCTGAACTGACTTGAGGACACTTAACAACAATAGAATTTAAAGACTGAGACCTTTCATAAGCAGATCACCAGTACTGTTTCCTAAGGCACTCTGGGTGGGTTCAAACTGTCAGCCTTTTGACTACTAGTCAAGCATTTAACCATTTAACTAGACTAGATGTACATGTAGATGTTGTTGTTGTTGTTGTTAGGTACCATCAAGTCAGTACCCACTCAGTGACCTATACACAACAGAACGAAACACTGCCTGATCCTGGGCCAACCACACAATTGTGGTCGCGCTTGAGCCCATTGATGCTGCCACTTTGCCAATCCATCTCGTTGGGGGTCTTCCTCTTTTTCTCCAACCCTCTACTTTACAAAACATGATTCCCATCAGCAGGGACTGGTCCCTCCTGACAGTATGTCTGAAATATGAAAGAGGAGCATCCAACATAGATCTTTTTGTTCTTTTAGCAGTCCATGGTACTTTGGATTTTCTTCTCCTAAAACCATATCTCATTTCTTCTGCGGTCTTCCTTATTCACTCTCTAACGATCACATGCATATGAGATTATTGAAAATACCGTGGGTTGCATCAGGTGCACCTTAGTCCTCAAACTGACATCTTTGCTCATGAACACTTTAAAGAGGTCTTGTGCAGCAGATTTGCCCAATGCAATACGTTGACTGATTTCTTTACTGCTGCTTCCATGAGTGTTGATGGTTGATCCAAGCAAAATTAAGTCATTGACAACTTCAACCTTTTCTCCATTTATATGGATGTTATTTATTGGTCTAGTGGTGAAGATTTTTGTCTTCTTTACTTTGAGGTGCTGTGGTCTTTGATCTTTGTCAATATTTTAAGTCCTCTTGGCTTTCAGCAAGCGAGGTTGTGTCATCTGCATATTGTAACTTGTTAATGAGCCTTCCCCCAATCCTGATGCACATTTTTCTTCATATAATACAATTTCTTGGATTATTTGTTCAGCATACAGATTGAGTAAGTATGGTGAAAGAATACAACCCTGGTGAACACCTTTCCTAATTTTGAACCATGCGGTGTTCCCTTGTTCTGTTCGAACAACTGCCTCTTCGTGTATGTACAGGTTTCTCATGACACAATTAAGTGTTCAGGAATACTCATACTTTTCAATGCTGTCCATAGCTTGTCATGATCCACACAATCAAAAGCTTTTGTGTAGTCAGTAAAGCTCATGTAAATATCATTGTGATATTCTCTGCTTTCAGCCAATATTCATCTGATGTCAGCAATGATATCCCTTACTCCACATCCTCTTCTGAAACTAACTTGAACCTCTGGAAGTTCTCTGTCAGTGTATGGCTGCAGCTTTTTCTGTATTACCTTTAGTAAAATTTCGCTTGCATGGGATATCAATGATATTGTCCAATGATTTCCACATTCCATTGGATCACCTCTTTTTAATGGGCACAAACTCATATCTCTTCCAGTCAGTTGGCCAGGTAGTTGTCTTCCAAATTTCTTGGCAAAGGTAAGTGAATGCCTCAAGTGCCACCTCACTTTGTTGAAAGATTTCAAGTTGCATCCCATCAGTTCCCAGTGCTTTGTTCTTTCCCAAGCACTTCATAGCACCTTGGACTTCTTCCGTCAGGATCATTGTCTCTGATCATATGTTACCTCTTGAAATGGTTGAACATTGATCATTTCTTTTTGGTACAGTGACTCCATGCATTCCTTCCATCTTTTGATGCTTTCTGCATCATTCAATATTTTGCCCATAGAATCTTTCACTACTGCAAGTTGAGGTTTGTATTTTTTCTTCAGTTTCCTCAGCTTGAGAATTGCTGAGCTTGTTCTTACCTTTTGGTTTTCTAACTCCAGGTTTTTGCACATTTCATTATAATATTTGACTTTGTCTTCTTGAGCTGACCTCTGAAATTCTCAGCTCTTTTACCTCCTCACTTCTTCCATTTGCTTTAGCATCTTGGTATGCTGGAGAGCAAGGTTCAGAATCTCTTCTGACATCCATTTGGGTCTTTTCCTTCTCTCTTGTCTTCTCACTAACCTTTTACTTTATTCCTGTATGATGTTCTTGATGTCATCCCGTAATGCTTCTAGTCTTTGGTCTTTAGTGTGTAATGCTTCAAATCTATTCTTCAGATGGTTTCTAAATTCATGTAAGATATATTCAAGGTTATATTTTGGCTCTAATGGACTTGTTTTCATTTTCTTCAGTTTCAGTCTAAATTTGCATATGAGCAATTGATGGTCTGTTCCATAATATGCCCGTGGCATTGTTTGGGCTGATGATATGGATCTTTTCTACCTTCTCTTTCTACAAATGCCATCAGTTTGTTATCTGTGTATTCCATCTGGTGAGGTCCATGTGTATAGTCTTCTTTTATGCTGTTTAAAGAAGATATTTGCAATGAAGAATTCATTGGTCTTTCAAAATTCTATCATATGATCTCCTGCATCATTTCTATCATCAAGCCATATTTTCTAACTACTGATGCTTCTTCTGTTTCCAACCTTTCCATTCCAATCGCCAATAATGATCAGTACATCTTGATTGAATGTTTGATCAATTTCAGACTGAAGTTGATAGAATTATTCAATGTCATCATCACTGGCTTTAGTGGTTGATGCATAAATTTGAGTAATAGTGATATTAACTGGTCTTCCTTGTAGGCGTATGGATATTGTTTTATCAGAGATTGTTGTACCTCATGACTGCTTTTGATATGTTCTTGCTGATGATGAATTTGACGTCATTCCTCTTCAATTTGTCATGCCCAGCATAGTAAACTATGTTATTGTCAGATTAAAAATGGCCAGTGCCTGTCCATTTTAGCTCATTCATGCCTAGGATATCAATGTTTATACATTCCATCACATTTTGACAAGTTCAATTTTCCTAGATTAATACTTTACATTCCATGTTCTGATTAATGGATTTTTACAGCTGCTTCCCTTAATTTTGAGTTGTACCACATCAGCAAATGAGGGTCCTGAGGGGTTTATTCCATTTGTGTTATCACTGTTAACTCTACTTTGAGGAGGCAAGTCTTCCCCAGTCGCATTTTGAGTGCCTTCCAACCTGAGGGGCTCATTTTCTGGCACTATATCTGACACTATTCTATTGCTCTTTATTATGTTTAAATATTCAATAATCTGGTCCTGACAGTGTTCCACTGCTATTCATATGGTTTTCAGTGACTAAATATTTGGAAATAGTTCATTTCTCCTTCTTCATAATCTGTCTTCAGTGGAAGCTCACCTGAAACCTGTGCACTGTGGTTGACCCTGCTGGTATTTAAAATACTGGTGGCATATATTTCTGAATCACAGCAACACACAAGTCACCACAGTACAACAAATTGACAGACAAATTGTGGAGGTATAGATATATTCCACTTAAATTGGTTACTAGTCAAGCACTTGACCATTTAAGTGGACTACACCTAGTTCACTTAAATGGCATCTCTTTTGCAAACCACAAGGTGGTGGTTCAACCTCAGCAGCTGTCCCAGGGAGAAAGATGAGGCTGTCTGCTCCTGCAAACATTTGTTGTTATGTGCCATTGAATTTGTTCCAACTCATAGTGACCCTGTATAGTGTTTTTGAGCAGTGGCTGGTGAGTTTGAACAGCCAATGGTTGGTATGAGTTGGAACCTACTCGAAAGAAGTTAACAACAGCAGCCGCATGTATGGTAAATAATTTAATTTGTGTGTAGGATGGGACTTCAAAAAGTTTGTGGAAAAAATCCATTATCTTTTAATTCCATTTTTTCATGAACATTTTGAAGCTGCTTTGTATGTACATTTACTATTTTGGCAGTTTCTTTTTTTCCAGCTCAGTAATGGTAACTATTCCAGATCTATGCTTCCTAAATTAAATGAAAGTCAAGCAGCTCTAAATTCATCATATAATACAGCAGAATGTGGAACATTATTTGGAAGTTTAAACAGGTAAGCAAAGATACTAAAGGAAATATAGTTGCAGCATCCTTTTTCTCAGTTATTTAGTTTTTAATTGTCATAAATATTTTTAGTTAAAATTATAAACTAACTTTAGTAAAATTTCTAGAAAAAAACAGTAGAAGATGTAGCATTTAATTATACTTGTTTAAGTAATTTTTAATCTGCACATCCATTTCATTTATTAAAAATATTTTGATCCAATGAGTTTTATACCTATTTCTGGTAGCGTAGTGGTTACGAATCCGGCTGCGAACCTTAAGGTCAGCGGTTCGAAACTACCAGCTGCTCCTTGGGAGAAAGATGAGGCTTTCTACTCCCGTAAAGATTTACACCCTCGGAAACCCTATACAGGGTTGCTATGGGTCGGAA
>NW_006408595.1:2613582-2615786 GCF_000296735.1 Chrysochloris asiatica
GTTCCGACTCGATGGCACCTGACAACAACAACAACAGTTGGATGAAAATTGGGCCACAAGGGTGAGGGCAGTTCCAGATCTCAAGGGTGGTCAAGGGTCATATTCTCAGGTTCTCTCAGTCTCTTTCTGACTAGTAAGTCTGGTCTTATTTTTATCCTTTTGAGTTTTGTTCCACATTTTCTCCCACTGTATACAGGACTTTGTAATGTGATCCCTTTCAGAATAGTTGGTGGAGGTAGCTGGGTACCATCTAGTTCTTTTGGTCTCATACTCATGGAGACTGATGTTCACATGTGCCATTAGCCCATTGGACTAATGGATTTAAGTAATCTTTAATTCTCATTGCTCTTTTTTCTTTCACACATGGAAAGACCAATAGTTGCTCCTTAGATAGCCACTCATGAGTTTTTAAGATCACAGACGCTGCTCACCAAAATAGTAACATAATTTTTGTGGACTATGTTATGCCGGTTAACCATGGTATCCTCTGAGAGCATGATCTTGGGACCCCAGGCCCAGTAACTCATTGCCTTAAGAGATTTAATAATATCTAAGAAGTTTTCATCATTTTGCATCCTCTATGCTCCACCACAGTTCTGATAACATAGTTGTTACAAGTTGGGCTGCTAACCTCATGGTCAGCAGTTTGAAACTACCAGCTGTTCCATGGAGGAAGATAAGACTTTGTGCTTCTGTAAAGATTTACGGAAGCCTTGGAAACCATATACAGGGTCACTATGAGTCTGAACAGACTCCATGGCATACCACCCCCGCCATCACCATACTCCGTCACATTCATAGGTGTGTTTGTAGCAGAAGTAAATACTCATGTGCAAATATCCAGTTTCAAATCCTTGTATATTTGTGGTTATACTCCCACTCTTCTTCCCATACCTGTTCTGCCTGTTTATCTATGTATCTATGTGTAGAACACTGTTGTTCCGAGGTTGTGTATATATCACTATTTACCTTTACCCCCTTTAGCCCTCATTACCTCCCTCTCTGTGTATTCACGTGTCTTCATCATTCTTAAGTCAACCTTCCTCCTCTTGTATGTTTTCCTTTCCTGTCACCCTAGTTATCATGTGTCCTTGTGTGGCGTTGTAGGATAAGCACTGGACTGTTAACCATCAGGTCGATGGTTCAACCCATCAGCTATTACTTGTAAACCCTATACAGGGTTGCTGTGAGTAAGAACTGACTCGATAGCACTGAACAGTAAAACCTTCTAACCAGCAAATTACTTTTCCTTCTCTCCCACCCTTTTTAACCGTCAAAGAATGTTTCTTTTAGCATGAAAACCTTTTCTTGAATTCTTATAATAGTGATCTCATATACCATTTTTCCTTTTGTGATTAACTGATTTCATCCAGGAGTCTTGGTGTGGCATTGTGGGTTAATACACTGGACTGCAAAGTCAGTTTGAACCACAAAGTTGGGGGTTCAAGCTCACCAGCTACTCCTTGGAAACCCTATACTGAGTCACCATGGGTCAGAACCAACTCAGCGGCACTTAACAACAACAACAGTTTCATACAGCATAATGTCCTCCACGTTCCTTCATTTTATGAGGTGTTTTATATATTCATCATTATTCTTCACTAGTGCATATCATTCCATTGTATGTATATACCAAAGTTTGTTTATTCATTCTTCCATTGATGGACATTTAGGCTGTCTCTATCTTTTTGCTATAGTGAATAGTGCTGCGATGGACATTGTATGCATGTATCAACTCTTGTCCTGGTTCTTATTTCTTGTGGATATATGCTAAGTAGAGGGATTGCTGGGCTATATTTCCAGTTTTCTGAGGAAATGCCATACTATTTTTCACAGAAGTTGAACCATTTTACAGTCCCACCAACAATGTAGGAAGGTCCCAGTCTTAGAGTATTTTATTGTATATGGTGAGAGATATGGATCCAGTTTCATTTTTCTGCAAATGGATATCCAATTTTTCTAGCAGCATTTGCTAGAGAGTATGAGAGGAGCTTCAAAAGGTAACAGAAAAATAGAATTAAAAGATGATGGAATTCTTTCATGAACTTCTTAAAGTCCCCTGTTGCATCTCTTTCCCATTTCATGGATTTAGGTCCTCTGTCAAAAGATCAGATGTCCATAGGTGGATGGATTTACTGCTGGGTTCTCAGTTCTGGTTTTTTTTTTTTTTTTTTTCAGAAGACGGCATACGAGATGAATTGCTG
>NW_006408595.1:2615886-2616178 GCF_000296735.1 Chrysochloris asiatica
AAGTTTCTCAAGAATAGAGATCATTTGATAAGCTTTACTATATACAGTGCCAATCACTGGTCTGAGTATATATTTTGGTTGTTGTTGTTGTTCTATGTGTCTGCTATTGTACCAATACCAGACTATTGTGTCTACTGTGACTGCATAGTAGATTTAATACTGGGAAGTGTGAGGTCTCCTACTTTATTCTTCTGTAGTAGTGTTTTCCTTATCTGGACTCATTTTCCTTTCCATATGAGGTTGACTATTTGATTTTTCATCTCTCAAGAATGAATCAGGAATTCATTATATA
>NW_006408595.1:2616278-2619949 GCF_000296735.1 Chrysochloris asiatica
CTTTCTACTCCCGTAAAGATTTACACCCTCGGAAACCCTATACAGGGTTGCTATGGGTCGGAACCGACTCGATGGCACATAACAACAACAACAACAAATGTTCTCTATGTATTACTAATTGTATTTCAGACTCATAAGTATGTTGCTTTTTTCCCCACATTTGTATAGTTGATTCAGCAGAGTCCCACTTTTATTTTATATTTGTCTGTATATAAACCCTGATTCATTGTTTTAAAGTCCATTACACTGGTAAAACCAGTTTGAATCACTTTTGGTAATCATAGTGAAAAACGTTGGCTGTGTAATCCTATCCAGCACTTCCTCATCTTAGTAAATGGCACCACTATTCACTCAGTTGCTTAAGCCAAAGAATAAGAGTTGTCCTTAATTTCTTCCCTTCCTTCACTTTTTCTGTATTCATTATATCAACAAAGTATTAATTCTATTTTTCAAATATACTTTGGAACTATGTACTTACTTTTCTATCTCAATGGATTTTCATTCTAAACTAACATCTTTGCCTTTAGAATGGTAATAATCACAACTTTTTGTTTCTTCTTTGTCCCAAGATCAATTTTTTAAGCTTTATTAATATAAAATTTCCATATGATAAAATGAACTTATTTTAAATGTATACTTTGAGAGGTTTTGATAAATATCAAAGATAATAAACATATTCATCATCCCCAGAACATTCTTTGGGCACTTTTGTAGTTCCTTCCACCTGCCACTTTATATCTCTACACCCTACCCAACCACTGTTCTGCTATACTATCAGTGTATCTTAGTTTGTATTTTCTATGATTTTATATATATTGCATCATTTAGTATGCTCTCTTCCTATTATCTGGCATGTATTATGCAAAATAATTTCAGATTCATCTATTTTGTTGCATGCATCATTCCTTGCATAGTACATTCCTTTTTAGTATTAGTTCCCTATTGTGTGAGGAGTCGCTTATTGTATGAATATAGCACAGTTTAGTAATTCACCTGTGAATGAAATTGTTTTCATTTCTCTTAGGTAAAATACCTATGTGTCATGTGATAGCTGTATATTTAACTTTTTAAGAAAATTTTTTGCATTTAAAACAAGTTGTTTATTTGCACAGACAAAACAAGACCCTGGTGGAAAAAGCGCTCCAGACTCACCTAGATCACTTCTTCCCTGGCTAGAAAAGATCTGTAGGGCTAGAAACCTCATCTATCTCAATCCTATCATCTCCTTCCCCTAGTCAAAAATAATTAAGAATCCTAGCAAAAGGTCTCAGGTAAAATTTACTCAACCAAGAAGAATAGGACAACCCAAGAGATATGTAGTTGAAAAATAAATGGCTATTGGGTAAAATGTTAGAGGGTCAGTAAAAAAGAGAAAGACCCTCACTGAGATGGAATAACATAGTAGCTGCAACAATGGGCTCAAACATGGCAATGACTGTAAACATGGCACAGGTCCACTTCTACTTCCAGTGGAGTCATTGCGTTCGCACTGTGGGTTAATGTGCTTTAATGTGCTGGACTGCAAAGTCGGTTTGAACCGCAAAGCTGGAGGTTCAAGTTCACCAGTCACTCCTCAGAAACCCTATACAGGTCACTATGGATAAGAAACTCACAGGCACTTAGCAACAACAACAAACTCCCAGTACAATGTATGAGAGTTTCAACTATAACACATCCTTGACATCACTTGGCATAGTCATTCTTTTGAAATTGAAATTATTCTAGTCAGTGTCTTACTCTGGTTTTGATATAAACTTCCCTTGTGAATATTGATTTTGGTACGTTTTCATATGCTTATTAGCCATTCATATATCTCTGGTGAAATGTTTACTCTTTTTATTTTAATACCATCTTTTGAACTACAAAAGTTACACATTTTGATGAAGTAAAATTTACTGTTTCTTTTTTTTTTTTCATTTATGACTCAGATTTATAGCATTGTAACTAACAAATCTTTGTCTGACCCAAGGGCATGAAATTTTTCTTTTATGTTTCTTCCTCTTTTTAGTTCTAGATCTTATTTTTAGGTCTGTGACCTATTTTAAGTTAATTTAATATATGGTATGGCTAAGAGTATAAATTCATCTTTTGCATTTGTAAGCATAAGTGTAACATTCTTCTGCCCCACTAAAACTATCAATTCTGTTCCATTGATTATTGGAATTTTGAAATTAGGAACCATATTAGTCTTCCAATTTTTTTTTTAAATGTCATTTATATTTACATATTAATTTTTGGGTCAGCTTGTCAATTTCTGCAAAAAAACACACACAAAAAAAACCTATGTGGATTTTGATAGCAGTTGTATTGAATCTACAGATCAGTTTTTTCAATTCATGAACATGAAATGTCACTCCTTCTATTTTGGTGTTCTTTAATTTATCAGCAGTGCATTGTAGTTTTCAGTATATGATGGTAAGTCAAAAAATAACACTATAAAATCATTGTTGCTGTTGTTGGAAAGTGCTGTTGAGTTGATTCAGACTCATAGCAACACCATATTATAGCATTTCTGAGAAGCAGCTGGTGGGTCTGAACTGCCGACCTTGGGATTAGCAGTGGTTATGCTATAATGCCACACCAGCAATCCATAATATCATAGAAACTTCTGTTAAGCAAAAATATCAAAATGGGTAGCTATCATTTCTTGACATATCCGCCAACTAGGTCTATACACTTCTGAGGGTGGCGTTTCCATCCCTTTAACCTTTCCCCAAAGTATTTTGCTCTCTTCAAGTTATGCCATATCAAAATGCTGTTTTGACATCCTCAAGAGACTCAAATCATGCTCCTCTTTAATATTCTTTGATTAAAAGAAGTCTGACGGGACAAGATCATGACTGTAGCGTGAATAGCACTTGCTACACTCTAAGAATGAGCAGGTGCATTTTTGTGATGGAAAAAAAATTCTTCAGTGCAACTTTTTTCTTCTTTTCTTAGCTATAGCAGTTAACAGTTTCCTTAAAAGATCTATCTAAAAAGTCCCATGATAGTCCTGGGTTCTCTGAGAAAGTCCATCGAAATGATCACTTTGGAATCCCCAAAACAGTCACCATGAACTTCTGAGATGACCTCTCTGCCTAGAGTTTCCTAGGAGACAGAGTTTAGACATGCCTCTGCCTTCCAACCTTCTTACTAATTCTGACACCTACTCTCCTTCCCATTGTACTCTGTTACTCTGCTGGGCTTGATAGTTCATTGCAATGGCCACAGAGAACTCAGAGACAATACTCATGATTATGGAGTTTATTAGGGAAGCAATAGGTTACAGTTTATCATCAGAAATTACTTAGGATACAATCCTTGATAAGAACAGCCTCTTCTCAACAGTATGTCAGTCATGCATCTTTGATGGGTAATGATCATAAGAATTTCTTCATGTTTGTCGGTCACCTGAGCATTTTCTTTGGTGAAGTGTCTATTCATGCCCTCTGCCTATTATTTAATTGGATTTTTGTTGTTGTTGATGTATTAGAATTTTAAAATCAATTTTGGAGATTAGTTCATTTTCTGATATGTTGTTCCAACAATTTTTTCTCCAGTCTATGTTATTGTTGTTAAGTACCATGGAGTCAGTTCTGACTCATAGTGATCCTGCACAGGGTTTCTGAGGCTGTAAATCTTTACAGGACCAGAAAGCCTCATCTTTCTCTCGCGGAACATCTGGTAGT
>NW_006408595.1:2627204-2634394 GCF_000296735.1 Chrysochloris asiatica
TAGTGTTTTCCTTATCTGGACTCATTTTCCTTTCCATATGAGGTTGACTATTTGATTTTTCATCTCTCAAGAATGAATCAGGAATTCATTATATATAGATTGCTTTGAGTAGTATTGACATTTTCATAGTATAAATTTTTCTATCCATTCGCTTGGTACATTCCTGCTTTTATGAGGGTATCTTTTTTGTTGTTGTTTTTGTATTGTTTTATAGATTTCTTAGTATAAATCTTCTGTCTCTCTGGTTGTATTTAGTCCTAAGTAACTTCATCTTTTGCATTGTTGTAAATGTTTGGTTTTCCTGATTTTCTTTTCAGAGTTCTTTGTTAGTGAGGAATTTGAATGAGTTTTTTGTATGTTGATCTTGTTGTCTTTTTGTTCCAGTAGTTTTTTTATTCTGTTTCTATGATTTTCTTTTTGTATAGTACCATGTCATCTGCAAAGAGAGATAATTTTACTTGTTCTTTGGCAATTTGAATGTCTTCTATTTCCCTTTCATGCCTTATTGATCTGTTTGTTGTTGTTGCTAAGTGCTGTTGAGTCGGTTCCGACCCATAGTGACCCTGTACAGGGTTTCCGAGAGTGTAAATCCTTACGGGAGTAGAAAGCCTCATCTTTCTCCCGCAGAGCGGCTGGTAGTTTTGAACCGCTGACCTTAAGGTTTGCAGCCCGATTCGTAACCACTACGCTACCAGAGCTCCTTATTAATCTGTTCAGGACTTTCTAAACCATATTTAATGGATTCCTGGTGTGGTGCTGTAGGATCAGCATTGGATTTTGAACCATAAAGTTCAAGCCCACCAGCTGCTCCTCAGAAACTCTATACAGGGTTACAATGAGTCAGAACCAACTTGACAACATTAAACAATAACAACATACATACTTTATAACATTGATAGTGAGTGGCATCATTGCCTGGTTCCCATTTCTAATTTCTATCTTATTAATACCACACTTAGTATCATGGGTAACAAACTACTATTTTTGCTACCCACACATGACATATTGTCTAGAACACTGGTGCTCTTTCAATATTTAATAAACATGTTAGAAAAAGAAAGTTAGCTAAGTCATCAGAATTTTAGAAGTTTTTGCTTTCTTTTTCACTTTCTTTGGTACTTACAGCCTTTGGAACAATCCAAGCAATACCAAATAAATCAAATAAAATCAAAAGCATCTTGATTTCAAATGGTTTCCTGCCTATAGCTTTGAATCTTGTCCAGAAATTGTATGTAACCTAGAATTACCATTTGTAGATTACAAGGACCTTACAAGATACCTAGCTAAGTCTTTTAATTTGATTTACCTTATCTCTTAGCTTTATTGCTATATGTTCACTTTTACCTGCATTGCTCTTCAGAATTTCAGAGTTTTTTTATATCCTCATTATGTTATCTGTTATGTAAATGTCTGTAACAATATTTTTATTACTATTTGATTCAATGTTAAAACTGAGTATAATCTTCAGAAGAATTTTCTCTTCTAAATGGAGCAGCAGTGACATACAGTGGCTGTCTAGATTATTCACTATATCTTATTTCTTATTTTAAGTGATATACTATATAAGTTGGTTATATTTTGTTTTGCTAGGATATTAGTAAATTGAACTATAAAATAGTATTTTATGTTGAAATACTAAGTTGAATGTAAATCATTTTTGTACTAAATAAAACATTATAAGAGCTTATATGATAACAAAGCAATGCAATTTTTTTCTATTTTAAAAATAAAAAGATTGCCTGAGTACATGTTGGATGTAGCTATTAGATATGGTTTCTAAAGTTTTAACATGAAAGAAATATTTTAAAGTGGAAATGTTTTATGGTTTTCTTGCTAAATATGTTTTTTACTTACCATAAAGTCCAGGAAATGGGAATTTCCTTACTGAAAGATCTACTGTAATTATGGATGAAGATGGCGGAAGCAGGAATGAAAGAAGAGAGTCAGACTTCATTACTGTAAAAGAAATAGTACAGCCTTATTGGGGACAAAATGGAAAAACAATTTTAAATTGCCTTGAAAATGTGAATCAGGCAATCCCCAGCACTCTACCAGAGAACTGTGACTCTTTTGTTAGTCAAAATATGATCAATTTATTAAACTTAGATCAACAGAGGATAAAGGAAAACAATGACAGTACAAGAGATATCTGTGCAGTTCCTGGTTCGAATAGAAACTATTCTACCAATAGATGTATAAGGAATATTTTCACAGTTCCAGGGTTGCCTTTTAGTAATTCTGCTTGTAATGAAGCGAGTTATCCTGAAAAGTGTCAACTTAACAAGAACTGCCTGAAAGAATACAACAATAGTGAAAGAAATTATATGAGTACTTCTTTTGAGAAGCACTGTTACCCAGCCAGCTCTGAAAAAACAGGTTGGTGTCATACATGGAAAATATAGTAACCGTATTTCATGCAAATGTGAGTTGTGTGATTTTTGCAAACTGCGCAACCCCCTCGTACATTGGTCTCCTATGTGTGCTATATGTGCTGTATGCACACATGCATTATTTACATGAACATGTTATATGGGAAAATATGCTCATTTTTTTTTTCAGTTTTAATGTATGTATAGTTGTATTTTTATGTGTATGTGTTTGGAAGATTATGAAATCAATGAGAGGAAGACTATTTTTATGACAGTATGGATAAATGATTTCTCTCTGTATGTATCAAGCTACTAAGCTTCAAATTACAACTGGAAATAGACTATGTTAAATTTTTAATTCAATATATACTTTTATTTTTAAGGAAATTATGAAAATAATTACCAAAAGAAAATACCACAGAAAATAATCCAGAAATATCCAACAAATAATATGTAAGTGTTTGTGTAAGTCTGGGGAATGCAATCAGTATCTAGTATAATGCAGGTTGATCTGAGGCAAATTGAGGTAGATCTATTGCTGTTTGAAGGTGAGCCAATTAGCCTCAAAGGAGCCTTATCAGTTATCATAATCTTTGTAATATTACCTTTGTTGACATTATGGTCATATTTACCAGCCCACAAATGCCTTTTTATGTGAACCTTAAAGTTGATTAGATTTGAGGAAACTGGTGCGTTCAAAAAACATATTTGCATACCCATCAGAGGTTAGCTTATTAATTTACAATAAGAACTCAAAGAATTACATGTATAGGAATGCTTACTGGAGTGATAAGTACTATTTCTTACTATTGGTGGTGGTTGTGTGCCTTGGAGTCAGTTCCAATCCATAGTGACCCCGTATATCATATCCAAAGAGTTTGAACTGCTGACCTTTCAGATCAAACTGACCTTGCAGTCCAGTGCTTTATTCTACAGAGCCACACTAGGACTCCAGAATCAGAATAAGGGAAGCTGTACATTCAAACGTTAATGAGATAAGCTTACCTATGAACAGTTTATGGAACAACTTTTATTCTAGGGATAGAATTCTTCCTTGTCAGAATTTTTCTCTCAGTACTCCCTGTCTTGTCTATGATCAGGATTACCATTTCTCCCTTCCCATTATTTATACATTAATTTTTCTGTGTGAAAACAATTAGGCTCCATCAGTTTTTGCTTCCTTTTATTGCTTCTGATGTACAAAATGTTCTATTTGAAGGTGGTTTTTAATCTCATGTATAATGGTCTAATTAAAAAATTTTATTCCTTAAAATTTTGAAGCTACCTTATTGAACCTGGTCATATAATTACTTGGAATTTATAGGTAATAAAATAAAACTTTATTTAGCTACTAGATTCAGATGAGTCTACATTTTCTGTAAACTATTTTGGTTTTTTGATGTCCGATGGATCTTGGCTGAAAGCAGAGAATATCAGAAAGATGTTTACCTATGCGTTATTGACTACGCAAAGGCTTTTGATTGTGTGGATCATGACAAGCTATGGACAACATTGTGAAGTATGGGTATTCCAGAACACGTAATTGTACTTCTGAGGAATCTGTACCTGGACCAAGAAGCAGTTGTTCGAAAAGAGCATGGGAACACTGAATGTTTTAAAATTGGGAAAGGTGTGCAACAAGGTTGTATTCTTTCACCATACTTATTCAACATGTATGCTGGGCAAATAATCTGAGAAGCTGGGTTATATGAAGAAAAACCTGGCATGAGGATTGGAGGAAGACTCATTTACATATGTAAACGATATGTAGATGGTACAACCTTGCTTGCTGAAAGTAAAGAGGACTTGAAACATTTACTGATGAAGATCAAAGAGCACAGTCTTCTGTATGGATTACAACTCAATGTCAAGAAAACAAAAATCCTCACCACTGGGCCAATAAACAACATTCTTTTCAACGGAGAAAAGATTGAAGTTGTCAAGGACTTCATTCTTCTTGGATCAACTATCAACACTCGTGGAAGTAGCAGTCAAGAGATCAGACGACGTATTGCATTGGGCAAATCTGCTGCACAGGAACTTTTTAAAGTGTTGAAGAGCAAAGATGTCAGCTTGAGGACTAAGGTGCTCCTGACCCAAGCCATGGTATTTTCAATAGCCTCATATGGATGCGAAAGCTGGACAGAGAATAAGGAAGATCATAGAAGAATTGATGCCTTTGAGTTGTGGTGTTGGAAGAGAATACTAAAAGCGCCATGGACTGCCAAAAGAACTAATAGATCCATTTTGGACAAAGTGCAGCTACAGTGTTCCTTGGAGGCCAAGATGGCTAAGCTTCGTCTCTCATACTTTGGACATATTGTCAGGAGGGAACAGTCCCTGGAGAAAGATATCATGCTTGGTAAGATGGAGGTTGGAGAAAAAGAGGGAGACCCCCAACGAGATGGATTGACCAGGTGGCATCATTGATGGACTCAAGTGTGGCAGCGGTAGTGAGGTTGGCCCAGGATTGGACATTGTTTTGTTCTGCTGTGCATGGGGTCGCTATGAGTCGGTTCTGACTAGATGGCACCTGAAAACAAACAAAATTTTGATTTAGCTAAATCTTAGTGATTGAAAATTGTGAGATTGAATAGATTTTCTTTCTGTAACTTTTTTTGGAGGCATTTACAGTATATATTTATAAAATCCAAGAAACTGGACTGTATGAAGAACATGGCTTCAAGATGGGACTGGGGCTCATTAATAATGTAATATTCAGATGACAGAAATTTGCTTGCTGAAAGCAAAGAGTTCTTAAAGTACTTAGTGATGAAAATTAGAGTAAACATCCTTCAGTATAGATTGCAATTCATTGTAATGAAATAATTCTCACAACTGGACCGATAAACAATTTCATGATAAACTGAGAAAAGATTGAAGTTGCCAAAGATTTCATTTTATTTGGATCCACAATCAATGCTCATGGAAGCAGCAGTAAAAGTATAATTGACATATTACATTGGGCAAATGTTCTGCAAAAGACCTCTTTAAACTGCTAGAGAGCAAAAATTTCACTTTGAAGAGTAAGATGTACTTGACCCAAACTACTGTATTTTCGATCACTTCATATGCATGTGAAAGCTGTACAATGAATAAGAAAGACCAGAGAAGAACTGATAAATTTGACTTATAGTATTGGCAAAGATTATTGAAAGTACCATGGGCTGCTAGGGAATACATAAATCTGTCTTTGAAGTATTACAGTTAGAATGTCCCTTAGAAATGATGATGGCAAGACTTCATCTTTCGTACTTAGGACATGATATCAGGAGGGACCAGTCCATGGAAAAGGTCACATAGTTGGTAAAGTAGAGGCTCAGTGAAAAGAAAAGACCTTCAGTGAGCTAGATTGGCATAGTGGCTGTAACAGTGGGCTCAAACATAACAGTTGTCAGGATGGATGAGGACCCAGCAGTATTTTATTCTGTTGTGTAATAGGTTCATTGAGTCAGAGCTGACTAGACAGTTCCTACCAACACATTTATAAAAAGATCATATGTATGCTATTTTCATGTGTTTGGCACATGGGGTGGTGAGGTGTGATGGTAGTGTACCATAGAGTCAGTTCTGACTCATAGTGACCCTGGACAGGGTTTCTGAGGCTGTAAATCTCTACGGGAGCAGAAAACCTCATCTGTCTCCTGTGGAACTGCTGGTAGTTTTGAATTGATGACCTTGAGATTAATGTACAGATGAATAAAAATCGACTCATAATTTGTTTAATAAAATTAACAAGTTAGGATTTTTGTTGTAAAATCTCCAAAGATCCAGAAACTTATGAGTGAAAAACAGTTCTAGGCCTTGAGATTTGGGATATATTTTATGAAAGTGATGTAGAACATGGCTCTCAAACATGGTTGTAGATCCAAAGTACTTGACCAGGGTGATTTTAAAATGCAGAGTGCTGAATTGGACTCACACATGACAATAGACTTACTGACTTGTGGTTTGTCAATCCTTATGTTTTAAAAAAATCCCATATAATTCTTTTCTGAAGCCAAATTTGGGAATTATAATTTAAAACAATAATTTTCAGAGAGAAAGCAAATGTTAATAATTGTCTTATGGTCCTTAGGGGTAATATCTCTTTGGAAGAATTGCATTCTGAACAGTCATGGAATATTGGACTTCAAGAGGTAAAGTACATTATCACATTAATTTTTGTAATTAACTATATTTGTAATTAACTATAACTATAAGGAGCTCTGGTAGTGTAGTGGTTACGAATTGGGCTGCGAACCTTAAGGTCAGCGGTTCAAAACTACCAGCCGCTCCGCAGGAGAAAAATGAGGCTTTCTACTCCCGTAAGATTTATACCCTCGGAAACCCTTTACAGGGTCGCTATGGGTCGGAACCGACTGGATGGCACTTACCAGCAACAACAACAATAATCTTTGTAATTAGATATATTATGTCAAATTTTAGTATTTATAGTTTAGTTAGATGTAAGGTTAGCTTTAATTGAAAAATGTCTTTTTTGTGAGAACCTTGTGCTTTTCTTATGTTTTCTTACTCTGAGTAAATTATGGCTTGTTGTTGTTAGGTGCTATCGAGTCCGTACCAACTCATAATGACCCGATGCACAACAGAACGAAACACTGCCTGGTTCTGGGTCAACCTCACAATTGTTGCCACGCTTGAGCCCATTTATGCTGCCACTTGGCCAATCCATCTCGTTTGGGGTCTTCCTCTTTTTCTCTGACCCTCCACCTTACCAAACATGATATTCTTCTCCAGCGACTGGTCCCTCCTGACAATATGTCCAAAGTATGAGATGTGAAGTTTGGCCATCCTGGCCTCCAAGGAGCACTCTGGCTG
>NW_006408595.1:2634744-2642331 GCF_000296735.1 Chrysochloris asiatica
GCATGCGAAAGCTGGACAGTGAATAGGGACAACTGTAGAAGAACTGATGCTTTTGAGTTATGGTGTTGGAAGAGAATATAGAAAGTGCCATGGGCTGCCAAAAGAACCAACAGATCTGTGTTTGAAGAAGTGCAGCCAGAGTGCTCCTTGGAGGCCAGGATGGCCAAACTTCGTCTTTCATATTCCAGACATATTGTCAGAAAGGACCAGTCTCTGGAGAAGGATATCATGTTTGGTGAGGTGGAGGGTCAGAGAAAAAGAGGAAGACCCCCAGCGATATGGATTGGCAAAATGGCAGCATCAGTGGGCTCAAGTGTGGCAACAATTGTGAGGTTGGCCCAGGACCAGGGAGTGTTTCGTTCTGTTGTGCATAGGGTCGCTATTAGTTGGTACCGACTTGATGGCACTTAACAACAAAAATATATGTAGTCCTGGTGTAGTGTTGTAGGATAAGCACTAGATTGCTAGCCATAAGGTCGGCAGTTTAAACCCACCAGCCACTCCTTGGAAACCCTTTACAGAGTCTCTGTGAGTTGGAACTGACTCAACTTGATGGTACTTCACAATGACATATGCTAGATACTGGGAAAACAGTGGGGTAAAATAGATTTTGTTTTCATTAAGTTTACATTCTGTTATGCACCATACTGTGAGACACAGAGGAAAAAGATATGGATCTTTAATAAACTAATAATAGTTTCTTAACAAACTTGTTAGGCAACTAATCAGAAGCTGAAAAAAAATCTAATAAAATAAATTGCTTTTATTAAAGATTTGTGAAGGAGACCTGGTAGCGTAGTGGTTTATGTGTTGGGCTTCTACCTGCAAGGTCAGCAGTTCGAGTCCACCAGGTGCTCTGCAGGAGAAAGATGAGACTTTATGCTGCTGTAAAGATTTACAGCTTTGGAAACCCTGTGCAGTGTCACTATCAGTCAGAATTAACTCCTTAGCACACCACCACCACTACCATTGAGATTTGTACAGAGTACAGTGGAGACATACTAAGAGGCACTTATATATTTCATGGGTAGTCAGAGAAGATTTCATAAAGAAGATAACTTTTGATCTGAGTATTGATGGATAAGTTTACCATAAGTAACAGCATAGATAGAAACTAAAATATGAGCAAGCATAGCTTATTTTAGAAACTACAAATATATTGTTAATAATATTATTGCTATTACTGTCACATAAATTAGGAGCCTTGGTGATTTAGATTGTCATGTGTAGGTCAGCAGTTCGTCTGTGGAAGAAACATGAGGTTGTCGGCATTCATAAAGATTGACAATGTTAGAAATCCTAGGGCTCAGTTCTCTGTCCTCTTGGCTTTCTATGAATTAGAACCAATGTGATAGCAGTGAGATAAGATAAACTGTAATAGGTGGGGAAGTGGCAAGAACCCCTTGGAACAATCCTAAGTGCCAGGTCATAAATTATTTTGTGTGACATATAGCAGTTTAATTTCATATCATTAAACACAAAGATACTGAAGAAATTTTGGCAGGGGTGTTTTATACCTTCAGAGTATTAAGTGTTGAGATCTGAGAAACAGCAATACTCAAGGCAGGGTAGGAAATACTTAGGACTTGATGTTGGAGAGTAGCATGGAGAGATGAGCTAACAAAGGTTTCAGA
Source organism: Chrysochloris asiatica (assembly GCF_000296735.1). Taxonomy (NCBI): domain Eukaryota; kingdom Metazoa; phylum Chordata; class Mammalia; order Afrosoricida; family Chrysochloridae; genus Chrysochloris; species Chrysochloris asiatica. The sequence continues at coordinate 2,636,379 of NW_006408595.1, forward strand.
GCTCTAGGTTTGATAGGACTCTGATTTTTTATTTTTGGAAACTTTATTGTAAATTGAGTGAAGATTTAGAGAACAGGTCATCAGTTTTACACTCAATAAATCACACACTTTGTTTCATTTTGTAGATTACATTCCCCTCCATGTAACAACAGTTATCCCACTTCCTCCTGTGGTTTCTATTTCCATTCCACCCTCCTTCCCAGCCCCTCTGAACCATGTCCCCAGGTAAATGTTGACCTTTTGATCTTGGATGGTTGACCATTTCATGGTGAACATACCTTACTCATGTTGTCCCACTATATACCTCTCTACCACTTGGTTGAAAATTGGGCTACAAAGGTGTGTTCTGTCCCAGACCTGAAGGACCATACTGTCAGGTTCCTCTAGTTTCTTTCTGATCTGTAAGCTCACTCTTTTTTATAATTTTGAGTTTTGTTCCAAATTTGATCCCACTTATCTTGAACCTTCTAATGTGATTCTTTTCAGAGAAGTTGGTAGAGGTCGCTGGACACATCTAGTTCTTCTGGAATCAGAGTCATGGAGACTTATGTTCACATATTCCATTAGTCTGTTAAACTAATTGAGTCCAAGCAACTTAATTTTTTATCATTTTTAAATTCTGCATGTGGAGAGATCAATAGTTGCACTTTAGATTATCGCTGATGAGCTTTTAAGATCTCATTCACTACTCAACAAAATAGGAGGTAGAATATTGTCTTTGTGGACTATGTTACACCAGTTGACCATGTTATTTCCTGAGCCCCCAGTCCCAGCAACTGATTACCTCAAGGGTTTTGGTAATGGCTAAGAAGTTTTCCTTATTATGTCCCATGTATGCTCCACCATAGAGTTGTGGTCTGGCACTGTGGGTTAGTACAAGTTGGCAGTTTGGGCTTACCAGCTGCTCTTCGGAAACCTTATACAGGGTTGCTATGAGTTGGAACTGACTTTACGACACTTAACAACAAAAATGGCCTCTGTCCCCTTTAACCCTTGTGCTCCTCCCTGCCTTTACCTGTGTTTAGTATTCTTTTGCTAACCTCTCTCATATATTACCTTTGGTGTCACCCAAGTTAACACATATGTACCCTCTAGCCAGTTAATTATTCTCTGCTGGTAACCATAACAGAATGTTTCTTTTAGCATGAAATACTAAAAGACTATGCCTTGTCTGGAGTATTTCCAATAGTGGCCTCATACAATATTTCGTCTTTTTGTGACTAGTTTCACTCAGCATAATATCCTCCATGTTCATTCATGTTATGAGGTGTCTCACAGATTTATCATTATTCTTGAATGTTGCATGGTATTGCATTTTGTGTATGTACAAATTTGCCTATCCATTCTTTTACTGATGAGCATTTAGGCTGTTTTCCATCTTTTTGCTGTTGTGACTAGTGCTGTGATGAATTTGCTGTGATGAAATGTAAGGAAAAGAAAGAAAGAGTCTTGGCTTCAACAGCAGGCAGGTTTATTGAGAGTAAACCTGGAAGGGGGTACTCTTAAGTCACCAAAGAAGACCAAGAACCCATCTGTTTTCTTACAGACTAGGGTATTTAAGGCCATATGGTCTGGGTACAGTTCTGGGGAGTTTACAATGGGCGGGGATATGGAGATTTTCCTGAAACCTGAAATTACCAGGGGGAGGGTCTCCAGCTGTAACAGAGATTCAAGCCTTCCGGAGACCAGAAGCTTCAGCAGGACCCCATTCAGTGCCAATTGGGGGTAGTTGCAATGCCATTCCATTGATCAGGCACAAGGTCCTTCAGATATGCATATATCTACTCATGTCATGGCTCTTTTTGTGTGTGGATATATACTAAGAAAAAATGCTGGATCATATTATATTGTTATTTCCATATTTTGAAGTGCCATACGTTTTCCACAGTGGTTGAATCACTTCACAGTCCCATTACTTGACTTCCTCGTCATTTGGAAGTTCTGTAACTATAATTTTCCCTCTGTTTGCTTTTTAATTGTCATTATAAAATGATACTGCTGGTTCCCTATTGTCAATCTTGTAGGTTTGTTTTGAGCCCTGTTATGGCACTGTAGGATAGGCACTGGACTTGTAACCACAAGTTCAGCTGATCACACTTACCAGCTGGTTTTGGAAACCTTATACAGGGTTGCTAAGAGTTGGAATTGACTCAGTGGCACACAACAGATTTGTTTTACTTTGGATGCTTGATATAGCTTGATTGAATTCTTGGTGGTGTTGCCATGTATGTCAATCTCAGGTTGTTGTATGTTGTTGGTTCTCAGTTCAAAAAACTGCCTGTAGTATTTTTAATAAAGTTGGTCTGGTTATTATAAATTCTTTTAATTTCTGTTTACCTGGAAATGTCCTAATTTTGCCATCATATTTGAGGCAGTTTTACTGGGTATATGATTAGTGGTTGGCGTTTTTTTTCTTTCTAAGTTTTGTATGTCTTCTCATTGCCTTCTTGCCTGCCTGGTTTCTGCTTAGAAATCAGAGCTTAACCTCTTATTGTTCTCCTTTATAGCTTACTTTTTGTTTTCCCCAAGCTGTTCTCAGGATTCTTTCCTTGTCTTTGATTTTGGATTGTTTGATTATGATATGTCTAGTTGATTTTCTTTTGGGATCTGTCCTGTGTGGGGTTCTTTCAGAATCCTGAATGCTTTTCTCCTTATTAAGGAAGTTTTCTTCCAAGAATTCTTTGGCTATTTTTTCTGTGCTTTTCTTTGTCTCTTCCTATTTTGAAACTCTGATCCACCTGTAAGTTATTTCTACTCATGGTGTTCTACATGAATCATAGTCTTTCTTTGGATTTTCCTTCTTTTTTTCTGATTGTTCTTCTAGTTTATTAGTATTGAGACAATTATTTTCTATCTCTAATGTGGAGTTCTGGTGTGGTGCTATGGGTTAATGTGCTTGACTGCAAAATTGGTTTGAATGCAAGGTCAGTTCAAGCTCACCAGCCTCTCCTAGGAAACCCTATATAGCATCACTATGGGTTGAACTGACTAGATGGCACTTAACAGCAACAATAATTTGGGATCCCATTGATTCAGATGTACTCCTTTGCCTTTTCAATGTATTGTCCATTTCTGAAATCTTAGTATTAATCTTTTGGATTTCTATCTGAAGGTTTTATGTTGTTTCAAATCCTTTATTTTGTATGTATGTTCCTATAGTTTTTTCTGCATGCTTCCTTGTTTTTGTTGACCTTTCTGTCAATCATTTGAAGACACCTAAATATAATTTTCTTTAATTCTTCTTCTAGGCATTCCAATGCCTTTTTCCCCCTCAAAAACATTACTGTCTCTGCCTCTTGGTCACTAGTTTGAACCACTCTATCTTATTTTCCTGAGAATTGATATTGTTTGTTACTTCTGAGACATTGTGGTGTCATTTTATTTGTATTTAATTAATGATTGTATACTGATGTGGTCTAGGCACTCACCAACTGCCTGCTGGTAGGTGTAATTAGAGAATGGAAACATGTGCTCTGTTATTTGTTGGCTGTTTGTACAATTCAGCCTAGGATGTGGTTGACTGATGTTGATGGTTGTTATTGATCAGGTGTTTTGGCTCTTTCCCAGTGAGTGGGGCTGCAGTGGGTCCAGCAGTGGTTGGGATGCATATGCACGGCTGCTGTCCCTCTTTGGGTGAGGCAAGAAAAACAACAACAACAAGCAAACAACAGTGAGAAAAAGAAATTGTAAAGGTGAAGAATAAAAATACTGACAAAAAACAGGTAACAACTACAAATAGAATACAATAACCAAAATAAAAAAGCAGAAGAGAAAATAAAAAATTAAAACCATATAAGAGCTTTTACTGTTGCCTGGCAGCTCAGTCGAACCTGGGCCACCTGCTCGCAGCCTGAGTCAGTGTGGCCCTGACCAAGACCCCTGCCCCCTGGAGTGGGCTCCACCTCCACATTGCAGGACCGCCATGGAAGTGCCAGCCTGAAAGTGTGCCCCAGTCCAAAGGAAAATCTAGGAAGAAGATAGAGTTATGGATATTCTGTGTGCCCAATCCCACAGTGGTCAGCCCCACACCCCGCTTCCCCGAACCTAGATTCCTGGATCTTCATCACCATAAGAGACCGGGGTGATGTATGGATCTTTATGGAGTTCATAGACACCTCTCTGGATAAGTTCTACTGAAAGGTGCTGGATAAAGAATGACAGTTCCAGAGGACGTTCTGGGAGAGATTGCTATGTCAGTCGTAAGGGCTCCGGAGCACCTGCACAGCAAGCTCTTCGTGATCCACAGAGATATGAAACCCTCCAATGTGCTCATCAACAAAGAGGGCCATGGGAAGATGTGCAACTTCAGAATCAGTGGCTACTTGGTGGACTCCGTGACTAGGAGTATGGATGCCGGCTGAAAGCCCTATATGGCTCTGGAAAGAAGCAATCCAGACCTCAACCAGAAGGGCTACAATGTCAAGTCCGATGTCTAGAGCCTTGGCATCACCATGATTGAGATGACCATCCTCTGGTTTCCTTATGAGCCCTGAGGGACCCCATTCCAGAAACTGAAGCAGGTGGTAGAGGAACCATTCCCCCAACTCCCAGCTGACTGTTTCTCTCCTGAGTTTGTGGACTTTATTGCCCAGTGCCTAAGGAAGAACCCCATGGAATGCATGAGCTACCTGAAACTGATGGAGCACCCTTTATTCACCCTGCATAAAACCAAGAAGACAGACTTTGCTTCCTTCGTGAAGGAGATCCTGGATGAGGACTCATAGGGGTGGGGTCTTGGACCCCCCCTGGCTCTTGGAGCATCTCACTCCCTGTCTGCTGGGGCAGTACTGGCTCATATCTATAAGCTATTGCCACTTGATCACAGGGTACAGAGGAGCTAGGGGTCTTTTCTCTCCTAGCTACAGCAGGTTGTCTTCCCAGCCTAAAAACTGGCCTATTAGGGGTGCCCAGCTGGACCCTGGGACCACTGGCCCCACAAGTGCCTCTGCCCATGCTGCTTCAAGGACCCAAAATCTCTAGACTTCAAGAACCTGGACTCAGAGAAACCTGTTAATTCAGCTGCAGTTCCTTTCTGGGCCTCTGGGTAACTGTACTGCCCCTGGCAGCCTGTGTGGACAGCTGCTGTACTGGCTTGGCCCAGATGTCACCAAGTTGTCTAATTTTATTAATCTCTTGACTAAATGGACTTTGCATACTTTGGCCCAGCATCGGTAGGGGGACACGATGGGATGAGCCATCTGTACTACTCAAGATGTTCATGGCCTTCCCTCAGCACTGACACACGGGCAGACAGAGCCTCGCAGGGCATCCAGTCCCCTCCCCATCAACCTTTAGGGGACAGTTTATTTTTTAAAATTATTTCTCCTCTATTGGTTGTTTCTTTTGCTTTGTGGATTTTTGTTCTTTTTACGTGTACTTTTTTCTCTTGCGTGATTTGGAACCTATGAAGCCCATCACCTCTGTCATTCTTTCCCCCTAGGGGATCAGTGTACCAGGCCTGCCCCTTCTGCCCCAGGGGTACTGTCCTGCATGGTCTACTGGGACTGGCTTGACAGGAGCTGTGGAGTAACCTTAGTGTTTTTGTTTTTTAAAAGGAAAAAAGCAATTTTTTTTGCAGAAAGAACTGCCCGTTCTGGGGCCCTCTCACTGACTGGTTGGTATAATTGCCTGATTGCTGTTTTAATTAAAATAAATAAATAAAAGAAAATGGGGGTGGGGGGGACATGTAAGAGAAAATAAAAAGAAAGGAAAAGCACTAAACACAGTTCAGGATAGGGATGAATAAAAGCAAAGAGAATGAGACCAGAGAGTAGTAAAGAAAAATCAAAAGCAAAAAATAAATAAACCCCACAAAAACAGCAACAAACAGCTGGAGAGAGGTATGGGAAAGAGAAATAGAATAAAAAATGAAGGCAGAGATAGAAACAGTTAAAAATCAAGAGACGATACCAACTGAGAGGGAAGGAGTCGTCACATCAAGGATGAAACCTAT
>NW_006408595.1:2643221-2650461 GCF_000296735.1 Chrysochloris asiatica
AAAAAAAAAAAAAAGCAGGGGAAGGTAAAAAGAGGAAGAAGGGGAAGAAAGAATTAACAAACAAAAACAAGGAAAGGAAAAAGCCAGGGTAGATTCCAGACCCAGAGGAGAAAATTCAGAAGTCTTCTGCCAGTCAAAGAGCTCACATGGTGAATGGGTAAAGGATGAGACAGTTGTTGCTCAGTCCTAGATGGAATACCTGTGTGCCTAGATGTTTATGTTCTGAGCACTCAATCTGGAAATAGTTCTTGCAGATGCTTAAGAAGCTAGGACTGAGGTCTTCCTGTCCCAAAGGGCAATTGGGCGCAAGAGTTCCTGCTTTATCTAGAGCTAGCCACTACTGGCTCTGCATGTCCAGAGTTGGCTTCGACTGAATCTAGGGGTTGGTGTGGATAGGTTCTGACTCATTTTTATGTGACTCACAACTGCTAAGCTCAACATCGTGCAGTTACTGGAGAACAGGAACTTTGCTCTGGGTGTACATGTGCAGCTGGGGACTGGCCAAACATCTGGTCACCAGGGTAATGTGGTACACAAGAAGAACATCACCCCTTTCTGTCAGTTATTAGTATAATGGTACACTTTTACAACACTTCTAAAAGTCACCTGTGAAAGTTCAAAATGGCCAGGCTGTGACTGGTCGGCAAGCACAAGTCTCTTCTCCCAACTCCTCCCTGCTCCTCCCACCATCCATCTGTTCATTTTCTTATTCTAATGAGTGCTATTCCAGGGCTGGTCAAGGCCATCCCTGCAAGCTTGAAGCAGAGCTCACCTGAATCCTGGTTCTAGGGTTGGTGTGGATAGCTCCTGACTCAATTTGATGGGGCTTAAAACTGCACCACTTTACCACTGTGCAGCTTTAATTCAGGGAGTGCAGGTACTAGGCTGGGTTTATATATACGCAGGTGAGAGTTGGCAACTGGGCACCAGGTGAGTGTCAGGAACAAGAAAAAATATTGCACCTTTATCTGCAGGAGCCAGCAGTATACCTCTGGATCACCAAAGTCACTCAAACAAAAGTTTAAGATGGCCATACCACATCTGGTCTGCCGGCAGAGGTCACCAGTCTGTCTCTTTTTTTTGCCATGTCTCTTCAGCATCTTCTTCTAGTAAGCATTCAGTCCACTTCTATCTCCCTCCATCTGAAGCCAGGGTTCCAGGACCATCATCTGTGCTGCTACATTTGGTTTTCCGTATCTTTGTCATAGAGGGACTGTGTAGTGTTTCTGCCTAATCTGTCATCTTGCCACATATCCAGGACTCTGACTTTTAAATAATTGAAAGAGAAGGAAGAAATTGAGAAAGGCATGAATTTATGATTTAGATAAATGGTTGTTGATAGAGTGATGCCATTCACCAAGAGTAAAAAAATATACATAGGAGGTGGTGGCAGTAAAGATTAGCTGTACCCTTTTTATAAAGTAAAGGTGCCATGGTGAAATGTCTACTGAGCCAAGGACCACAGTTCCTAATCTTTCATCGATTTATGTGTGCCCATGTAGATAGATCTCATCACTGAATGAATGTTAGCAGAGTGGTGTGCATCATTTTCAGGTCAATGCTTTTAAGAGTAGTAATTCCTTCTCCCTGTTACTCTCTTTCTTCTGATGGATAGATGGCATTGAGGCCCTCAGGGATGATGGAGCCACGAGATGTAAAGTACTGGTTCTCTTAATTACTGCATGGAGGACAATTGCCAGTAGACCAGGAACATCTACTTTGAACTCTAATATGAGAGAGAACTGTGTATGAACATTATACATTTTGTGATTTAAAAAAATATATATATATGATCTAACCTTACTCTTAATTCAGAGGGAGAACAGAGTTCTACAGGAAGATGAGTTAAGAATGATCTCTTAAGGTCAATTGAGGGTCCTCTAAGAAAGCTGTGTTCTAGCTAGAGATATACAGGAATTTACATATATAGGGCTTCAGGTCAGAAGAGATATTAAGTCTTCAGTGGATAGTTCATAATTGAATACATTTGTGTGTGCTTCCTAAGAGAAAGCATATAAAATAACAACAAAGGTTTACAGTCTCCAGGAGACACAACATTTAAATTTGAAGGAGTGCAGTGAAAAAGAAACCAGAAAAGATCTAGAATGAGCTACTAGAAAGGCTTGAGAAGTACTAGAAGAGTGCTGTCAAGAAAGAAAAAAGAGACTGTCAGGGAGGAATATGTGGTCAGTAGTATGAGATGTTATGGAGTTCTGTTATTGGAATCCTAGTGTGGTGGTGTGAGAATAAGCACTGGATTGCTAACCGAAAAGCCAGTGATTCGAACCCTCCAGCAACTCCTTGGAAACCCTATACAGGGTTACTGTGAGTCAGAACTGACGCCGTGGCATTTATCAATAACATCCTGTTACTACTTTAAAGAACTCATTTTCCCAGATATGAAATATATATATATAAATATAAAATCACCCCCAAAGGAATTATTAATAGTTTAAAATAAAGACTTAAACTCTGTCTGTAGATAGCTGGCAGCTTGAATGTGACTTGAGCAAGTCAGAAAAGAAAATAAACTCATTGGCAGATTCTGAAGGGGATCAGGTGATGTGATGAGTTCTTTGGAAAGAACAGATGTGGTAACTTTAAATTTGTGATATCTACCCAGTTATCTACCCAGAACTGGGAGTCCTAGTATGGCACTTTTGGATAAGCACTGGGCTGCTGTTAAGGTTGGTGGTTCAAATCCACCAGCTGCTCCTCAGAAACCCTACTATACAGGGTTGCTATGACTCAGAATTGATTGAGCAGCACTTAAACCCCAAACTCAAGGTACATTGGAACCCTAGCTAAAATTTAGATTTCTGTCAGTTTCAAATAGCTGTGATGGGCAGGGAAGTTCCAGGAGGAAATCCAACAGGGGCCACCATATATAAAAGATATGGACAGACCAAAGAAAAGCAGACAATTCCATCTTGAATAGGCAGTCTAAGAGTATTGTTACTGTTAAGTGCCATAGCGTCACTTCCAACTCATCGCAACCCTGTATGGGGTTTTCAAGGAGCAGCAGGTGGGTTAGAACGCTGCCCTTATGGTTCACAGTGCTAAATCAAGGCACTGACAGAATTCTGCTCTGCATTTTAACTTCTGTAGCCTATGTTGTTGTATAAATGATCCCAACATTGCTTCTTTCCCTTGTGTGTGACTCTCTATATCTGGTCTGTTCTTTTTATAAAATAACATTGAGAAGGGCTTAGGTTCAGGATTCATATTACTCTGGTTAATAAAACAAAAGAGAACTACTTCCAAACAAGGTCACATTCATAATACCGGCCTAGGACTTGAATATATCATTCTGTGGGACATAGGTCAAGCAGATAGATTCATAGTCACATTTTCTTAACATTTTTTTTTTTCTTTTTATTGTGAATTGGGTGAAAGTTAACAGAAATCAGTTTTTTTTTTTGTTTTTTTTTAATAAATGTTTTGTTGTGAATTATGTGATAGTTTACATGGGATACCATAGATTTTACATTCATTCTGTCATATATCGTTTCATTGCCATAGTTACAATCCCATCCATGCACCATCAACCAACCAAAGGGTATATCCTGCAAGCCTGTTTCCCCCCATTCCCCCCCAGACAGCAGCACACAGCTCCTTTCCCTCTCTGGATCTCAAGTTCCCAGCCTCTCCATCTCTCCGCGTCATTGTCTCTGCCTCCATCTCAGGCATCACGACTTCTTTGGGTAGGGTCCCACTCTCTGCTCTTCTCCATTGTTGGTCCCAGGGCCCTCCACTCCTAGACTGAAAAGTTAATAACTCCCCTCCTTGCTGTAAAATGTCCACCTTTACATTTCCATCCCTCACAATCAGTCCTGATAACAATTATTCACAATTGCATCACAAGAGACCCATCTGCATTTCATTTCATCAGCCCTTCCTAGACAGGTTGGATACTACTCACTGGAGGCTCTATTTCCCTCCATGCCTCTGGATCTAGGTTCCCTAACAGAGATCAGTTTTACATTCAACAATTCATACACATTTTGTTTCATCTCTATTGCAATCCCTGCCCCCCCATGAAATATCACGCTTCCTATGCTTCCTGTTTCCATCCCTCCTCCTTTCTTAAAATCCTCCTGAATTTAGTCCTTGTGTAAATACTACCTTTTGTCCTCAAAAGGCTCATTATTGGAAGATATGGGTACCTCCCTAATGTTTTTGCAGGGCGTTGAGTTCACTTCTAGTTCTGAGGAGTGACTAAAGGTCCCACCAGTCTCAAATCACTAAGCCTGATCTTATTTTGTGACTTGGAGTTTTGTTCTGTAATTTTCTACCACTATCCAAAACCTTCTAATGTGATCCCTTTCAGAGCAGTTGGTAATGGTACCTGGACCTCATCATTCTTCTGATCTCAGGGTCATGGAGACTAATATTCATGTGACATCAATCTCTTATCTGAATTTAATAAATTTAAAAATCACCAAAAAAGATGCTTAACCTCCTTCAACTTTGTGGTAAATAAGAAACGCTCTGGGATAAAAATTAAAAAAAAGGAAAAGAAAACAAATTATGAATTATACAGAAAGTGATGAATACCCAAACCAGTGATGTTATATATTTTAAGAGCTTTTATTATAAAGTACAGAGTACCCTGAAATAAACTGATAACAATGTAAGAAGTTATACAATTGAAAAAATAAATCCTTGTGTGTCTTTTTCAACTGCATCTGCTGTGATTATATCAAACTTTTCCTTTTTATTGATAATAAATTTATTTGCAGTCTTGCTTGCTGTTTCTACACCAATTTCACTTCATTTTGTTGCTTATAACAAGTTATTTTTGTCTTCATGGATCTAAAATCATCTTTGTTGAATTAAAATAATGTAAATAAGAGAGAAAATAAAATGCATATTATAGATGAATTGGTACCATTTCAAAATAATGTTTCTGAATTTTGAAATAGGGCAGATGTAAATATACACTTGAGAATTGTTAAATTTTTGGTTTTCTTCTAGATTCTGATGGAAGAAAGAAAAACGTGTATTTTAAAAGAAAGGCCAGCATCTAAGAAAATGTGTCAGTATACTGTATAAGTCAATTTTATTCTTTTAAAAAGCTTTAAGATTTAAGTAGAAGTCAGTTAAATTTTTAGCTTTTTGTGAGCAAATATATTCTATGGATAGACTATACTAGTAAATGCAATTGACTTTAAAATTGCTTTTATTTAGAAAATATATTATACATGGTGTAATATATGTAAATTAATAAGTAATAAAACACATACACCTTGTACTTAACCATGTTCTTTAAGAAATAGTACATTATCAGTATCTTTGAAGGTTTCCTCAATTGCACATTCTAATCTGCCCCTAGAGGTAACTGTTATCCTGAATTTTTCTTTTGTAATTTGTATCATATATAGACTTTTTAATTGCTTGATTTTGAAATTTATGTATACTGAGGCAAACTGGTGATGCAAACAGTTAACACTCAACTACTAAAATGGTTGGAGATTTGAACCCATCCAGAGGCACCTAACAAGACAGTGATCTGCCTTGAAAACATCACAACCTTGGAATCCCTGTGGAGTACAGTTCTACTTTGACCTACATGGGGTCCTCACACATCAGAATCTACTCAGTGGCAACTAACAACAACCATAGGGCAGTCCTACAAATAGTGTGGTTTTTATTACATAGCCTCACTGATAGGGATTATGGTGAAACTGAATTTTCATGAATATAGTATAGATGTTGTTGTGAAATGCTGTCGCGCAAATGCTTTGTTCTAGACTAATTGAAACCACTACTCATCTGTCAGTTTTTTGTACTGTGGTGGCTTGCTGTGATGATAAATGTCAGTAGCGTCATCCACACTAGACAGATTTAAGCAGAGCTTCCAATTTAGACTAGGAAGAAGGAGAGGCGGGCTACTTCTGGATGTGTAGCCACTGAAAATATAATGAATAGCAGCAGATCATTGTCAGATATAGTACCAGAAGATGAAAACATTATGAATAGCAGTGGAATATTGTCAGATACAGTGCTGGAAGATAGCTCAGATTGGAAGGCATTCAAATTATGACTGGGAGAAGAGCTGCTTCCTGAAAATAGAGTTAAAAGATGAGAATGGAGTAAAGCTTTTGGAACCTTCATTTGCTGTTAGGACACAACAGCTGCAAACATTCATTAATAATTGGAATATGGAATGTATGATGAATCTAAGAAAATTGAAAGTTGATTTCTTGATGCCTGCTTCCATAAGTGTCATTAGTGGATCCAAGCAAAATGAAGTCTTTGACAACTTCAGTATTTTCTCCATTTTTCTATTCTCCGTGATGCTATTTATGGGTGCAGTTGAGGTGATTTTTTCTTTACATTGAGATGCAACCCATACTGAAGGCTGTTGTCTTTGATCTTCATCAGTAAGTCTTTTAGGCCCTCTTCACTTCCAATAAACAAGGTTGTAGTACTTGCAGATCTGCAAGGTTAATGAGTCTTTCTCCAATCCTTATGCCAGGTGCTTCTTAAAATACAGATTCTTGGATTATATGCTCAGCAGACAGATAGAGTAAGTATGGTGAAAGAATATAATGCTGGCACACATCTTTCCTGATTTTAAGCCATTCAGTGTCTCCTTGAGCTTTCAGACTAAGACAGATTAAGGAGGAGGAGAGGCAGATTAGGTTTTAATATTTAACCACTGAAAACTTTATAAATAACAGTGGAACACTGTCAGTATCAGATATTAATACTATCTGACAGTGTCAGTAAATCACAGATAAACATCTTTCTGGTAATCTCTACTTTCATCTAAGATCCATTTGATGTAAGCAGTGATATCCCTCTTGCCACATCCTCATCTGAATCCATCTCAACCTCTGACAGTTCCCTGTCAGTGTACTGTTGCAGCCTTTTTAAATTATCTACTTGCATGTGATTCTACTTGCATGTGATTTTAATGGTATTGTCAGATGATTTCTGCATTTTCTGGGTCACCTCTTTTTGGAGATCCAAATATGGATCTCTTTGAATCAGTTGGCCAGGTAGCTTCCAGATTTCTTGGCATAGATGAGTGAGTGCCTCCATTTTGTTGAAAATTTTCAATTTGTATTCCAAGAATTCCCAGAGCCTTATTCTTTGCAAATGCCTTCAGTGCACCTTATACATCTTCATTATCATTGACTCTTGATCATATGCTACCTCTTGAAATGGTTGAATATAGACCATTTCTTTTTGGTACAGTGACTATGTATTCCTTCCATCTTCTTTTTTTTTT